>NW_023494808.1:11266142-11708642 GCF_904425465.1 Colossoma macropomum | reverse complement strand
GGCCTAGCAGGCCCTGAGGTTATCAAAGAATGCTGATGATAGCACCCACTTTGGACAAAAGTGTACTGCGTCATATGTTATACCAGTGGAACCTGAAATATTGATGTCAGCTTATGCAGAGTATGAACTTTAGCGAAACTGACAGTATCAGCAGTAGAGCGAGAGTCATTGTGTTTTTAACAGAGCATCGTTGGCCAGTCCCAAGGAGGTTCAGTACACCTCCAAACCACAACCCATGGCCATGCATCTAACAAAAATGATAAAAATAAAGACCTTCACAACCTCACATGTAAACAAAATGTAAGTCTTATCATTTTGATCAGTTTTAAATGGGAACTCATGTTTCAAAAGTCAGGATTTTTCACAGTGGTGGTGATAGGAACCAGACAAGTTTAGTGCCTGTTATTACATGAAATAGTTATGAATGTGCTGCCTGATGCCTGAGACATTGTTCTACACCAGTTTTGACATAAATTTGGGAACTTTTTTTAAATCCATTCATGGTGGAGAGGTACGTGTAGGGTGTTGTGAGGCAAAATAGTTCCCAGAGAAACCTTATTTTTCCAGATATACCTCTATTTTACCATCATCAGCACTACATATAACAACTCAGAAGACAGGTGTAGGTTCACTACAATGTAAGTTTTTCTATAATTAACCATTTTACATCAAAACATGATGAAATTATGCAGAAATTTTAAGACATCAGTGGAAATCCCCGTTAATGCATCATGCATGATTATCGTGTGTAATCAGGGTTTGGTTCATATAACACAAGCCTCATTACACTCATGTAGGTCACTAACATCGTACATGTTTTGTGCCACGTCTCTCTGGCTCTGTTTGCGCTGGTGTGCTGGAGTGAATGAATTTAGTTTGGAAACTATACAAACAAAGCAACCTAGATTCAACCCCATCACTGTGGTATAAGGTACTTCCCATACATTATAGCCTTATTTATGTTAAAGGCCTCAAAATGACTGTGCTACTGGTTAAGAAGCACTAGAGATTTCTGATGGACACCTGAATCACCCCAAAAACATGTTTATGTCAAAACAATAAACTCAAATGGTACTTAAGTGTCTTTATAGGAATAAAGTCTGCAAACACATGATACATGTTGTGTTCACCTTTATTCCACGTTTAGGCCAAATTATGCTAATACTGTGTTACACTTAAAGTCTAATTAGATCTGTTGATGTGGCAGGACTACAGTATGAAAACACATCACCAACTAAACATCTGTTAAACTTTATTCCAAATTCAAGTTTGATTATTATGATATTGTGTTAAACTTTATTGCATTTTTAAATAATTGTGTAACAGCTTAAAGGAGTCTCTGCAGAGCAATAAGAAACAGGAGAATATTTTCACTGTCCTATCAAAAACCATGTATCATTAACTAACATTAAAAGTTAAGAATGTTTTTGGACATGGTTTTGTTAGGACAGCGATGTTATATTAGGCCTTAAAAAGAATACAGGGGGTTAATAAATGTTAATTTTGAAATCCAATTTTTCTATTTACTGTTTTACTATATTGTTATGTTTAAGTTTGTTAGTCGAATAACTGATGTTCAAAATGTAATTTTACATATTCATTTTTTATATTCATTTTTTACGTGTTAATGACACTTAACCATCCTTATTTAGGAAAAAGTTTGCAGTAAACAGGATTAGTCCCTTTCGAGAAAATATAAGGTCAAAAAAGCCTAAAAATGGATTTTTAGTTGTGAAGCCATTTTGAACGTTGCTTCGATTATTGCTTGCGGAAATTAATAGTTCATAATAATTAATAAATAACTGAATGTTTCAATGTTTAATGTTTCATATTGATGCCTGCAACATGTTCCAAAAATGGGGCAACAGGGGCATGTTTATCACTTTTCCTTGAAACAACATTCAGTAATTGTATGGGAACTGAGGACCCCAATTTCCCCATTCTTGATTGATATAACATTTCAGCTGCTCAAAAGTCTGTTGTTGTATATTGCACTTTATAATGCGCCACACATTTTCAGTGGGAGACAATCTGGAAGGTCCTTTTCCTTATTGGCCCAGAGAAATTGATGTCCATTATTGCCGAAAACAATTTGAAAGGTGGACTCGTCAGACCACAGCACGTATCCATCTCAGATGAACTTTAGCCCAGAGAAGTCGGCGGCGTTTCTGGGCGTTGTTCATATATGGCTCCTGCTTTGAGTTTTTACTTGCATCTTAGATGCAGTGATAAATTGTATTTAGTGACAAGGATTTTCCCGAGCCTATGTGATCATATTACAGGACCATGCTGGTTTTTATCAGAATCAGAATCAGAATCAGAATACTTTATTGATCCCAGAGGGAAATTGCAGTTGTTACAGTTGCAACCATTTATGTAAAAGAATAAACACTCTAAATGCAGCGCATCTGAGGGATCAAAGGTCACAGGCATTCAGTATTGGTTTTCGGCCTTGCCCTTTATGCGCAGGGGTTTCTACAGATTCTCTAAATCTTTTAATAATGTTATGGACTGTAGATGGCGCAATCCCTCAATTCTTTTCATTCATGCGTTAAGAAATATTGTTCTTGAACTGTTGACCTATTCACTCACGCAATTAAAAAAAAAAGTGGTGACTGAGCCTTTCATAAATGCTCCTTTCATACCCAAACCATGATAGCACCACCTGTTACCTATTCTCCTGTTTACCTCTGGAAAGTTTCAATACAGATCTTTTTAATCATTTCACAAACTTCCCAGTTTACTGGAATGTATTGCAGGCATCAAAATTGGAATTAGCATACATTTACAAAAGTTGATAAGATAAAATTTTTTAAAAAATCATATCTAAAAACTATTTGAAGTACAGCTTTGCAAATTTGCATGACTACACGAGTTAAACATAACTTTTTGCTTGATTTTTTTCATGAAAAGTGAGTTAGTGTGGAAAACATGGTAAAACATGTTTTACATTTCCTTTTAAAATGAGCTTTCATTTAAAGTGCTATGAAATATGTGCTTTCTTGTACTGATGATAAATAAATTGATTATTAAAGGAAGTTTTTCTAGTGAGACATACAGACAAATAGTAATGTTGGTTCACTGGAGACAGCAGGATAAGTGTACATGCTAATTTTATTAGGATAAGCAAAATACTAGGAGATCCAAACAAGAAACTCAAACACCAGCTCAGAACACAAACTAAGAACATGGCCAAATACAAGTTCAAGTAGACACAGATATTTTTTCAGCAAATTATTGATGAATTGTGGATGATAAGAAGTGTGGATAAGAACTGTGGCCAAAGACAATATATGCTAGGAGACTGCTGAACCTTTGTTATATAATTTCTTATCCTAAGGTGAACTGTGTTCACTCTGTTAACTCTGCTTTTTCGTTCTTTTCTTTATCTGTAAAATTGTTAATGCATGGCTTATGTTGTATTATGAACTGTATGATGTTTACTGTGGGAATATTACACCACTTTTGGCATTTATTATCACATGTAGGTCACCAGCATCGTGCACTTTTTGTACCGCATCTCCTTTGGTTTGTTGCACCAATACTGTATATTCAGCATTTTGTTGGAAATTATGCAGACAAAGCAAGACGGAGGTTACAGTCCCTGTAAATTTCTTCTCCAACAGTGGGGCCTTTTGGAACAACAGCTATAATTTATGAGGCATTCATGTTTATGGAACAGTGGATTTTAGTTCAGGAATGGTGGACATCTGAATGGAGTTCCCCCACCCCCCAAAAAAAATATGTGTTACACAAATGTCTGTCAATATGACAGTAGTAAAGTATGCAAACATATAATAGGACTGTGCATGTACACTTTAGGGGGCAGGGGTTTGAAGGAAAAGAAGAGCAACCTGAACATGATTTAAATGTAAAATTATAGCATATTGCAGACTCTCATAACATCTCTATTTAATCATATTGCAGAGGAAACCAAACGTAGTCTTAACAGTTCTTCCCAAGGCGGCCTAAAAAACCTTTAGCACCTCAGCAGGGATTTGAACCCTCATCTCCAGGCTGTAACATCACCCACTACTCTGTCTTTGCAGTAAACTGTGTTTTTTTTTTTCTTTTCTTTACAATAACAGAAAATTGGCTTTACAAGCCAATGATGCATGGTGATGCATTACTGAAGTGAAACATCCTTAGGTGGTCAGTCCTGCAGTATTGAGTGGGCACCCAAGAAGTGTCTGATAAACTACAGTTTCTGTGCTGATAGTTACTGGGTATACTAAGAGGTTAGGAGGTGAAGTAAGAATGTAGGCTGTTTTTTTCAGCTTAGTTTCCATATATGTATGGATTGTTTGGACTGGGGAGTGAATGGTCTTTACTTTAACCGTGTTTACATCAAACTCTTTTATTTAAAAAATTAAAAAGAGGGAAATGTGGGCCCTTTGAGTCTCAATGTGGAGTAGTAAGTTAGGGGCTCAACATGTTTGACATTTCCTTTTCAATGTGCTTCATTTAAATTCACATCTGTAACCCTCATAATATGTTTTGGTCTCACTTTATTTGGATAGTCCATTATAGTCCCCTATAGATTATCTACAGATGTTCAAATTGTCAACAAACTATCTGTAGAAACTCAGTTGGTTCTAAACAGTGGTGGGGTTAGGGTCAGGATTTGGAACAGGTTTAGGGCTAGGACCAGGGTGAGGGTTGGGTTTAGGTTTTGGTTTGAGGTTAAGGTTAGAGTATCTGCAAATCATCTAAAGTGGACTATCCAAATGAAGTGTTACATTTGTTTTTTCTAAGAATTCGTTCTAGAAGTTCAAGTGAAACAGAACTATATTGGCTTAATGTTGGCTGAAAGAACCCAGACGACCATTTGGGAAACCTTAGAATGTGACAACTGCATTGACATTCCTACATCAGTGCTGATTATGCCTCCCTTAGAAAACATTAGTCTTTTTGTTTTGCATTTAAATGTCAAATTTCCCATCATTAGTATGCCATATAAATAAACCCAACTTGACTCGATTCTAAACCTGCCTGCCTTCATTCTTTCCTAGAACTCAAAGCGTGCATTCTGATTATTCATTACCAGCAGATCCTGTCAGAAAAAAGCAGCTTAAGTGTATTTGCCTGGTGTTAACATTCAGAATGGACCAGCCTGTTTGAGTTTCTGAAGAATCATCGTGCAAGACCTCAACTCACAATGATGTCTTAGTTCACATGCTCAGTGCTGAATGTAGGCCTCTCCCAGACTCTCAAAGTGCTGTCTAGAACATAGGGCAAATTCTTGAACACGATTCACATTATTCATGTGATTTTTTTTATTCTAGAATATTTTTACGTGGAAATTTGATAAGGTTAATCAACTGACTGAATTAGTACTTGCTAAAGCAAACAAACACAAACTAAACATGTTTGTTGTCCAGACTTAGTCACCTACAACCAGTAGCATCATTAGGGGAGAGGGGAGCACAACATAACATGTTGTGGGTTTTTTTGCTAAATAATTTAAATGCATTTAAGCAAGATAAACATCTCTACTATAAATAAAATATAATAAAAATATAAACTTTGTTTCCAGCATCTGCTACTATAGAACAGTTTAGCCTAGAGCAGCGCAAGTGCAAAGGTTACCTTTACCTCAGATACAGGGTTAACTGTAATAGACTTTTATAAAAATCATGTAATTAATCTAACACTGTTCTATGGTGCTTGAACCAGACAAGCTTTTCCAGCCTAAATCTAGAAAAATATCTGAATCAGAACAAATATGATCAGTGAAAAGAGATTCGGTCAAGTGTGGCAAATTGATTTTTGATCACAAAGTAGAACAGCGAACATCACAATAACACTGACATGTTGTATTTATATTTGACTTACACGACAGCTATAGTACATTTCTGATTAATTTGTACATACTTCCAGGAAATGAACTGATATGGGGGAATATGGAGGTCTCTCTTTGTTTATTCAGGGAGTCTTAATTGTAACACTCTGTTAAACTAAAGCCCCCCGAGGCCGAACTTTAGTCTGACTAGTTCTCTCTGTGAGTTATTACATATTTCAAAACATTGCTTATTATAGCCAGGGGCAGTGTTTACACTGGGCACAGGTAGACAGCTGCCTAGGGCCCCCATGAGCCAAGGGCCCCTTGAAAATATCAACTAGATATATTGATTTTTCTTGAATTTTCCTAGACGTTTAATAGAGAAAAAAGAACTGTTATCTTCCTTGCATTTTGTGGATTAGGGGTACTGTAGAAAAGATGCCAAATACTGTAACAGCAATAAATAAATAATATGTATAAAAAGTAAGTAACTGCATGCTATACAAATTGCATATGAATTTGTTGCCATTGCTGGGGAGGTGTGGACGAAATCCCTCTTGGTTCTCTTTCAGTAGTCCAGAGGAGCTGGGAATGAGCGCAGGGTCATCTTGGTGTCATCAGGAGCTACAAAACACAATCAATATTACAGTCAAAACACCTCTGTTTATAGTTTTCCAACAATAAACAGATTTTTCTGCTTTCTTACTTTTCAAGCAGACGCTGCCTTCAGGTTCATATTTTATTTATTTACTATCCAAAACGTTTTCTGAGTTTATACATGTAATTTTACATAATATGTAATGTTATAAAATGATAAAATAGTGGAAAACCCAAAATCCACAATTAATGTATTTCAAAAAACACATTTTAGGCCAAAACTTTCTCAAATCATAAAGCATTTTTCAGGTAATAGGGAGCACGTCTGTAACTTTCTGGAAGCTTTTACAGTCCTTAAACTCTTTAGACATCTGGTTCTTATTACCACCAATGTGAACAATTCTGAGTCTGTGAGTTTCATATCCAACCACTCGGAATGACTTTGCTAACATTGAACATTTTGAAAAATGGGTGAAATTCCCAATTAAGAGGGATATAGAGTTGATTATATGTAAGCAACAGGTACATAGCAAAGGCCGTAGTGGAAATAAATCTTTTGACCATAAATGCATATCTTTAAAAATGTTTTATTCAAAATGAGATGGAACTATAGTGGATAAACTTTAAACAGTAAAAGTGTGACTGTGCAAACTGAGAATAAATATGTGAATTATTATGATGTGTAATGATGTCAATAATGCATGTTATAAAATAATTTAAATTATTACCAAATATTTATACCTATAGGCTAATACCCCAGATTCTAGGTTTAACCCTCTTGGATTAACCACGGTAAAAGAAATGGGTGTATTCGAAACAGCACACTTGTATACTGCATACTATAGTAGTACACACTTGTATACTGCATACTACAGTAGTACACAATGTACTGCTTCCTACAGTAGTGTATAGAAACCAGTAAACATATCTCAAAACCAAGGATGCAGCCAAGGAAGGCTATTTCTCAGGCATCGCTGAAGGGCTTTTTGTATTGAATTTAAGGTGGCACTGAATTTAAGGTGGAATTGCATTTAAGGTATCACTGAATTTAAGGTGGCACTGAATTTAATGTATCGGTAAATTTATGGTGGCACTGCATTTAAGGTAGCACTGAGTTTAAGGTGACCGTGGATTTAAGGTATAAGTAAAATTAAGATGGCAGTAAATTTATGGTGACAGTGAATTTAAGATATCAGTAAATAGACTCAACAGGTGCATCCTTCCAGATCTTCAGTCACCCATAGTCCTTCACGCATAGCCCAGGCTTTGAAAACCATGTGGAAAATGGAAACAGCTACATATGAGTGAGACGCTCCTCTTGCAAATACTGTTCTTCAGTGGCTCTTTCTGTCATAATGTAACAGCATATAGTTCATACAATCCTGTACAAACGTGGCAAGGCAGTCCCGCACTATTACATTGTCAGGGATTGTTGATTGGAGTGGTTATACCTTCTGTTTGCTTAATAATTCTAAGAAGTGTAAAAGCAAGTCCAGCAGTAAACAAGATTGTATCATTACTGATTGTATCATCATGATGACTATGGTTAGTGTGACTTTTAAAAATAAATATGTACATGCCAGACATACAGGATCCTTCAGTTTACCCAGGAAAACCACTTTATTGCCCATGTGATATAACCAGTTTAATTTATTACTTGTGACATGCTATGCGATATTCTGTAGCGCAGCATTAACCGGGTTGGCAGAAATTTAATATCATGTTCATGTTTTTGTTCATTAATGTTTTCACCCACTACTCAGCATGAATTACACAAATACAACCACTGGGAATCCCTGTGCTGTCAACTAGTCCTGACTGCTAGCCGAGCCACTGGGCTACAGGGTAATAAATATAAGCAAGCTAGTATTAATATAACTCGGCCTTGTAACTTGACAAAATCATAAAGAACTGAGATCTTTTTTTAACACGAAGTGGATGCTAGAGTTTTTTAACCCTTTCAGCCAGGAAACAGGTAAAATAAGGCATCTACATAGCCAGGTAGCTACCATGCTAACTGTAACATTAGACACAGTAATAAATAGATATACAGCATTAACAAACCCTAAACATTAACTAAGTTACCGTTATTTAAAGTTGTTACAAGCTAACATAATGTTAGCTAGCATTTTGAGAGTCTTTGCTTGGGTTTAAATATTTAGCAATGCTTGATGGTAACAGTCAACATCAAGTATAAAGCCAAAGCAAAAGAGTCTGAACAGTTAATCTGAATGTGTAATTTAGCTATTTTTTGGCCAGTAAATTTAACATCTATGGAATTTGCCTGCATGACATCCAGCTAGCTGGTTAACGTTAACAGTGGCTTTTCTTCTTAAAGGAAAACTAATATGCTTTACAAAACGTGACTGATGACAATGGGGGCAAATGGAAAACCACATTTAACTGTAATGAATCTGTTTTGTCTTTCATTCGTAATGATAGATTTGACCTGTAAACTGTTTAGTCTTGAGTAAAAACAGTATAGCTATAATAATATAAATGGAGCTATTGGTACTAAGATGCTTCCTCAACAACTAATGTTAAATTCTTCTTGTTTTTGTTTTTATGTTTAGAAATATTTGTGAAATATTTCCTTTTTTACATTGTTGTAAATATATATCTTTTACAGATAAAACTGAAATTTTCCGTTAAAGGAGTGAAGAAGTGCCTAGTTGAAAAACACTGACGGTAAAGCTGGGACTGGTGGCCGAACCCCTCCTGGTATGTGGTGCAGGCTGAGGGATGTGTATAAGGTGTGAGCTTCACTCTCTGCGTGGCCTTGGACAGGTCCAGAGCCTGTAGAGTGAGAAGGTCAAAGCCTCGCTGGTATCGTTCCTCCAGTTTCTCTGACCACGGTGGACACTCTGCTGACATCAGCCTCGGTCTGAAGGAGAGAGAAAATCAAAGTGGCCTCTGATTTTCATAATCCAGATGATGAACACAAGCTCTACGTTAAGATTCCAGAAAAGAAAGACACGTCTACACCTTCACTCAGCACAGACCCTGGGGATGAGCCTTGCCTTCATCCTGAAGGGCATTTTGATTCTCAAAATGAAACTAAAGTAAATGTTAGTTAAATGAGATGCAAACCTTTGACCTGAAAAATTTAATTTGATTACGATTCTTTATGCTTATTGAAATGTCATATTTCGCTTTGACTCAGTTTGATTCCAGTACTGTGTTAAAATTCAGATTTTTACTTTTTAAATACACTGAATACACAAATGTGAACAGCGCAACTATTTTCACAGTAGCAGAATAAAATCAGTAAAAAACAATACAACAAGCATTATCTTGTATTTTTTTGTCCAAAAAAATTAGTTTTTTTATTATTATAGTTATTATAGTTTATCATAATTGACTATAACATTCCAAAATTGGGCCGCCATCTTCAGATCAATGCATCACAATGCACAGCGCACATTTTTACACCTCTACTACATATCGCTGCTGTCGGAAAAAACCTTGTATCTCGTTTTTTCAGTTTTTAACATAATTTGAAAATGACCGTTGTCATTTACATTGTGTGTAAATTTCATGATGAATGGACCAAAAGAAACGACGCAAAATTACTTGGAAAAAATTCTGGTTCCATTGACTTACATTAAAAGTAAAGTAGGTTTTTTTCCTTTTCCTGTAAAGTTGTTGTTTTGGAAACATGAGGTTTTCTTCCGACAACAGCGATAAAATTAAATGAGGAATTCATCAGTTTTGTAAATTTATGCTAAATTAATCATTCATTCAAACTGGTTTGATGTGAAATTGTAGAGAAACTCACAGACTCTGAAATCTTTACAGTGGTGCTGATAGGAACCAGGGGTCACAATGTCTGCAATACAAAAATAGCCACTCTATTTACTATTCAAAACCACCAGTGAACCTACACGTGTCTTCCGAGTTTTGATCAACCATGTTGATGATGGTAAAGTAGCAGTAAATCTTTGAATGAAAAGTTTTCTTTTGGTACTGTTTTGCCACACAACACGCTGCATCTAGATCTCTGCCATGATTGGATATTAAAAAATAAGTTTTAAGCCAAAACCTTCTCAGAAGAAAGTAGAGTTAGAGTTATGTAGAGTTTTCATGACCATTTCATTTAATAACTTTCTGTGAGGGAGCTTTTAAAGACAAACATTTCAGACGTCTGGTTCCTATCACCACCACTGTGAACAACTGGGAAGAATTGGGAAAAATAACTTTTAATTCCCTCACGGGAAGAAATACATAGCATGAGTTCTATTGCAGGATAGATTTGTCAGGATAGTCACATTCATTTCATTTTTCTAATATCTGATACAGCATTTTCTTCTCATATCAGCCTGATACCGTCTCTAAATTCCAGTTTCTCTAAAATGGAGCTTTCCACATCAAACCACTTGAGTTGGTGCATTTACATGCTCTCAATAATCCGATCATAATCAGATTTTTGCAGTTATCTGATTATTGAAATGTTCATGTTAACAGCATACTCCGATTTCTTAGATTGGAGTAAGGTCTAGAAATCCAATTAAGAAATCTAATAAAGACAGATGGGTTTTAGCTCAGTAATCAGATTTCTCAGTAATGCATGTAAGCATGTAAACTCTTACTCTGATTTCTTTCTGAGTTCTCAGTCTGCGCATGTGTGAAAACAGATGGCGGTAATGAAAATGAGCAAGCAGCGCTGCGACGAGACGCGGAAACCAAATACATGTTTAACGAAAATAAGGATTTAAATATTCTTCATCTTCTAGGTGATGTATGCTCATATTTTCAGGTAAAGTGGTGCGAATTTTTTTTAAAAAAAAGCACGAAGTTTGATTTTTACATTACGTTTACGTCACGTCTTCTTATGTGAGTTTACTGGTGGGTTGCAAAGCAGAAATCTGATTACTGTCTGACTCATGTAAACGCATTGATCGGATTACTGACAAAATCTGATTTTCTGCAGTTATTGGATTAGTAAGTGCATGTAAACACACTCGATGACTTTGTTTGCATCTTAACCATTTTATTATACAGAAATGTTTTAAAATTGGTGGAATTCCCCTTTAATCAAATCATGAATATCACTGCCTATTAAACTCATAGTGAAAAGTCAACTTTTTCTCTCTCTCTGGTACCTATAAAGTGTAGAATGGATGACGTGAGCTCTGGCCAGCTGTCCTGGATACAGTCCAAGCACGTCTCTGCCCTGCCGGACGCTGCCGAAGAAAACAGACACTTTCAGCTTGGATTTCACGTTTCATTGGTATCCCGTGTCTCACACTTACAAAGGGAGTTCATTCTTTCACACAAAGCAGGTACTTTGGTATGTCTGCTCCTTGCTGGGTTTTTTGTATGTTTATATATTCAGTCATGAACAGTAGTTAAATGCATCGCTAATTATGTGCTGCTTGTTATGTATCTAGCTACAGTACTGTGTAAAAGAGACCATTCATTTATTAAATTTACAGTCAAAAATGGCCCATTAAGTGCGAATTATTCGTTTTCAGCATCAGTCAAAAAAGCAGAAAATATGCATTTAATGGAAAATCACACAGAAGCCTCAACAACTAAACATAACATCATTTTCAGTATTTACTGTGTCCACTCTCTACCTATATTACAGCTTCTGTTCTCTTCAGGAGACTCACTTTCAGTGTTTCAGAAAAATCTGCAGGGATGTTTTTCACACCTCCAAAGTTCAGTCTTAGAAGTTGGTTTAACATTTTCTGCTTCTCACAATCCAAATAATCCCAAACACATTCAGTGCTGTTGAGGTCTGGACTCTGGGGTGGTCAGTCCATTATTCTGAGACACACCAGCAGCTTCTTTGTTTGATGTGTCTCCTTTTCTCAGTAAGAGCTTCTTAACAGCTACACATCCTTTCAGACTCATAGTGCTGAGTGTCTCACAGTGGAAGGATGGACAGAAACTCCTGTGGATGTTTTCAGATCTGAATCCAGAGTGGAGCTTGATTTTCTCCTCTCTCTCAGAGATGAAAGCTTTAAGTGCTGTTTATCTGATGGGGACAGTTTTTTTGTTCTACCAGCTCTTTATCTGTATCTTTTAATCATTTTTATCTAACCTTATGCATTTTGACTGGATATTGAATAAATAAATTTTATACACATCTGTCTGTATACTCATGTAAAAATATGATCAAATAGGCAACGCCTGCTGTTTTCTACTGCTATACTACTTACGACTTGGCGCCCCCTGATGCTCCATGATGTTGGTCAGCTCCATGTATTTCCTTAAACGCGTGAAGTCGCACTGCCACGCCTGGTCCAGCCATTCTGAGCAGAGCCCACATGGTCAGCATCTCATTACTGAGAGGCAGATAAGCGCAGTCTGTACAGTGTGTTTGTGAGTCATTATAGAACCCAGCTATATTCTAGTCCTCCATGAACTCGTCTATGTTCTGATACTATGTTAAATTGTATGTCCAGAACTCCTTAGACACCTGCTCATCCAGCATTTCTTCTGAAATCATGTGCTTTCAGTCACAAGAGCATTAGTGAGGTCAGTTACTGATGTTGGATGGTCAGTTCTGGATCACTCCAGCTCATCCCAAAGGTATTGGATGGAGGCCCATCACTCCAGAGAACTGTTCCACTGCTACACAGCCCAATGATGGGGGTCTTTGCTGCTCCGCTGCCCTATTACGTGATTCTTGACGTTGGAGACCATCCCTTTCTATTGGTCATTGCTTTTCTATGGAGATTATACAAGCTGGATGTGCACAATTAATAGGGACAAACTGTCTTTTAATGCCCTTGATTTCAAGAGAAATGTTGGATGAGCTGGTTACGCTCAGGATCTCATCTGTCTTCTGATACTTCATTGCATTCAAGAACATTGTTAGCCCTGTTCTAGTACTTAAAAGAGAATTCCACCAATTTTTCAAAATTTCTAAATAATTCAGTCTTTGAGGTGTAAACAAAGTCATTCAGAGTGGTTTAATGTGAAGCTGTTCATGGTAGAGAAACTTACAGACTCTGATTTCTTTACAGTGGTGCTGATAGGAACCAGGTGTCACAATGTCTCCAACACAAATGCAGCCATTTTATTTACTATCCGAAACCACCAGTGAACCTACATGAGTTCTCTGAGTTTGCATATATAAACTTTAATGATGGTAAAATATTTGTAAATGTGAAAAAAAGTTTGTCTTTTGGGACTATTTTGCCTCACAATGCCTCACAGTGTCCTTCCGCCTTAAATAGATAATGATGAATGGATTAAGATACATTTTAAGCCCAAATCTTATTCCAACACTATCATAAAACAATGTTTCAGACACCAGGCAGCATATCTAACCATTTCATTCACTAATTTTCTGTGAGGAAGATTTTATAGGCATTAAACTCTTCAGACGTCTGGTTCCTATCACCACCACTGTAAACAGTTCTGACTCGGCAGGTTTCTCCAGAATGGAGCATTTCACACCAAACCACTCTGAATGACTCTCTTTACATCAATCATTTAATTATGTAGAATTTTTTTTAAAAATCGATAACTTTTAATAACTTTAATAACATTTAATAACTTGAGTGGATGAAGCTGTCAGGTTCTGTAGTTACAAGTTTGAGCATAAATGCCAGACGCCTCCACAGACTTTAAGCCACAGAATCTAATTCTGTAAAGTAGATATAGATAGAGATGGTGTGATACCAACATTAAATTGTTCACAGTGATGGTGACCAGATGTCTGAAGAGTATAATGCATAATTCTACCTCACAGGACATTATTACTTGAAATGGTTATGAATATGTTGACCAACTTTTTTGAAAAAAGGTGCTCAAAATATATTTTAAATATATCCTTTGTGAAGAGGTGCATGCAGGGTGCTGCTGTCGGAACAAAACCTTGTATCTCCAAAATGGTATTTTACAGGAGAAGGAAAAAACCTACTTTACCTTTAATGTAAGTCAATGGAAGCAGTTTTTTCTTTTGGTCCATTCATCATGAAATTTGCAGACAATGTGAAGCCTATATATAAACCTATATATATATAGGTTTACTAGTTGTTTTGAATAGTATATAATATGCTTATATTTGTGTGGTAAACATTATGACCCCTGGTTCCTATCAGCACCACTGTAAAGTAAGTTTCTCTACAATGCACCATTTCACATCAAACCACTCTCAATGACTTTGTTTACATTTCACATCTGTATTAAGCAGGAATTTTGACTCAACTCAAGACAAATCCCCCTTTTAATTCCCTCACAGGAAGAAATACCCAGAATGAGTGAGGGCAGTTTGAGGACAGATTTGTTACAGGATTTAATCACATTCATTTAATTTTCAAGACATCCCATCCAGCATTTTCTGCTGATATCAGCCTCACGATACCTGCTATCAGATGTGTGCCATCTCTACATACCACTACATAGGAAAAGATGTCTGATTACTCTATATATCCAAGGTGCATTTTACCTGTTTATAATCAGATGAAAGCAGCTTTGGCTTTGTTTTCTGGTCCTTCTTGCCCTGATCTCCTCTGTGGACATCAGCAGAATGACCCAGTGGGTTTATGGCCCTGCTCTAGTTACCTGAGCCCAGACATCTAATACTCTCTCTCTCTCTCTCTCTCTCTCTCTCTCTCTCTCTCTTACAAACAACGTATAAGGGGATCTCTATGACATACATCCACATACACATATTTGTGCCCAAGAAATAAGGAATGTTCTTTAGATTTCACTCTTCTTATATGGACATTTGGTTAAGGCCTTGTATTGCAGTGCCCTCTAGTGGCCGTCTATTGCCAGATTCTCCACAGTTGTAGAAATGTATTGGGAACGAAGTGCTACACATTTACCACAGTGTGTTTGGCATTTTAAAACCTTAATCTTTCAATAACATCGATTTATTTGCGATTGTGTATTAATACCTTGTTATATTTCATTGAAAAAAAGGCTGAACTTGCTGCCTGAATCTGCACGACACGACATACGGCCAGACGACCACTAGAGGGCGCCGTTCTGCTGCTTTTATCACGATGAGACTCCGATTGCCATACATTTGTCCATATATACATCGGGTTTACATGGAGAGGGAAATGCTTAAACGGCAGGTTTCATGGAGTTGAGTATTTTAGATCTACACTCTGGAGGGACGTGTTTTACAGCCTCCCCCGCTGCTGATGTCTGAGGGCTGCTGAGCTTCATGCACTTTAAAGTGAAACAAAAGCCTTTAATTTCAAGCGCAGCTCATTAAAAGGAAAGCAGATCATTTCAGAGAGTTTAATGTTACACCATGTAAAGTGCACTAGCTTTGAGGACTGATTTGAAGGTACGTGCAGTTTGTGAAAGGCGAGGCAAAACTGTGGCGGATTGATTTTTTTAAGGAGTGTCCCATTCATCATTCAAGCACACTGAGAGAGAGAGAGAGAGAGAGAGAGAGAGAGAGAGAGAGAGAGAGAGAGAGAGACAAAAGCTTGGCAAGAGATAAAGCCAGGAAAAGGGAGGGAGGCGGGAGGGGGGGTAAAAAAGGGGGGGAGAGGGGGCAGAAAGGATGGGGAGTGGGGGGGGTGTGTGAAGGGTATTAAGAGGGAGTTTAAGAGAAGAAGGGGTAGTAAAAAATGAGCATAAAGTGGTGGTTGAAGGGGTAAGTGGGGTAAGAAGGGGCAGTTTGAGGGGTGTGTGTGTGTGTGTGTGTGAGGGGGGTAATAAGGACGGGGAGGCTCCGCGTGACGTCACGAGATTTCCTCCGTGCCACCGGCGGCAGCTGAATGGCTGCTAGTGGACACGAGCTGCTCCGTCAGCGCGCAGGTTGCCAGATTGGGCGAAATTGGGCTTCTGATTGGATTCTCTTACAAAAAAGGAAAAAGATATATGATAATATTATACTGTAGTACCTAAGAGTAACACGTTATACTAAATATATATTGAAGTAATATAACTTAAATAACTGAAATACTGTGCTAAGGTTACAGTGTGTCAATGGAGACTCAAAATAATAATCCCAAACTGATCTGGACTCTGTATTACTGTACAGAGTAGAAGAGGCATTTTATAATTATATGTGTGCATAAATGTGAATATGGACAGTTTATTATTGGCGTCATGTTGTAAATGCTCTGCTGTATTATTGGGGTGAAAATGGTGACTTTTATTTGTTTTTTAATATATACTCGTTCATGCATATAGGCAGTTTTAGACAATTGTTTTGCTGCAGAACAACAAAAGGAATCTTGCAGCTGGTTTTCCTCTGTATCATGGTGGAAATGCTGGATTTATTTACAATATTTAATTATTAACTAATTATTTGACTGAAAGTGTTAGTCTAGCAACCCTGCTGCTTGAAATGCTAGCTTTCAGCTGTTTTTTGATGTGCAAAATTTTGGTGTATATATATATATATATATATATATATATATGTATAGTAATTTGACTGTAAACCAGTCTGGCAACTTTGCCTGCATTAGAGGTGAAAAAAGGCTGAATGTTAACAGATTTAATGCATACACATGGGACTGGGGCAACAAAAGGCTGGTAAAGTTGTGTAATGCTAAAAAAAAAACACCTGGTGGTTGATAGACAACAGGTCAATAACATGACTGGGTGTAAAAAGAGCATCTTTTAAATCCAGTCTTTCAGAAGTAAAGATGAGGAGTGTTTCACCGCTCTGTGAAAGACTGCACGATCAAACAGTACAACAATTCAAAAATAATGTTTCTGAATGTAAAATAGCAAAGAACTTTTTATCATCTACGATACATAATAACTTTAAAAGATTCAGAGAATCTGGAGAAATCTCTGTATGCAAGGGACAAGGCCAAAAAAACAGTATTTGCTGGCTGTGATCTTTAGGCCCTCAGGCAGTACTGCATTTAAAAACAGACATGATTCTGTAGTGGAAATCACTGCATGGGCTCAGGAACACTTCTGAAAACCACTGTCTGTGAACACAGTTTGTCGCTGCATCCACAAATGCCAATCAAAACTCTAAAACGCAAAGAAGAAACCAAATCTAAACAGGATCCGAAGTGCTGCCACCTTCTCTGGGCCGGAGCTCTTTTTAAATGGATGTGAAATGGAAGTGGAAAAGTGTCCTGCGGTCCGACAAATAAAAATTTGAAATTTCTTTTGGAAATCATGGACACTGTGTCCTCTGGGCTAAAGACCACTTAGCTTGTTATCAGTGCACATTTCAAAAGACAGTATTCATGATGGTATAGGGGTGCATTAGTGTACGTGTCATGAGTGTCGTGCACATCTGTGAAGGCACCATTAATGCTGAATGATATATACAGGTTTTGGCAACATGTGCTGCCATCTACATGACGTCTTTTTCAGGGAAGGCCTTGATTATTTCAGCAAGACAATGTCAAACCACATTCTGCATGTATTACAACAGCATTGCTCCATATTAAAAGAGTCTGGGTGCTAAACTGACCTGCCTGCCGTCCAGACCTGTCACCACTGATAATATTTGGCACATTATGAAATGAAAAATACGACAAAGGAGACCCCGAACTGATGAACAGCTGAAATCCAACATCAAACAAGAATGGCATAACATTTCGCATTCAAAACTACAGCAGTGTCTCCTCAGTTCCCAAACGCTTACAGAGTTTGTTAAAAGAAGAGGTGATGAAGCACAGTGGTAAACAGGCCCCCGTCCCAACTTTTTTGGAAAGTGTTGTTGGCATCAAATTCAAAATGGGCATATATTTTTCAAAAAACAATAATATTTCTCAGTTTCAACATTTGATATGTTGTCTTTGTTTGTATTATTTTCAATTAAATATAGGGATTAAATGATTTGCACATCATTGCATTTTGTTTTTATTTACATCTTGCACAGCATCCCAACATATATATATATATATATATATATATATATATATATATATATATATATGTATGTATGTATATATATATGCACATAAACGTTTTTGGGTGGGTAGCATTAAAGCAATCTCCTGGGTGAAAATCGTGGCGTGTAATTTTTTTTTTAAAATCTTTTTTTAAAAAAAATATTTAACTCGAATATTGTACTGAAGCGATCTGCGGTCTCTGTTATGATCAGTGAAAGATTTTTGATGTAGAATCAAAAAATTTGGAGCAATTATCTGGAGCAATCTGGCAACCCAGCGCCTCCGTCTCCTGCAGCAGCAGCAGCAGCTCGAGCCTGCCTGGTTGGGGGGTCATTCGGTTCACCGGGGGAAACGAGCGAGCATGGCAGCTTCACGAGCGACGCGCGGGTCTTCTTTCTTAGCCTCGACCCGCTCCTCTTCCTCATGAGCCGCTGCTGGCGCTCCTCTGTCTTCTTCTCTTCACTTGCGTGCGCGAAAACAACAGCAGCCCATCCGCTCGAGCCAGCAGCCCCGCATGGTGGACGCGCGAGCGGAGCAGAGGAGCTCGAGCTGAAGGGAGAGGGAGAGAGAGAGAGCGAGAGAGAGAGAGAGAGGGAGGGAGGGAGGAACCCTGCGAGCTTACCCCCCTCTAACAACATCCTACTACTCCCAACACCACCCTGAGCGCGAGCACCCGTCCCACCCTACCTACAGCAGAGACCGTGTCGTCTCGCGCTCGCTCGGCCTGACAGGTAAGTTAACGCACATAGCAGGCGCCCCAAATGTGTGCGTGTGTGTGTGCGCGAGAGATGGAGGATGCGGTACGAAGCTGAAGTCGGCTTCCTATTCGAATTCACCCGGTCCACCTTAAATGGTGCAGCAGCTACATGCAACCTAATGTAACCGCTGCACGCAGTACATGCGACTGCTGCGCCATTTAAGGTGGACCGGGCGAGTTCGAATAGGAAGCCGACTTCAGCTTCGTCAGCTGCGGTGGTGATGTTGGCTGGGTGGTGGCGCGAGTTAGCTTGACTTGGCTTGGCTGGCGCGCGCTCTCTCGCGCTCTTGACTATGTATGTATGTACGTATGTATGCATGTGTGTAGTCGGGGTGCGCGCGCGCGCGCGCACTCTCGCGCTGATGCTTCGAACGTTCGGCCTCAAAACAAACCGTTAAACCGTCACTCCGTTTTCTGTGAGGCCTCGACGCGCTCAGGTTAGCACGGTATCCCCTCCCAAACCAGACACGTTTAACCATCCTCTCCCTCTCTTTTAGCTGTCGCTTGTTGTTTATTTGCACCAAAACAAGCTCGTCTTGACTCCTGACAGCGATTCTCGGTCCTCCATTTTGATTGTAATCAGCTACGAGCGAGGGGAAGAGGGGGGAAAAACGCCACATCTCGCACGAATCTCATTGTTTTTAACCCCGTTTTTCCTCCGTCTTCGTCTCTTTCGACACCCAGGCTTCTACGCCGTGGCCTTTCACGTCCCAAACGTACTCGAGAACGACCACCCCTGTGAGGTTTTGTTCATTTTTTCCAGCCTAAATAACGTGACCGGCTAGCCCCGTCAATCTCAGTCTCCTTTTTAGGATGTTGCGGTGGCGGCGGCGGCGGTGCTGCTGCTGCTGCTGCTGCTGTTATATAACCAGAGCCTAAATGACACCACACGCCCTTGGAGCGGAAAAAAAGCTCCGTTGCAGTTCGGGTAGTTCCTTCACTGCACCTCCTCGCCTCTCTCTATCACCTCCTTTACATCTTTAAGTCAATGGCACATCCGTCTTTCTGGGTTTTTGTCCTCCTCTCCTCGGGTGGAAATAGGATACGCAGCGTGGGAGACGGGGAGCTAACGCTAGCTCGGGAATGCCACTAGCCTCCTCCTCCTCCTCCTCCTGCTGCTCCTGCTCCTGCTCCTGCTCCTCAAGCCCAGGGCTGCTTTTTTGTTGACATTTGCTCGGTTTCCTTAATAAACCCGTCTTCATTCTGACTGACTGCGGGTTTTTTGGCGCTCCTTCAGAGATTCAGCAGGAAAATAAGCCAATGAACGTGTATGTTGTGTTTTCTTTTTTATTTCCTGCTAGCCTGCTAACTGTGTTTTTGGTGTTGTGTTGTTCATGTTGTATTCATGATGCTGCACACTGTGGCCTGGGCTGCTGAACAGGACAGCTAAACGTTAAAGCCTCATCTTTTTTTGGCTGCGAATCTGTTTGCTTCCATCCTTTGCCTTTCTGTGCTCAGGCATCAACACATCTTACCCAGCAGCTGTGTTTTTCATGGTATCTACCAAGCTATCTAGCGTTACCTTGGAATACCATCAATCTGAATGGTAGCTATTTTCTTTTCCCTGTAAGGTTGTCATCAGCCTCACAGTTCATGCCTGTTTTGGTTTCTGTGTTTGTGGATGGAGCTGGCTGGTAAACATGGAGGATGGATGTGGAGATACAGACACTGATTTGCATGAAATGAGGAGAAGCCAGGAACTGATTGTTGTCTAGACATTGGCAAACCCATGAAAAGAAGCTCCTTGTGTTTTTGGGGGCATTAGGCCGGCTTTTGTTCCTTTTCACACTCCTGCTATAGCGTTGGCATCGCGTCAGCATACGTTGATGTACATGAATAGGGATCAAGCACTGTGTTTACATGACCGAGGTGCTGAGGATCGGTTTGTTTGTCCTTCTTTGGTAGAGATTTTGGGTTGATTTCAGGTCTTTGAAACTGCATCAAAGTGTAATTTGCTGAAATGGCTGGATGTCCTTTGAATATATAGTGTATATATAATATAGATTATAGATTATTATTAACATTATTAGACCCAAATATGCTTGCATGAATTAGGGAGCAAAAAAGGACTGTGCAAAATGTATATTTATTAGAGAAAAACTGTTAGCGTTTACAGAATTTGCAAAAGTAGAATGAACAACGCTATGAATAACCAAAATCAGAAAGGCTTGGCCCATGTTTACCTCATCAAGGGTGATATCCATGTACTTGAATGTAAGAGAACAGTTTTTAGATTATGGGCCCTTGTTAAATGTGATTCCTGCTGTTTAGACTTGAAGGAGCTAAACAGATAGCTTTAGTTATTGTGGTTGTAGAAACTCCCTTGGGTTGATTACATTCCCAAACAAAGGTTACAGTCCTGAGCTTATGTACATTTAAGTGTTGAGTCAAACGGGCATCGTAAGTAGGGATGTACCGAGATGGAAACTGTGGGCCGATGCTGATATGTGATATTTTTCATGTCTGTATCTGCCGATGCCAATACATTTTTTTAAATCTACCTGAATTACTGAGAAATATTATTTTATTTCTGTGTACACTCTTAACAATGATGGCTCTTCAAGGGTTCTTTAGTAAAGAAAATGGTTCTACATAGAACCATAAACACTCAAATAACTCTTTACATGATTAAGGGCTTCTTTGCACGGTGGAAGGGTTTTTCAGAATGTGCTGTAGATTTTTGAAAATAGTTCTATGTAGCACCAAAAAGCGTTCTTCCGCTGTTACAATGTCAAGCTTGTAACAATAGAAGAACCCAAAATGGTTCTTCTGTTGCTACAAGCTCGCCATCTACAGCACATTCTCCATCGAGCTGACGAACCATTTCACCATGCAGTGAACCCTTTAATCATGCAAAGGGTTCTTTGCGTCTTCATTCATTCTTTTCTCTACTGAAGAATACTGGAAGAACCATCATTTTTAAGCGTGCGGTTACAGATGCAGACATTTTAGCATTATTAGCATTGCGTCACCTAAACATTCTGCTCTGCCAGGGTACAGTAAATACGCCATCACATATGACTATCAGTCAAACCTAAACATCCGTCTGATGCTGATCATTTTAAATTAGTTATCTGCTGATAAGAATACGATTCCAATATCAGAGTAACCCCTAATGGCAAGTCTGCTGGTGAAAAGTGCCAGAACACTGACCTAGAACACATTCTAGACTGCTCAATGTTCTACAATGTGTGTCAAACCACTGGCAGCAAGTATAGGCCCAGACTGTTCTCCGGCTGGCCTGAGCAGTATCTCATTTGCAGTACTGAGGTTGCAAAAAAAAATACAGTAGTGCTGGACAGTATGTTGTCCGTTGATATGTAGTTTTGTTAGTATTGACAGAAAATGAGCATTATACAACAGTTAGTTCCGGCCATGCAAGCTGATTGGTTGAGAAGCGCTCTAACCGTGCTGATATTTCGCCATAACATCACGGGTTTTTCACAAACACTGTATCACTCCGCTGAGACAGCTGTAGGAGACGCTCAAGCCATTTGAACGTTTTTACTTCTTACTTTGCCACAAACAGAAAATGGATACTTTTAAGATCACATTTGACCGACAACCGATTTGGTCAGACTCTGAAGATGAGACGACACTAAATTCCCAAACTGTCATCACCACTGAGCAGCTTTTCAGTCGGCAGCTGTGACAGAAGAACAGCCAAACGACCTGGAATCAGCCAGAAATGAACCCAATACCATTCGCCAAACAAAATGGGCTGTAAGATGCTTTACAGACTGGCTGGAACAAAACAACATTAATACTGATCTGGCAAAAAATGACAAGACTGAGCTAAACCTGATATTGCGGCAGTTTCATGGCTCAGTCTGTGCTTCAAAAGGCGAGGTTTACAGCAGACTGTGCAGCGAGTGAGCGGAGTTCGTTACTCTGACGTAGCAACAAGCTGCTCGATAAGGAACTATAATTTGGCTGAAGGAACTGCGAACATTAAAACATATTAAATGCCACTGCCCGGTTTATTTATTTCTTACTTTATTTATTTAACTGTTGTATAAAAGCAATAAAACACTCGAGGTCGTGTGTTATATTCATGATAATGTTTCAAAGATTAGCCACACCGGTAGAAATACATTGCATTAAGTTCCCTTTGGGGTTATTTTAAGAGAAGAAAACTAATCAAAGCAAGCTGTGTCAGGTTTGTAAGATATTAGCTTAGCATAGACTAGCAGGACCCAGGAAGAAGTGGCTCATTAACATTGTTAATGTTATCAAATATTGGAAGATATTTAATTGTATTGTAAATGAGCTCTTTAACCAGTCACAGTGTGCTGGGAGCATCCTGACCAACCACTATTCCAGATGAACGTCTCCAGGGTGCTATGATGAAGTGAGGTGTTCATCTTATCCAACAGAAGTTAATTATTTTGGTCAACACAGTTCCAGTCTTTGTCCTTGTGACACTATTGGTTTGCCAGTGTGTCTGTCATATGTTGTAAGTACTGCAGTTGCAGTTAGGGATGTCATGATAATGCAATTGAGTTGAAAAAATGTATAAATTAAATGTCTTGAGTCATTTTATGTCTTTTAGCTCTTGCCAACGAGTAAAAGCCAATCTGAGATTTACCTTTGTCTGGTCTTTTGCTCGGTCTCGCTCTCTTTTTTTCTCCTCACTTCCTCCAGTAACATCTTTATTCTCTTCACAGCCTCTGCCGTGATGTCCATGCTGGGAATACTGAGCTAGCTTCTAATAGCTAACTGAGTTGTTGTGCGACTTGGTGCCGTAAAGCGTTACGCAGTTCTCGCGAGAGGTTTTGTGCCCGCTCCTCCAAAGTTACATAGCGCTCTAGCAGGCATTCTGGCCCGCAGTGGCGATGACAGAGACACCATTCTCCCTACTGTAAGTCAGTGTACCATGAAAATGATTTTGAATCTGTTATTGTGAGGTAAAATGGTTACATAATGTCACTGTTTAAATTCCCAGACTGGTCCTGATGGACATACAATTACATTCATTTGCCTTTTTTGTGACAAAGTAGTCACATTCAGTAGTTACACTGTGGCTCCTAAGGCTTCGTAATAATAACTGCTGCACCATTTAAGGAGGAACAGGAAAAGTAATAGGAAATTAATAGGCGAATAGGAAGCTGACTTCAGCTTTGTGTGTTTTAGGCTATCAACCTACAGTTTTATGTAGGGAGCTGCTTATATTTGTGCCCTGTGGTTGGACATTTCAACAAGGCAGCACAGTGTGTCAGAACAAGGCTTCCTGTCGTTCCGACAGCACGACAACCCAAGTTAAGTGAAGATACATTGTTCAGATTACACAAAAAAGTAGTGATATGATGTTACAGGGACTGTGATGAATTCAAATGCAGATCCCACTGTTTTGACTGCAGAAAAAATGTATATATATATATATAAGAGAAAGAGAGAGAGAGATACATATGTAATATATGTCTATGTGTCTATATATATATATATATATATATATATATATATATATTTATATATATATGTATAAACACACACACACATATACACATATATATGTATAAAACATCTGCCAGTGTACTTATATAAATACTTGCAATTAATAATTAAATTTTTTTGTATGTAACTATCATTGTTTAAGTCTGAAGTGGCTAAATTGTGGCCCTATTAGCTGTCTTGCTTCCTAGCTGTAAGTACTCACTGGATCACAACTGACAACAGACGCAACTCGAACTCAGATAAACAGTACTCAACGCTGCTACCTGAAAACGTTATTAACAAACATCAAATAAACAAACGTTACTCACCACTGCCCTCTAAAGGCCTTACAAACGAACATCGAATAAATAAACGTTACTCACTGCTGCCCTCTAAAGGCCTTACAAACGAACATCGAATAAATAAACGTTACTCACTGCTGCCCTCTAAAGGCCTTACTAACAAACATCAAATAAACAAACATTACTCACTGCTGCCCTCTAAAGGCCTTACTAACAAACATCAAATAAACAAACATTACTCACTGCTGCCCTCTAAAGGAGTTATAACACCACCAAACTCATGACTTGTCTCAATAAATGCATTTTTCTTCATTTTCCTCATTTTATTTACACACCCAACGGGTGAAAACAACTTAAAAGATGATCAGGTGAATATACTACTGTATTTGTTCAGCCTAAAGTCCACTGGCTCCCAGAGAGAGAGAGAGCGAGCGAGAGAGAGGAAGAATGGGGAGGGGCGGGAAACCCGCTCCGGGTTTTAACAATGACTTAATTTCTCATGCAAAGTGTGTGTGTGTGTGTGTGTGTGTGTGTGTGTGTGTGTGAGCGACAGAAATGCAAGTGGAGAGTGATCAGTGTGTGTGTGTGTATGTATGTGCTCATTTTTTTCTTTCTTTCTTTTGTTGCTTCCTTCCAGGCTGAGTCACCGCTGAAGTGTCTGAAGGGTCGCGAGAGAAAGAGAGAGAGAGAGAGAGGGAGGTGGAGAAGGAGGCTGAGGAAGCAGTAACGCATCATTAGAGAGCAGAAGAGAAGGAGAAACAGAGAGAGAAAAAAGAGTGGCAGGGTCAGGACGAGTGACCCCGCAGCAAGAGGACGAGTGCTGGGCTCACCCCCTGACCCTTGAGTTCTGACCCTTGGAACTCAGAGTCAACATGAATGACCAGAACGTGGTGAAGGAAGGATGGGTGCAGAAGAGAGGTGAGAGAAAGATTTGAATTAAACAGAGGCTTGGTAAAGGAATACTGTCATGCTTTTCAACCTGACCTTTATCTGCTACATCTTCAGCTACAGATGATCAGCAATTATTTACATCTACTTAGGACACAGTATATTATATTGTTTCGCATTTTATTATACTGTATAATATTAAATTGAATTGTTTGGCTTTGAATTGTGTTGAATTATATTGTATCACATGGTATTGCATCATATGGTATTGCATCATATTTTGTTGTGTACTATCATATTATCACATCGTATTGAATCAAACTGTATCCTATTGTATCGTACAGTAATATATAGTAATATAGCGTATTATGGCTAGCATTTTTGCTCTTGGCTGATGCATTAGCTTGAACTAACATAGGTTACATTCACACAGCAGGTAAAAGTTGCCCCAAATCTGATTTTCTCACCAAATCCAATTTTTTTTTGTTTGGCTGTTCACATTATCTTTTAAATCTGACCTGTATGCGACATCAGTCTGAACGACCAGCTCCCAAACCGACCTGCATGCACAAAAGAACAATGTTTCACGTTGCTTCACGTGGCTCATCCAGAGGTAAACAATCATGACTATGAACCAACGCCAATCCCGGAGCCCCCGGAGGGTTCAGCTTCACCTTCGCCAGCATCACAGGAGCCATCATGAAGCTTCATTGACTGTCAGCGGGGCTCATCACCCAGAATGTGTTCGCGCTTGCTGTGAAAAGGGCTCGGTCACTTCTTTCGTTCATGTCCTCGATTCGTTAAACTTTGCTTTCAGACTTTTAATTGTTCTTTGACACTACAGCCTCGGTCTTTGGCTGTTCCTTTCAAAATCTCTTCAAACACGCATCGGTTGTGATAAGTGCCTCCTAATTTTGTGGTACAGAAACATCAGCCTAAATGTTTATGAGTCTCAGCAGCGCGAAATTATGACGAATGTCGAGCTGGACTGACATAAAAGTCGCATGAATTCCGATCCGTCTGTTCAGGCTGAGTCGCATTGCCGCAGATCGGATACGGATCGGATTTCAGTACCACATATGAAAGCATCTCAAATCGGAATTGAAAATGTCAGATTCAGTGTGTTTTCTGCTGTTCATCTGTGTCACATATGAAGAAGAGATTGGATTTGTGTCACTTTTACCTGCTGTGTGAGCAAAGCCTTATTTGTTTGTGGTTAGCGTGTTTGCTCCTTGCTAGCGCATTAGCTTAGGCTAGAAATGGCTCAAAACTTTGGGTATGAGCCAATGTTAGTGTTAGTGCATTAGCTCAGGATAGAGATGGATCAAAACTGAGTGTTGGCTAATGCTGATCCTGTATTTTCTTCTTTAAAAAACGACCAAGCCTTCAAATTGAAGTACTTCACATAAGATCTGCAAGTACTCTATAATGCTGAAACTACTCATTCACGCTACTAACCCTACAGGAAGAACTACACAGCTAACAACATCACACAGTGAGAGCGAGTGCTGTTTCAAGATGGTTTGTTACAGGATTGGATCACATTATTTATTTCCTACAATATCCCATCAGTATCAGGCCAATACAGATACCCATCAATACCCGATACGCCATCTGCGCTTCAGGCTAACACATTAGCTTGTGACAGTTTGTTAAATTGGGGCTTTATACAGTGCAGTTTGTATTTTTAAGGTTTCTGTGCTGATGAAAAACAGTCTGAATGGATCGGGTGTCATTCTACGGTCTCAAATGTTGTATTTTTATCATATTGAATGATTCTGTGGACTAAAATGGACACATTAACATATTAACATGAGGCATGTTTTCAGGCATTACTCATATTTATTGGTTTGAGAGATGTATAGAGACACCAGTGTCTCTCGAGGAATCGAATTATACATTTTGTGAATTGTTCCCCCACTGTTGCTCATTGGTTTTAGGTTTTTTTCTGTTCTGTTGAAGTTGGGAAAACACGTCAACAGTAACCTCTTTGGTAACCGACCCCATGGTACACATGCAGCAGATAGAGATCAGGTTCACAAGAATGCTAGAGTCTTCCTTTAATATGCAGCTATCTAGAACTGGGTGTAGTGCTTGGCCGTATGTCCATCTGTGTTAGTGTATTGGTATTTGTGCCATACAATAATATTGATTTTATGTTTTAGAGGATTAGAAATGGAATTACAGATGGAGCTATTTTGCTATTCGGATATCTGCATTTTTAAAGTCAGTGTGAACGAGAAAACAATCCTTTTACCTTTGTACCAGGATGTATTTGTGAGTGAAACTCGGTATCTTTTGTACTCTATAGCGTTTTCTAGTCGTTAGAGGTGGGAGGGAGAAGTGAAATTATTAATTAAAATTATTTTCCCAGCTCTCTGGTACATGATAGCATTACCAAAAAAAAGATGTTTCAGAGGTGGGAAAAAGGCACTACATTTTGATGGCAGACAAGAATTTTGTCTTTGTAATGGTGTGATGAATTCTGATGATGTATCTTGAAGGTGGTAGGAACTGCTTTGGGGTGTATTTTTGGAGGGCTGGCTGTTTTGATTCTTCTTTTTTTTTAACATTAGCTGGTGCGTGCGGAAGCTAACACTTTTGCTAGACAGCCCAGTATCTCATAGCAGCTGCCAGGAACTGTAGTAACTGTCTTCAAATCGTTACCACAGTAGAGAGAATGGATTTCTCAAACCACAGAAATGACTCATCAGATAAGGGAGACTACAAGCTAAAGGTAGATTCCTGGCTATCTCGGTACATTTCCTCAGTTTAGCTTTTTTTCTCTGGCTGAAAGAGTAATAATCTTGTTTCTGGTGTCCATTTTTTCTGCCGGATAAAGAGAGAACCGCAGTTTTCTTAACAGTTTTGTTTGACATCCAGGTAAGAGTTACAGTAATGCTTGATTGGCTGTATTTACTAGCCTAGAGATCAGTGGCTAGCAGCCAGGATTGGTATTGGTGTGGTATCGTAGTGAGAGAACATTGATGAAAAAACACATGATCATATAAAATTGCGAGTTCAAATCAATGAGGCTGAGGTAGGGCTGGGCGATAAAACGATAACGATAAAACTTTTCCTTGATAGAGTGATACGTCGTTCAATAAATGTTCGATATAATACACCATTCTCATACTTCCACGTTCAGCGAAAGCCTTGGTGGCGTTTTCTACTGCAAGGAAAGCGACACTACTCTGCTGTCGCCAGGAGAGGGCGCAGGAGAGTTTTTCGACATGATTAGAGAGGGAGGGGGCCACGAGAAAGATGAGTCGTTAGCAACAGCTGAAACGCGGAGTTACACATTCCCTGTCTGAGCGGAGCGACCGGCGATCTGCTCTCCTGTGACCGAGTCTGAGTGACGAACTATACTGTCCTACAGTGAACTCACCTCTTTCCTAACATCCTAACCAGCTTTAGCAGCGTTAAATCACAATCCTCACAACTACAGCGCTGTTACAGCGCTCGGACAGTCATATTTAAGTATGAGTGCATTCACAAGCAACGAAAGTGAAAGAAAGAAGTGAGTTCATGTAAATTACAGCCCTGATTTATACAAAAGTAAACTGAGGAAGCTGTGAGGCATTGGAGAGCGGGAGAGCGCTAGGTTAGCTTTCCAGGCTAGCTGTTTTTAGCAGCTGGCTAACTTGAAGCAGCGCTCCGTCACTCCACAACACAGAGAATTGATGATACTGTAGATCAAACACGACACAAAAGCACCGCTTTCAGTTTAAACATACCTAAAAGGAGGACTCTGTTTGTCTGGTGTTGATATTTTGCGGTTTACCCCTTAAACTACTACGATAGTATAGAGAAATCCAGTCGTCGCCAGCTGGTGTCTGAATACTGTGATGTCATGCGTAACGGGGTAGCCGAACGCTCATCGTTTTCTTTCTTAAATTATGACTATTACTAAATAGCCATGCTTTTCCAGCTGATAAAAACAGCTCAGCAGACACTTTCTCCCACTCTCCCATGACAGATTTGTGAAATGTTCCACTGTTTGGTGAGTGTTCATCGTGCTCAGACCATAAAGTATAGTTTAAAACAGCAATTAACCACCCAGGAGCACAAATCAGCCTTCAAACTTGAAAGAAATAATGATTTGACATTTATCGCGGTATGTATCGATATCAAACGATATGAATTTTGTTTATCGTGGTAACATTTTTGGCCATATCGCCCAGCTCTAGGCTGAGGGATATAATGTTACAGAGTAATTAGTAACCAAACAAATAGCATATTTAACGCTAGTTTTTGACTGGAATGCCCCTTTAATATGACCAGGCACATGAGCTATGTTCAATACACTGTTTTAAATTGTTTATTTATTTTTTTTAAATACCAGAGATAGTATATTGGGTATTGATGGGTATTGGGATTACATCCTGTAACAAATCTATCCTGAAACAGCGCTCACTCACACAACTCACGCTGTGTAATGTGATGCTCTTAGCTGTGTAGTTTTTCCAAGTGGGGTCAGTCAAGTAAATGAGTAGCTTGAGTGTGATAGACTACTTTTAGATACTCATCTTAAGTCAAGTGCTTCAATTAAAAATAGCTCATTTTAAAGATTAGTAGTTTTTAAAGAAGAAAATATCAGTTCAGTGTAGATGTCAGCTGGTATTAATAATATCAATATCGGTATCAGAAAAGAAAAAGTGATATCACATCTCTGTTGAAATCATTGCAGCCTTAACATTAACCTACTGACACATTGCTCACCCCTAGTATGTTTGTTTGTGCATGACTGTCTCCTCCTGGAAAATATATAAAGAAAGAGTACAGCCTGTATGTTTGTATGTGATCATGTCTGATCATGCCTCTGTTCCTCTGCCCTCCAGGAGAGTACATAAAGAACTGGAGGCCACGCTACTTCCTCTTAAAGACTGATGGCTCCTTCATCGGCTACAAAGAAAAGCCTCAGGATGCGGACTTCGCCTACCCCCTCAATAACTTCTCTGTGGCCAGTGAGCATCACTTCTTCTCTGTATTTCTTATCAGCTTTCTGCTTTTCACCATCTCTCCATCACATTCTTCCTGTTTGTAGCATTGGTTCTTACAGGAATCCTTCAGTGTTTTTCAGCCTAAAATCGATCTGCTGCATCTGTAGTGTGCAGTTAATGTGTGCTCCAGTACTTGATTAACCGACAAACCCTGCATTATTTTTAACTATTGTTTTCCCGCTGTGCTTAACTGGATATCCATTCATGAGCTCACGGATACTCAAGTATCGAAATTAGTCAGAATGCACATCCATATTGACAATCACGTATAGTAATTTCCCTCTAATTTGAATACGATAAGAATCCCATAGGCTTAAAACACATTTAGAATGGACATCAATAGTCAGGTGAAGCAGCCCATTGGCTTCTATTATAAATATGTTTCGAATTAGTAGATTTTCTGTTTCTTTCTGATTACTGGGAATCATGTCGTAGTTGTTGTCCATGGTAATCGATCACGTCACTGCAGATTCAGCAGATAGATAGTAGGTTGAAATGTTGTTTGATAAGACTGTGTAGAGCCCATGTGTCCAACAAGGCCCCCACATAATCCTTTCCAGCCTGCAAAAGTATTGTAGTTTTCTATTAGTATTAGCCCGATTCACAATGTGCTGCACTACAGTCACCAGCGTACACTGCAACGTAATGTACGCTCTGACTCTCCTACTTCAACAGCAGTCTATGGGACAGTGGTTAGACCTCAATTCTACTCAATTCTGTGCAATTCCACACCAGTCGTATCACCAAAATGCATTTCAGCTGCAGTTCAGCCAATATAAACGCTTAACATTAAGTCAGCAGCTCAGAAATTGAGCCCAAGGCTTAATGAATTTGCAGCAAAAAAAGGATCCCAGGTGTTTAGTTCAAGCAAATAGGTAGGTTTAAAAGACTGAGCACCTGGGGACATTTAGATTATGAATATTTTAAGTGTCCATGTAATATTTCAAGGTCTACTACAAGTGTCTGTATTTTACTGTTGAAGTTTTTGCATATTTTGAATAAATAGTGGCCAGTTTGGGTTATAGCACAACATTTTTTAAAAAAGAAATAAAAAAAAAAAGTTTTCTCTGGCCCACAGATTTGATGAGACTTTTTAATATGGCCCTTTTAGTGGTTGATTTTGACGCCCCTAATCTAGAGCTTGGTGTAGGGCTGGCCAGTTGTGTATACTAGTGTTTTCCAGCCCAGTCCTCAGGGCCTCTCAGATGAGCCACATTTGTTCTTCACCCCTGTGTGTTGTGAGTTAGGTTGGATCAAAAATGTAGACTGTCTTGGTGGTCCCGAGGACCAGGTTGGGAAACACGGGTCTATGCCAGTATACAGTGGTGTGAAAAAGTGTTTGCCCCTTCCTGATTTCTTATTCTTTTGCATGTTTGTCACACTTAAATGTTTCAGATCACCAAACAAATTTAAATATTAGACAAAGATAACACAAATAAACACAAAATGCACTTTATAAATGAAGATCTTTATTATTAAGGGAAAAAGAAATCCAAACCTACAGGGCCCTGTGTGAAAAAGTGATTGCCCCCCATTAAAACATAAATTAACTGTGGTTTATCACATCTTTGGAAAGCTGAGTTCAATTTCCCTAGCCACACCCAGGCCTGATTACTGCCACACCTGTTCTCAATCAAGAAATCACTTAAATAGGACCTGCCTGACAAAAGTGAAATGAACCAAAAGATCCTCAAAAGCTAGACATCATGTTGCGATCCAAAGAAATTCAGGAACAAATGAAAAACAAAGTAATTGAGATCTATCAGTCTGGAAAAAGTTATAAAGCCATTTCTAAAGCTTTGGGACTCCAGCGAACCACAGTGAGAGCCTTTATCCACAAATGCAGAACAGTCTTGGGGAACATGGAACAGTGGTGAACCTTCCCAGGAGTGGCCGGCCGACCAAAATTACCACAAGAGCGCAGCGACGACTCATCTAAGAGGTCACAAAACACCCCACAACAACATCTAAAGAACTGCAGGCCTTACTTGCCTCAGTTAAGGTCAGTGTTCATGACTCCACCGTAAGAAAGAGACTGGACAAAAATGGCCGGCATGGCAGACCCCCAAGACGAAAACCACTGCTGAGCAAAAAGAACATAAAGGCCCGTCTTAGTTTTGCCAGAAACCATCTTGATGATCCCCAAGACTTTTGGGAGAATACTCTGTGGACTGACGAGATAAAAGTTGAATTTTTTGGAAGGTGTATGTCCCATTACATCTGGCGTAGAAGTAGCACAGCATTTCAGAAAAGGAACATCATACCAACAGTAAATTATGGTGGTGGCAGTGTGATGGTCTGGCGCTGTTTTGCTGCTTCAGGACCTGGAAGACTTGCTGTGGTAAATGGAACTATGAATTCTGCTGTCTACCAAAAAATCCTGAAGGAGAATGTCCGGCCATCTGTTCATGACCTCAAGCTGAAGCACACTTGTGTTCTGCAGCAGGACAATGATCCAAAACACACCAGCAAGTCCACCTCTGAATGGCTTAAGACAAACAAAATTAAGACTTTGGAGTGGCCTAGTCAAAGTCCTGACCTGAATCCGATTGAGATGCTGTGGCATGACCTTAAAAAGGCGGTTCAACAATTCAGCAAAGATGAGTGGGCCAGAATTCCTCCACAGCGCTGTAAAAGACTCATTGCCAGTTATCGCAAACGCTTGATTGCAGTTGTTGCTGCTAAGGGTGGCCCAACTAGTTATTAGGTTAAGGGGGCAATCACTTTTTCACACAGGGCCCTGTAGGTTTGGATTTCTTTTTCCCTTAATAATAAAGACCTTCATTTATAAAGTGCATTTTGTGTTTATTTGTGTTATCTTTGTCTAATATTTAAATTTGTTTGGTGATCTGAAAGATTTAAGTGTGACAAACATGAAAAAGAATAAGAAATCAGGAAGGGGGCAAACACTTTTTCACACCACTGTATTTACGTTTGGTATTGGTGTCACACAAAAGAGCTGATTTATATAGCATTATGGAGTAATAATGGACAATATTAACCATTTCTGATATTTGAATACACAACGTTTGTAAATAAATTAGATTGATTTAGATTGAATTTATGTTTATATGAACTTTAAGAAGTGAAAGCCTAGAAGGTTTAACATTGTTTCATTGCGCTGGACTAGCACAGTTTAGTAGTTAGGTGATTTATCTTTGTGTCGTTGGCGTGTGTGAAGCGTCAGCCCACTGGCTTATATTCAGAGATTACATGGTACCAGTTTTTCTTTTCTGATACGGAGAATTCTTTCTATAAAATGAATAAGCATTCAAATAAACCAGTAAGCTATGAGAGGCACGGATTTACTGTGATTTTATGATAGGTAATGGGTGTTCTTAAAACACTCTTACTCATAGTAAAATAACTGTAATTGACACAAACAGCGAGGATATAAATATAATAACATAAACTCATTTTCAATGAGTAATTTATTTAACAAATAAAGGTACCTGCAGCCGAGACGCGTTTCAAAGGCAGCGATATGTCACAACGTTGCCGAGATACTGTTAGCATCTTTTACCCAGAAAAAATATCCTTCAAGAAGGTTAGCAGAATTTACTTTTTATGGCCAAATGTAATGTTTTACATTCATCTCAAAAAAATAAGCTCTAAAGCTCAAAAAACACCAGTATTTCTGGGTTATTTAAGCGTTAGCATACCTTAGCTTAAGTTACGTTTTATTAGGAGTACTGGATGAACTATCCTAAATGTGTTCAGTTGTGTATTCAGCTACATAACATAAAAGAGTCATATATGCAGAACACAATTAAAATACATATTGATAAGGCACATAGGGAAAACTCTACTGTTGTCATTTTTATTTAATTCACACGGTTCCTTGCTGTTTCTAGTGGTATTTTTTGTGTAATTCTTTTCTTCATATGTTTTATGAATAATTCACTTATTAAAATGCTCGACGTTATTTTGGCGTTCATCACCTACTTTGGTTCAGTGCTGCTCCCATAACACCACTGCCGTCTCATGAACTAAACAAACAATTTGCCACATCCCAGTAACTTAACTTGAGGACACCAGAGTTCACACAACTCAAACGTCTTAGTTGAGTCACAAGTTCTCCCAGCACCCACTAGATGGCGCTCCTTATGTCACACAGTCCCATCTGGCATATCTTCCTCTTGGGCTTGCAGATATGGACAGCCGTGGTATTGCTGGGATTCAAACTCACAGTCTCCTGATGTTGGGATGAATCATTAGACAGTTACACCACATGAGATGATATCATGCTTTAAAGCTAAAACAGCAAATATTTTCTCCAGTGTATTAAACATTTGTAGACACAAAATCTGACATGTTTCATGTGTTCCTGAGTGGTGCAGTGGACTAAGCTGTCACCCCAACGGAAGGTTGTGAGTTTGAGCCCCAGCGATGCCACAGCCGTCCGTAAGTGCGTACCGAAAAAAGAGTCCTGGCTAGTGGGGAAGTTGAGTATAAAAAACAAGCTCATTTTATTTACCTAACTCAGATGCAGGTGTCCTCTGGTATCCTCTGGTTTTACATATATATATGTGTGTGTGTGTGTGTGTGTGTATATATATATATATATATATATATATATATATATATATATATAATGTGTATTTTTTTTTAAGTGAGTATATGTTCTAAAAGTATTCTTAGTATTAGTATCTGTATTCTTAATATATTCCCAATACTTGTATTCCAGTACATCCCAGACACTGTTCTAAAATGACAAAATAAAATAAAGCACTAAAAGAACAGACTAGCTGTTTAGGTAAGATTAGTACGAACTAGCATTTTTCTCCTAACCTTATCGATGCCGACACACAGGATTATGGGATATGTAGGCAGTGAAGGATACATCTACACTGCCTTCAGAAAACGGCTGATTGGAGGAACCTTAGCAGGCAGACTTTTATGCAAACATTCGATTCAGGCGTGACTGGGTGCCTTCCTGCCTCACAATAATGTCTAATGTAGCCGAAACAGCCGAAGTTTATTTACAGTATGCTATTGTTGCCAAGCAACCATGGACTGCTGAAGCAAGACGTTTCAGTTGCTTATCATTGTATGCTGCAGCCTTATTTAATTTTTTTTTGTCATTATAACACTGAAAATATTACAATACAGCAGAGTTAAATGCAGAAACACTCATCTTTTATAAGTAGTTTTTGCTCATCAGATTTCCTCAGAATTTCTGTTAGCTTCTCAGTGTGATTTCCTGTTTGGTGATACCATCAAGATACTGGTGCTACACGTTTGATTTGCCGCACTCGGTCAAGTACTTCCTCAAGTAGATCTAACCAAAAACATAGACAAGCGTGTCAAACAGTCGAGTAACCTATTCCCAGCTTTTTGTGTTATGGTTTTACAGTGAATCATTCAAAGCCTAACACAATGGAAATGAGCAGTTTTGCCTGTATAGCTTGTCATATTATAGTTTAAAAAAATTTTATAACAAATTTATTAATACAGAAAAAAAGTAATACAGAGCATATTGAGTATTTTACAGTGGCTTTGAAAACACATTAGATTTTAGAAGCAGAACTGTCTGCTTTTAAATAAGGCTGAACAGTTTATGGAAAATATCTAATTTACAATTTACCATTACAAACTTTCTTAACTTTCCATTTAATATATTTCCCTGAAAAGATTAAAACAACTCACTATAAAGGGAAAATGTAATGCCAAGCTTCACTGAAGATGTTCTTTTACAAGTGACCACAGGCCTTTATTTTGGCCAAGAAGTCCAGCACATCCACTTTTCCTCGCCTGAGGCTTGAACACTGAACTACCAGTTAGCTGTGGTTGTGTTGTCATGTACACAGTACATGGGTGTTTGGTTGCTTCTGATTGGTCTAACTCGTCTGCAGGCAGTTCACAAACTGTGTTATTAGGTTAATGTTCATGGCTAACGGGAAGCGACACAGATTTTTCTACATTTCTGCATAATTCAATTTTTGGGATGTGCACAAAGTCATTCAGAGTGGTTTGATGTGAAACGGTTCACTGTAGAGAAACTTCCAGACTCAGATTTCTTTACAGTGGTGGTGATAGGAACCAGGGGTCATAGTATCTACAACATAAATATAGCCATTTTATTTACTATTCAAAACCACCATTGAACCTACACATGTCTTCTGTTGATCCATTGTCCAAGATTGTGGTTAATCTAAAAAGAATAAGCTTTCTTTTGTAACTATTTTGCCTCACAACACCCTTCATTTTCCTCTCCATCATGAATGGAGTTTTAAAAATGACAAAACACAATGTATTCATAACCATTTCATGTAATGAAGTCACTTTTAGAGACATTAAATGCTAAACCCATCTGGTTCCCATCACAATGTCAACAGTTCTGACTCGGCAAGTAACTCAGAACCGAGCATTTCACATCATACCACTCTGAATGATTTTGTTTAGGTCTTAACGGTTAAATGGTGCTGAAATTTTGAATAATCGATGGAGTTCCCCTTTAAATTTGTTGAGACACCATTGTGCGTAATGTTGGCTATACTAAGTATCTGAAAATTACATTCTTTCAAAATGTGATTTTGATGTAAAAACAATTAATCTGCCTTCCCTGCTTTAAAATGGTGTAAAATGTTTCCTCTTAAGATGAAAAGTATTCTGTGATGCTCAGTCATTCTACTGACCCCACAGGAAGAACTACACAGCTAACAGTATCACATCACACAGTGAGAGACTGTTTCAGGATAGATCTGTTATAGGATTTAATCACATTCGTTATTTTTTCACTCTGATATTCCATCCAGCATTTTCTGCTGATATCAGCCCAATGCAGATAACTGGTATTGGATCGGCGTCATGTCTTTATACAGGTCTCCAGAGATTTGTCTCTCATAAAAGGGGAATTTCTATTTTGAGTATGTTTTGAGTCAGGGAAGTACAGGGAAGACAGCTGAAGTACTCTTTTAAAATGTTCTGTAATCATGGATGACTCCGGTTATGTGTTTGTTCTTTGTACAGTGTTCTAGAGGGCCAAGTGGAACACAGTGATAATAAGGTCCAATCAATTTTCTGTTGGTTCAGATCCATGTGGCTCAGAGCAGGCTGACTCAAACACTGCTTCGCTTTCTGACCGAGTCGTGAGTCACGCGTACAGTCCGGGATAGTGACAGGATTAAAGCAACAAACCCTCCATATTACTGTTCAGGCTGATGGCAGCTTCAGTCCAGAAAATAAGTACTTCACGTTACAGTCCAGGACAATGACGGTCCAAACAACAAATGCTTCACATTTCAGTCACAGTAAACATCAGATACTCCAAATACTATCTTTATCTTAATATGCCCCCCTCCCTTTCTGCATTTCTCTCTCTCTCTCTCTCTCTCTCTCTCTCTCTCTCTCAGAGTGTCAGTTGATGAAGACCGAGAGGCCGAAGCCCAACACCTTCATCATCAGATGTTTGCAGTGGACCACTGTGATCGAGCGCACCTTCCATGTGGACACACCCGAGGAAAGGTGAGCACATGACGACTGATCACTGAGAAGCTCCTGACGCACAGTTTTTGTGTTGATGTTGCTTCCAGAGGCAGTTTGGAACTCTGAATAGTGACCTGTTAGCAATAGGTGTGACTGAAGCACCTGAACTCAATAATTTAGAAGGGTGTCCACATTTTCTTTGCTCTGATTAACTTGTCAGTTATGTAACAGTGAAAAGGCAAAAATGGACAGTCCATATTTGTATCTGTAAAGGTAAAGATGCTCCCCTGAGGCCCCTCAGTTGGCTGATGGCTGATTTACCATATAAACAACATTATAACAAGAACTTTAATGGACCAAATAGACATTTAAAAGTTTTCAGTTTTAAATCGGTTTCCTGTTTAAGTAACATGAATCAAAAAAGTGCTACATTCGAAAGTAAGAGGCAACTGGCTATTTATCATGAGTCATGTATAAAATTTGTACAATATTTTGGTATTTGAGTGGCAGCAGTGTTGAAGCAGCACAACACACTTACCTGACTCAGCTTATTTTCACCATAAAATTGCAAAATAAAAACAATAAACTGGCCAGTTGACACTTTTGTGTTTCAAGGAAAAATCTGCAAATTCTGATCTTGGGCGATTCCGTGTAGAACGAAGACTGATGCTTCACAGTCCTTTTAGAAGCACTTCACACATGCCGGGTGTTATGTATCGTCTACATTGGGAGCGTTTGATTTGGAGGTCTTGACTGTGCGTCTGTTGCCATGGCGACAGGGACGAATGGGTGGAGGCGATCCAGATGGTGGCGGACAAGCTAGCCAAACAGGAAGAGGAAGGAATCCTGTGTAGCCCGACTTCCCAGATCGAGATTGTCAATGAAGAGGAGATGGACACGTCTATCAGCCACCATAAACGAAAGGTAGCCAAACACCCACAGTCTCCCCAGAGGACCAGCGCTCATTGTTGCTGTTCTTTAAACACTAATGTAATGAAAATTTCCTCACTTCAATATTTTAAACCTTGCTTTTAAAGTTTCAGAACAGTTTCCGGTCTTAAATTAATTATGGCTGTTTAATATATAAACCCACACAAACACCAAAAGCGGACCTGTAGAATGTACTTGTAGAAAATGGGCCCTTTAGCACATTCACTGCCTGGTTCACTTGTGGTTAAGAATTCTAGACCTTTCTTAATGTTTCTTCCTCAGACAATGAATGACTTTGACTATCTGAAGCTCCTGGGTAAAGGCACATTCGGGAAGGTGATTCTGGTCAAGGAGAAGGCCAGTGGAACTTATTATGCAATGAAGATTCTAAAGAAGGAGGTCATCATCGCCAAGGTGAGGTCAAAGACAGGACCCCCAGAAATGAGAGAAATCTAGAGACCAATGTTAAACCGATCAAGGCTCTCTAAATAACCATCTGGTACTATGTTTTCATGGGAGTAATTATTTTACACAAATTATAATTTAAATTGTATTTATGTGCATTTATAGAAGTATTGAAATTATGATTTTGACGGGAGACCCTTCTTAAGGTGCTGATCTCAAGGCAGCAGCTCTTTATGCATACTTTTTTAAGATGTACTCTTAAAGTGACTTCAGCGTTAGTAGTCTAGCCCAAACACTCTTACTGGTATAAAAGTAGAGTTCCTGTCTTTTTTTAAGAACATCACACTTTTAGCAGATTTTTTCTCTCTTATTGATTCTGCAGTGCTACCCAGTGATGCAGCGTATGTAGTGTGACTTTGTTTATAAATTTCTTTCAGGTTAATACATCAGTAATTTCACCAAAAAGACCAAAAGTATTACATATAATTCCAAAATTTCACACGAAGTTAAAGCAGTTTGTATTAGGGATGTGTGCGGGTACTCAGGTACTTGGTAAACTGTGAGATGCAAGTGTTCAATTACAGAAATTTCTGTTCTCTTAATTGAGACATTTCATTTTGGGAGACTGAGAAAATATACAGCCAGCAACCCAATGAAATGCACATTTAATGTTTTACCAGGACTGTAAAATGTGACAGTTTGCTTGTTTTTGCAAGTCAGTAAGTGTATTATTTTATACTTTACTGCTAAAAGCTGAGTGTCTGAACATGAACATGTTTCCAAGGTTGCGTTGTTCAGGACACGATCGAGAAAGCAGAGATGACGGGGTGTTTATCGCTAACTAGGCTAACTGCTCTAGCTGATGTTAGCTAGGTCCAGAAACAATGGAAATATTCCTGTAACAAACTAACATGTTGGCACATCATCCATTGAGTAGCCATGTTTACATGCAGCCTAATAATCTGTTAATAATCTGACTAATAGCTCAATCAGAATACAATACGTCGATGTAAACACCTCAATTGGACAAGACTAGTCTGATTGAGACTATACAATTCCTATCAGATTGAACGAGGTGAGTAATCCTGTAAATAATCCGTTAAATAGAAGAATAATATCCATGTAAACACCTGTATCTGATTACATTCCCAGTCGGAAAGTTTAAGTCCGTTCTGATCATGTTCGTCGCCTCATAGTGAAAGTTTATACTGTTCAACATGGCAGAGGAGACGAAGTTTATGCTCTGATCTTTAAAAGACGGCGGTGGGACGGACGTCCAGCTTATGTGTCTCAGAACACGACGTCTCCCTCTCGGCCTTCTTTAATAAGGACATGTGAAGGACGTTTTCCTGAGTCTGACATCATTTTAAAGTAATTAACAACAAAAGCACTGCTCACTGCTGCTCATCTCACTCTGACTGGACTCACGTGATGCTCGTTGTCATGGTAACGTCTACACTAAGTGGTTCTCTACGCATGCATGTAATTTTGGATCGGCTTACTTGTAGTGTGCATGTACACAGTGATTTTCATCAGATTGTTTAATGGAGTGAGCATATAAACACCGCAGTCTTGATCTAGAATCGGAATGTATTCAGTCGGATTGGCAAGAATCTTTGCATGTAAACACAGCCAGTGAGTCCTCATCAGCATCGGGTTAGCTCTGTTAGCTCATTAGCGCATCTGAAAAGGCAATCGCCGCTACTCATCCAACACTAAACATACTTATTTCCCTTGATTTTTTTGGGATAATAAAACGTTTTCAGATGCTACAGATTTTTTTGTTAGTTTCTTGACATCAGTGACGTCTCCTTAAAAAGTAAGCCTTCAGCCTAATGTTTTTGTTTGTTTGTTTGTTTGGTTTCCATTTCATTTCAGCTTGAACTAGCATGTGCAGAAGTTTGCACTTGCACAGTGTACATATTACTAAACTTGCCTAAAAAGTTGACGCAGCAGTGTGGCTAAACGTGCTGTGTTCAGTTAGGCTGGAGAGGAAGATGATATTCAGTTGAAAGAATTCAAATCAAGTAACGCTTTAATGGTCACACACAGTCATACACAGTATAATGTGCAGTGACATGTTTAAATGACTGTCCGTTACATGACTGCAATACAAAAATATAAGAATATTAAAAAAGGGGAAAAAGAATATAAAATATAAAAACATATGGATATGATAAAATACAGTGATATGTGCAATGTAAAGTGCGGTTGTGTGTAAATGAGCAGGAGGTAGTAGAATTGAAAAGGGTCGAATATTATAAATATAGCAATGTGTATTGTGTATGTAGGGTGTTTGGGTGCAGTAGTCCAGTTATGTGTGTGTTTGTATAAATAGTCCCAGTTGTTGTCCTGGTTGAAGGCCTGAATGGCCTGCGGGAAGAAGCTCCCGCAGGCCAGCTAGCTGACATGGAAAAAAGGCCACTCAATTAACTCTTTTAGATGCTGTTTACATTTTGAGTGCCGCTGAGAATCATTTTAGTCTGACCATTGCTGTAATTATCTTGTCAGTCATCTGTCCAACAGGGACTACAACAAATTCAGTAGCACAAAGAAAGCAGACAGAGGAGCATGTTCATAAACATGATTTTTTTGTGCAAACAGCCTCATTTAAAAGCGAAGGGATGTCATGTTGCCAGTTTGGGTTAAATCAGTACGTGAACTCTTGTCAGAGTTAGAGAAAGATCTTTTCTAGGTTCAGCTATTCTGCTTGGTGTAGCCACATGCCTTCAGACTTCTCAGTCACATCTGTGGCATGTGCATGTTAGGGCCCTCATGTTTCATAGTAACAGCAGAGTAAAATACATGCAGATGTATTGGCCATTTGAGCTACTGAACACACCCTGATTTGAATAATATAGAATTTTATATAAGTGTGTGTGTGTGTGTGTGTGTGTGTGTGTGTGTATACACACCGATCATGCATAACACTATGACCTGATCTGTGTATCGGTGTGTTGTGCTAGTACGAGTGAATCAGACACAGTGGTGCTGCTGGAGTTTTTAAACACTGTGTCCACCCACTGTCCACTCTATTAGACACTCCTACCTTGTCAGTCCACCTTGAAGATTTGAAGTCAGAGACGAGAGCTCATCTACTGCTGCACAGTTTGTGTTTGTCATCCTCGCTGCCCACAGGACGATGTTGGCTGGATATTTTTGGTTGGTGGACTATTCTCAGTCCAGCAGTGACACCAAGGTGTTTAAAAACTCCACCAGCACTGCTGTGTCTGATCCACTCAGACCAGCACAACACACACTAATGCTGAGAATGATCCACTATGCTGAGAATGATCCACTACCCAAATAGTACCTGCTCTGTGAGGGTCCATGGGGGTCCTGACCACTGAAGAACAGTGTAAAAGTGGGCTAACTAAGTATGCAGAGAAACAGATGGACTACAGTCTGTAACTGTAGAACTACAAAGTGCACCTATATAGTAAGTGGAGCTGATAAAATGGACAATGAGCACAGAAACAAGGAGGTGGTCATAATGATATGCCTGATCGGTGTACACACACACACACACACACATATATATATATATATATATATATATATATATATATATATGCAAATTTTTTCTTGCCCTTCCATCTCCTCACAATTTAATTCAAAGTGTCCCTTTTTTTTGTTTCTCTCTTTCTTTCTTTCTTTCTTTCTTTCTTTCTTTATCTTCAGGATGAAGTGGCCCACACTCTGACTGAAAGTAGGGTATTGAAAAACACTAGGCATCCGTTTTTAACTGTGAGTACCTTTGTAAAACCCCCCGCCACTCCAAACACCCACAAAAAGCCCAAATCCACAGTGAGAGATATGTGAAAAATGTGAAGGGCATGCCTCCATCGCCTGAAATCCCCTCTTTTTCTCTCTGTCCTTTTTCCACAGTCTCTGAAGTACTCCTTTCAAACGAAGGATCGTTTATGTTTTGTGATGGAGTATGTCAATGGGGGTGAAGTAAGGCCTGCTGCTGTTACATTCTACTTTTGTGAAAATCAGACTTCTCCAAAATGTTTAGAGAGGAGTGAAAACGGACTTTCAAATATGTTTGTTTATTTTTCATTTGTTTATTTATTTTTTTTCCCCACAGCTGTTTTTTCATTTGTCAAGAGAGCGTGTGTTTTCGGAAGACCGGACTCGTTTCTATGGCGCCGAGATCGTCTCTGCACTGGACTACTTGCACTCTGCTAAGATTGTTTACCGTGACCTGAAGGTAAACAAAAACACACTTTTCTTATTCTGAAACGTGAAAAAGCGGGTTTTAGGAACACCTCAACATTTGAGCAAAGAAAAAAGACATCTTTAAAGAAAACTACTGGAAACGTTGTGTTGTTCACTCGTTTCTGACTGTAACCTTAAAGGAATACACCCTAATCTCTATCTGCTGCATCTGCAGTGCCCAAAAGTAGCTCAAAAGTAAACCTCTATCCTCATTTGTTTTTAAGATTATTTGATTTGTTAATGTATTGTGGAAATTCTGTTTTACCATATTTAAAAGTACATAATGTCAGCTATATTATGACTTATCAATCAATACTTTGAGCCCAGCTGAGCAATAGCAAGCTAGACAACTTTCACTTAACTCTCCACTTCAAAAATAAAATAAACTGGGTAATCCACATGCACATACGTTCAAACCAGAGATCTCCAACATGGCTGACTCTCAGCTGAATTTCATTAACATTCTGAAAGTGAGAGAATCTAAGAAAACTTAGATGTACAGATGAAATAATCTGACAAAAATGAAATATTGTCTCTTGGTAATACAATATCTGTGAGAAAATGTACAGAAACACTGAAAATTCCAAAATGTAATGAAAAGAAAAATGTGTTTAAGTGGTGGAAAGAGACGGGACGTGTTCAAAACCTGCCACATGAGGATTCCAGCACAGGGAAGCGCTTGTTGGGCTTATAACACTATGTTCCCACCAGTCTCGTTATAGGCCACTTGTGGTTTACCATAAAAAACATTACCCTTCCAAACTGAATGTGCAGGGTTTGAATCCCACCTGACCGGTCATTAAAAATGTCAGCACTGTGAAGCTTGTGTCCTAAAACATGATTAAAAAAAGCCATCCATAAGAGAACATCCAACAAGCTTGGCTGAGCATCAGTTATGCAAATTCATGCACTCTTGTTAGTAACTATGGTTGTCATTATTGGTTGTTATAACTTTTGGAAAGTAACAATCAAGATGTAAATCGTATTCAGAGAGTGTCCCAGAGTTACTTTTGAGCACTGAACATCGTACTGTCCGTTTCCTGAAGAAGAGTAACTTTGTCGGGTTTTACTGAAGTAAGAAAATAACAGAAAACCTTTTTTAAAACAGAAGCCAGTGGGGCAGCTGCTGAGTTCTATTAAGAAATATTTGAAATACAGTATGTTGCAAAAGTTTGAACACCCCTGGTCAAATGACATGTTTTGTTTGTTTGATATTCTATGTGAAAATAGGTTAACAAGTCCTCACTACAGATACATTTAAATATGGCAGTTGTCTGAATATAGCAGAGAACAATAGAGTTTAAAATATTGAAAGGAATAAGCATAAAATCTAAAGTGTGCCATAACTTTGCACACTTAGCAAATAAGCAGTAATTGTGTAGTACAATATGCAGAAGTCAGTAGAGGATGTGTTCAGTTATTTTCACTTAGAAAATCAACAAAGCATGGAATTTGACTAGGGGTGCCCAAACCTTTGCATATTGTATGTACCTGTATAGTATGTGTTCTTACCAAAGTTATTTATCTAGTTTTTCCAAACACTGGAGCAACACAGTTAAATAAATAAATTACGTAATAAATAAGTAATTAAGCAGTTCTGCTTACTGTCACATTCTTTAATTCTTCAAGCGCCATAGATAGGCGCTCTGGTTTCCCCCCACAGTCCAGAGACATACAGGCAAATTGGACACACAAAATTTCCCCTAGGTGTGAATGTGTGTGTGTGATAGTCTGTGTGTCTGGTTTGCGATGGACTGGCGACCTGTCCAGGGTGCTCCCTCCGCGACCCAGAAGGATATGGGGTTTAGAAAGTGTGTACACTAAAGTTAGTACACTAAAGTTAGTACACTAAAACTAAAAAGCCGATGCCACTACACCGGTGATGAATTACCACAAATATTTCCCTCTGGTAAACTACACCCATCTCTGAAGCCTCATTGCTCAAATCCAATTTTTTTGCCCACATCCGATCTCTCTGACATGATGGTTCACACTCGTTTAGGTAAGTGATTCAAATCTGTCAGTAGTGTGAACAAACCGGCGTCCTGAAATGACCCTCATGCGCACATGCTACTCAGTAACGTCACGTGAATGAATCACGTGCATCATCAGCACAAACTAACGAGCAGAACGAGCTTCGCTGAGAAGATAATTAACTCTGATCAGCTCTCAGCTTCATTATTAGTGCGAGACGAAGGACAAAAAGGTGAGGTGTTGCTTTTCCACCATTTACAGGCTTTAATGTCTGTTTGGCGCTGCTGCCATGGTAACGCTGAATGATGGCGCAGGCGCAGTGGAAAAGAAAGCACATGAATTCCAATCTGAGCGACACATTAAGGTCGCATGGACACAAATCGGATACGAATCTGACCTGGGACCACATATGAAAGTGGCTCAAGTCGGATTTGTAAAGATCAGATTTGCGTGTCCGCACAGCCCTGAAAACATCAGATCTGAGTCACATTAGGGCAAAAAATTGGATTTGTGCCACTTCAGCCTGGTAATGTGAACGTAGCCTAAAGATTGAAAGGTCACACTTTATTTTGATGGTCCCCTATAGATGCCTATAGATCTACAGATGCTTATATTATTACCAAACTTTCTGGTGATACCCAGTTGATGATCAACAACATTATGGTTAGGATTAAGTTTAGGAGTAGGTGTAGGTTTTGCCTTGAGGTTAGGGTCAGGGCTACGTTTAGGGTTAGGGACAAATTTAACAGAATCTTCCACACGCAACTTCAAGCTCTGTTGCATTTAATAGATATTTAGTTAAATGGTAGTTAAAAGTAGACTGGGCATCTACAAAGCATCTACAGTGGACCATCCAAAGCTATGTAGCTTCATTTAAAAATACTTCTGTTCTTCCAAAAATGTACGCGTCTAATAAATGTTTACTGATGAAGTTCAGCAACTGCCCTTTGGCTTCTAGTATAAGTGCGGTTTGAGTCTAGGGGTTTTCTGTTCTTGTCTAAGTACAGGGAAGTGCAGTGAAATTGTTGTTAATATCAACTGACTATACGTTACACATGCAAAAGAGATTAGGTTGAAAAACGCTGGAGTGTTCATTTAAAGAAGGGCTGGGGAACTGAAGGTCAGAGTCCAGTAGAGTTTGGTGATTTCCCAGATCTAACACGCCCACTACACCTGTCAGTTAGCTGCTGAGTTGAGCCACAAAGTGTTGGAGCAGGAAACCACCAAACTGTGCAGCCTTAAGGTGTTAATATCTCAAAGTGTGTGTCTTAACAGTCCTGCAGGTATGTTGAAAGGGGCATTCAGAACAGGAAAGAGGTGTCCCTGCCCCTGCATTTGCCATTAAGGCTGACAAATAAAAAAGTATGTATTGTATTGACCCATTTAAATTCATAGACAGAGCTCTAGATGGTGGGACCAATAGTAACCAGATTAATCATGCTGTGGTTACTCTGTTCACATTGTTTGTAAACAGTTTAACAGTAGTAGTTTACACAGAGAAATAACCATAAACATAATGAACATCAAAAGTATGCCTTTAAATTAGTGGTGTGGGCCTGATTTAGTGGTGCAGACATAATTATGCATGCGGAGGATGAATTGTACAGTACAGAAATATTGAACAATAAAGTTCGGTGCCCTTGGGTCTGTTTCCTATTCATTCACAACTCAGATGCAAACGCTGTGCTGTGGGCTGCCTAAATATATAACTAACTGTAACTAACTAACTGAAATATGTGATATAAGTGGGCAGCATGATGATACATTATCGCTATCGTGATAAATGATGTCATAAAACTTTTTCCTGAGCGTTACATTAGTACTTCAGAACACTGTTTCAATCTAGAAAACTGACTTATTCTAGAAAACTGCTTCACTCTAGAACAGGGGTGTCAAACTCAACCAGTAAAAATTTTATTTAATTTTTAATTAATGTTGTGCTCCAACCAAACTGGTCACTGTTTATTTTAAATATGCAGAAAATATCAACAGTAAAATACAGTGGTAGACCTTGAAATAGTTACATGGACATATTCTAAATTTAAATATTCCCAGGAGTTCGGTCTTTTAAACCTACCTGTTTGCTTGAACTAGACACCTGGGATCCTTTCTTTGCTGCACGTTCATTAATACTTTGGCTCAATTTCCGAGCTGCTGACGGAGGTGTAACCGCTGTCCCGTAGACTGCTGTTGGGGTAGGAGAGTCCGAGCACGTTACGTTGCAGTGCATGCTGGGGACTGTTGTGCAGCACATCGTTTAAACTGGCTAATAATAATAGAAAATTAAAATACTTTTGTGGGCTGGTAGGATTGTGTGGCGGGCCTGATCTGGCCCGCGGGCTTTGTGTTTGACACATGGGTTCCAGAACAAATGCATGCATTATAACTAATTATATAACAGTTAGTTTCGGCCACGCAAGCTGATTGGTTGAGAGGCGTTATAGCCGTGCTGTTATTTCGCCATAACAGCACGATTTTTTCACAAACACTGTATCACTCCGCTGAGACGCTGTTGCTAGGCAACAAGTTTGACAGCTGTAGGAGACGCTCAAGCCGTTTGAACGTTTTCACTTCTTACTTTGCCACAAACAGAAAATGGACACTTTTAAGATCACATTTGACCGACAGCCGATTTGGTCAGACTCTGAAGATGAGACGACACTAAATTCCCAAACTGTCATCACCACTGAGCAGCTTTTCAGTCGGCAGCTGTGACAGAAGAACAGCTAAACAACCTGGAATTAGCCAGAAATGAACCCAATACCATTCGCCAACCTGTAGTCTGATCTTCAGAGTCTGACCAAATCGGACTGAGCCATAAAACTGCTGCAATAAAAAAACAAAAAAGCTGCTCAGTTTAGTGTAAGTTTAGTGTAAGGAGCTGGAGAACGAACTGCTGTGCAGCGAGTGAGCAGAGCAGAGTGAACTGTTGTATAAAAGACTTGAGGTCATGTGTTATCGCGATAACACTCCCTCTCGTGTTCTGTTGCTTAATGACATCATTTGATTCATTTATTTTAATCAGCTGTTGACTTTTCCTCCTGTTTCTTCTTAAGTTCTTTCTTTTGCAAACATTGCATTAAAAAATCTTTTTACTGCATTGCTGGGACTTTTTGTCCATTCCAACTTGTTCATAAACTTCAGAAAAACTAAGTATTATGTATCGTCCAAATATCAAGTATGTTGATGTTGTTTTCGTGCCACACTTACAAAGCCCACTTGTGTACATGTTTGTTTAGCTAGAGAACCTGATGCTGGACAAAGACGGCCACATTAAAATCACCGATTTCGGCCTGTGTAAGGAGGGCATCACCGACGCCGCCACCATGAAGACGTTTTGTGGAACCCCCGAGTATCTGGCACCCGAGGTAACCAAGGCAACACCTGCAAACACCAGCCCTGTCATAGATGCTGTCATTTGCCTGCTTTATTTAAGGCTTCTGAGGATGATGTCACCATAAGATGACTTCATTCCACATATTACAGAAGCACAGTTGTCATCTCAGACCGAAAACAGTTTACTGTGGCGCGCATGACTCACAGAGGGGTTACATCACAGGTGTAGATGTAGGACAGCGTGCCGGTCAATACAGGAGCATTAAGAATTCATAGCATTAGTGCGTCGTGAGAGCGAAAGTGTATTTTTGCAGTAAAAGCGGGATGATCTAATGGGGTGGTGATGCAAACAGACGTCAGCGCTGATTATTGGTGACCAAGGATTTATTCCTGAATTACTAAGCAGAGTGGAGGATTAGTTCTCTTCATTGTGCATCATGAACCCTGTATGGGTAAAGCAGCACTGGAGGAGAACTGACTGACCCACACATTAGGTTTGTCCCTAATTGAGCACAGAGACAAGATAATATACTATTTTAAAAGACTGAATTAGTTATTGATCAGGTTTTACTAATGTAAGTGATTATATTGAATATTTCTAAGGTATTGAAGAGTAATACCGCTAATTCATTACACTCAGAGGGTAATAAACTAACGTAAGTGATTATATTGGTTATTGATTACATATTGAAGGAGAATGTACTAATGTGAGTGTATTGATTATTGCTCAGGTATTGAGGATAATACCGCTGACTCATTACACTCAGAGGGTAATATACAAATTTAGGTGATTGTATTGATTATTGATCCAGGTATTGGAGTATAATGTACTACTGTAAGTGATTATATGGGTTATTGATCACATATTGGAGGATAATGTATTAATGTAAGTGATTATATTGGTTATTGGTCACATATTGAAGGATAATGTAGTAATGTAAGTGTATTGATTATTGTGCAGGTATTGGAGTATAGTGTACCTAATGTAAGTGATTATATTGGTTATTGATCACATATTGGAAGGTAATGTACTAATGTAAGTGAGTGTATTGATTACTGCTCAGGATTGGAGGGCAGTGTCCTCATATAAATGATTGTATTGAACGTTGTTTGGTATTGGAAGATAACGTATCAATGTAAGTGATTGTATTGATTATTAATCAGGTATTTGAGGATAATGTACTAATGTAAGTGATTGCTTTAAATATTGCTCAGTTATTGGAGGACAGTGTCCTAATACTAGCAATTGTATTGATTATTGATCCACTATGGGAAGATAATGTACTAAATGAGTATTTAATTGACTGTTGATTTTTTAATCAGGTATTGGAGCATAATGTATTAATGCCAGTGGCTATACTGATTATTGTTTAGATTTTGGAGAATAATGTACTAATGTAAGTGACTGTATTGATTGTTGCTTAGGTATTGAAGGACAATGTCCTGATGTAAGTGATTGTATTGATTATTGCTCAGGTATTGGAGGATAATGATTACGGCAGAGCGGTGGACTGGTGGGGGCTCGGTGTAGTCATGTATGAGATGATGTGTGGACGACTGCCCTTTTATAATCAGGTATGATGACTTATGATTACGACCTGAATACATTTACAGTACATTTTATAGCGTAATCAAACAAAAAAAATTTTTTGAGAATGACTGTTACATTTACTATTACTGTATATAGTGTTGTGTTTTTTAACTAAAAAGGAAGAAAAAACAGGTTATAATGAATTCTAGAAAGTCTTCCTGTAGCAAAAAAGAGCATGTGTGATGTGATAACATTGCCAGTAAGGTCCAAAATTAAAGGCACTTGTACATACTTTTATGATGATGTTTGTGTGTATGTTTATGTATTTAGCTGGCAGTTCAGTCAGACGCTCGTCTGCCGTATTCGTGTATGTTTTTGTTTGTTTTTCCAGGACCATGAGAAGCTGTTTGAGCTGATTCTTATGGAGGAAATAAAATTTCCCAGAACACTCTCTGCTGACGCCAAGTCTCTGCTTTCCAGCCTCCTCATCAAAGACCCCAACAAGAGGTGAGCCAGTGTGTGTATGTGAAATAGAATTATTTAGCTTGGACTCGTTACGGGATTACGGGAAATGACGTCACATGAAGAGACGTTATTGCTGTTATTACTGACACGGGAGGTTGAAGAAAAGTTGTTTGTAATTGCAAATCTGGGTCAAACCTCAAGTAGAAGTGTGCATTTCTGAACCCCTGTGTGTGTAGATTGGGAGGAGGGCCGGATGATGCGAAGGAGATTATGAGACACAGCTTCTTCTCTACGTTGGACTGGCAGGACGTGTATGATAAAAAGGTACCAGATCAACCGCTTTTTTTTTTTTTTACCTAAAAATAACAAAATAGTAGCAACAGCAACCAAAATCTTGTCCAGAGCACATTCTCTCAAGCATTGAACAAATAAGCAATGAAAAACATAAAAGAAAACAGTCATGAAAAGCAAAAAGGCCACATTAAATCAAAAAGGAAAGGAGGAGAAGGAAGAAAAAGAAAGGGTGAATGATGGAGAAGGAGTGGAATGGGTGTTTGTTACTATGATGATTTTGACCAGTTTTAGGTAAGATAGTAAGCAGTTCAGATCACAGTGTTACTGATGTAGACATTATAACTAACAAAGGAACCACTGTCCACTGTTACAATCCCGTTGACGTGCAAAGTGCCTGTTACGACACTGACCCCCGTTTCAATACAGTTAACATGCCCCTTTGACATGGCCTCATCATTACACCCACCACTTGCTTAGCTCAAGTTCAGTTTGTTAGATGACTCTAGGCATCAAGTCTATGTAATTGTAGACTTAAATTGGAACATGTATACTCTCCGTTATACATGCCTGCTGAAGTCAACCTGAAATCACCTGAAAAAACCTGAAAACCTTTGCTACCTTGTTGGTTCATATTCCAGGTTACAATTCATGTCATTTAAATAAAAATAAAAAAAATTCCTGTTTTCCTGCAATCTTGCATCAAAAAATAATGACTTTTACCCAACTCTAAAAGGTCTTCTAATTTATTACATCACCGTGTACAAGTGAGGAGGAAAAAAAATTAACAAATACTGTCATGTTTCACATCCTCCTCTCACCCGTCCCACCTAGCATGGAAAGAAAATGCTCAGCTAGCCCAAAGACCATCACTGATACTGTGTTTCACTCAGAAATACGTGTCAGTGTGGAAGGAAAATACGTTATGATTTTCAATTCACGTTGACTTTAAGCCAGCAGCATACTTTAAACAATAAGTGCGTTTACATGCACTTAAAAATCCGACATGCAGAAAATCAGATTTTGTCTGTAATCTGATGAACACGTTTACATGCTCTTGAGTAATCAGATAATGGGAAACTCCAGGTCTGCATGAGTCAGATGGTAATCAGATTTCTGCTTTACAACCAGCCAATAAACTCACAGAAGAAGACGAGACGTGAACATAACGTAAAACTCAAACTTAATGCTGCGGCCTTTTTTTTAAACATTGCGTCACTTTACCTGAAAATATGAACATACGTCATCTAGAGGATGAAGAATATTCAAATCCTTCATTTCGTGTTTGGTTTCAGCACCTCACCCAAAATGTTTTGCTGCCGTCGCCCGTCTGATCTCACGCATGCGCAGACTGAGAAATCCAATAGAAATCAGAGTAAGAGTTTACATACACTGAGAAATCTGATTACTAGGAGTTCTTGCTCTAAATCTGAAGTTTAAGTTTAAGTTAAAAAGTCTAAACCAGGGCTGTATCACTTGACACAGGGGCCACTGGTTTAACCCCTAAATTACTACAGACATACACTTGGATGTAACATTCTTGTGCTGCGAGTTTATTCATTAGCTCACAGTAACCGGCCCAAAACACCACCGGCCCACCAGGAATTCTACCAAGTCTCCTGATTTCCCACTCCAGGATTACGGCCATGGATGCAGGTTATTTCAGAAGCATAGTTCGCACGAAGTGCTGGCTCGACACTGTCACTTTCCACAGATTCCACTGTCTCCTCTGTTTATTTCACTGCTGGGGCCAATAGGCCATTAAAGTAGCCAATCAAAGGTTCACTGTGCTCCACTTCTCCTCCTCCTCGTCCGCCACTTCACAGCCAATTAGCGCTTCATTATGTGCCCTAATGCAATTGCCTGATTAAAAATGACAAAAATAAGTAGATAGAGATAAAATAGATAAATAGATCATTAAAACTACAGTAACGAGCCTGTTTTGAAAATGTGGTGAGTAAAAGTAAAAAGTATTGACAGAAATTTTCACGTACAGACACGTAAAAAAAATGACTTAAGTACAGTAACAAAGTACCTGTACTTGGTTACTTACCACCTCTGGACACTTGTGTATAAGTTTACTGAAGGAAAAACCACCAGCTGATGGACTACTTTTTCACTTTCTGGACTTCAGCGTGGGTAAGAGAACTTAATGGCTGTCTCTTTTTCTCTCTCTCTAGTTGGTTCCCCCGTTTAAGCCCCAGGTAACGTCTGAGACAGACACCCGGTATTTTGACGAGGAGTTCACAGCCCAAACCATCACAATCACCCCTCCTGAGAAGTGTGAGTTTAAATCCAGTCTGTTTTCAGCCTGTTTGAATCAGGATTGTTACCAAGAGTCGGGGTTTCATGAAGCTGGATTTCTCAATAAGCTGTTTAATAAGTTACAGTTGTATCCAAAAGTTTGAACACCCCTGTTGAAATTACATATGTTGTTGATTTTCTATGATTTTAAATGAAAACAAGTTAACACATCCTCTACAGAGAACACACTTAGATATGGCATTTTCTGCACATTTTAGTGCACAAGTTCTGTTTATTTGCAGAATTTTATTATTAATTAAACTGATTCATTTTTATATTGGACAAAAATTAAATGCGAATACATGTACCATAACTTTTGCACAGGCACATTTTATTTTTTTCCCCCCCACATATTTGAAATTCAGCATATTTGCAGACATATGTTCTCTGTAGAGGACATGTTAACTTATTTTCACTTAAAAAAAAAAAAAATCAACCAAAATGTAGTTTGCCTAAGGGTGCACAAACTTTATCATACGACTGTATGCTGCTTTGTGAAATACCAACTTTCAAATTTCACTCTTTATTATTATGTACACCTACAAGTATAGCCTGTTCCCTCTGTTTCCTCTTTCTGTCTGCCTTGTATAAAAAAAAGAAATATTAAATGTAATAATAATAACAATTACAACAATAATAGAGTTCTTTAGAAGCACCTTTCAGGTCCCTTAAGGACACTGTACAATAAAAACTACTAAATAAAATACGAAGTGTATAGAACTTTCAAAGGACCCTCAACATCATCGTTGTTGGACTAAACCTTCAAAACAACTTTACGATAGAAGGAAAAACGTTCGTATAGTTGTATGCAAAAGTTCGGGCACCCCAGGCCAAGTAACATATTTTGTTCATTTTTGAAGTAAAGAAGTAAACACAGTTTCTCCAGCAAACTTTTAAAAAGGACTTTTCTTCCTGTAACTGTTAATGCACTTACTGTTCCTTAATGTATCTATTAAAAACACAAAAAATTGAAAAAAATAAATAAATAAAATAGAAGTTGTGGCGTGTGCAAAAGTTTGGCCACCATTTCAGTTGTAAAGTCTCTGAAGTTTGAGCTTAAGCCTAAAAACTTCTTAGGCCTTAATGAAATCATGAGGACATTGACGTGAAAACCTGCAGCTTAGTGACTAAATAATTTCCCCGGTTTGAATAATGGAAACATAGTTTCAAGAATCCTGGTTTTGTTCTCTTCATATTGGCCAGCTTTCATATTTTGTCACTTCTCAAACATGTATGTCTGCACTGAACACCCTGCAAAGCCAGTTTTTGTAATGAAAAATGGTTTGTGCTTCAGAGTTTTCCGTTGTACTGCTTTTAGTCTGTAAGTGCAAGAGTTACAGGTACTACCAGGTGGCCTGAACTGAAAGTTTGACGGACGTAGCAGCAGTTGCTAAGGGAGGCGGCCTTTCTCACAACTTTGTGGTCATTCCATTCTTGCCATATTTTTGTTTTCTATTGAAATGTACTTGCTGAGGAGGTCAGCCCGTTGAAGTCACTTTCTCTCTCTTTGTCTCCTGCAGTCGACGAGGATGGGATGGACTCGGCCGACAGTGAAAGGAGACCACATTTCCCACAATTCTCATATTCAGCCAGCGGGCGAGAGTGAGCTCATTAAACTGCACCACTGTTCATCCCAGGCCATTTAAGGAAATTACGTAGCCATGCTAGGAAAAAGTCTGCCCTGTTTTTCCCCCCTTTCTCTCTAATTACTTATTGACTTGGGGAAGCTGTTTTTGTTTTATTTTGTTTTTCTCGATGTGGGACTTTAAAATAAAAGGGGTTTTGCACAGTTGGGTTAGACTAAACTTAGTCAACCCACAAAAAAAGTCTCATACATTTTCAGCATTGTTGTTGTTGTTTACAGAAGATCACAAACAGTTTTGTTTTGGTTTTTGTTTTTTTGTGCATTAAATTATATCCATCAGTATTACCATCGATGTTGACGTATTAGATTTTTGTTATTTTTCTTTTTGCGATTGTTTGAAAGAGCCATTCTGGGGAACAAAACCAAAAATGTTGCCTTACGTGTGCAGTTGTAAGTGTCAGATGAACACTTGGACCAGACGGACAGACATGCAGGCAGGCAGGCAGACAGACAGACAGACGGACGGGGTTAATGGCAGTGTCGGTAGATTGTCCCTCAATAGGCTCATAAACTCCTCCCCTTTATCCGTTTCTATATAGCGCACATCTTCCACCTCCTAATTACGAGCGTCACTCTCACACTGCGGAATAAATGCATAAGATAGAAAGATAAATTGCTTGAAAGACACTATTCTAGTTTTTTGTTTTTATTTTTTTATTTTTTTCTATTCTGAAGATTTCATTTGCAGGTGGACATCAGTACACAAAACTGCCGGTTACTGTAAACCTCACTCAGGCAACTCTGAGCACAAACTACTAACAAACCACAGGGCAACTCCACCCAAAAAACAAGGTGATGTAACTTTGGGACCACTATATGCACTCCAGTGTTTATTTTTCTCTCATTTGGGTGGCCACACTAACGATAATCTTAATAAGTGAAACCACCTTAAATGTAGTTGATATATCTATTACTTCTCATTGTGAGATTATTGAAAGGATATTATTACTTTTTAACTGCTTGAACTCCAAGGATTATTCTTGTTATAATCTGAAAATGTGATAAAAAAAGAATAATAAAGTGAAACTAAATGTTTAAGGTTTAAAGGGTTAAATTACTAACCCTTTTATCTAGTCAAGTGATCTTATTCTATTGGCAAGCATTGTTTCTTGAAACATTGTAGCATTGTATTATATACAATATAATTACACAATTTAATGTAATTCTTTATATTATCACTTTACTTGAAACAAGTAAAAATGTTGTTTAGAGCAGTGGTCATCAACCCTGCTCCTGAATATCGACCTTCCTGGAAACTTCAGCTCCAACCCTAATCGACACCACCTGGCCCATCTAATTATTGCCTTCAGAAGCCCTTGATTTAGCTGAAAGGTATGTTAGGTTTGGGTTGGAGGTGAAAGCTACAAGAAGGTAGATCTGCTGGAGGAGGGGAGGTGACCACTGGTTCAGATCTTGTAATATTCTTACAGGAATCTCATAATGAGAAATATTAGATGTGCTGATTGGATGCAAGACAATTCCCACTTGCCAACATGGCATTTTTTGCAGAGAGTGGACACTAAGAAGTAAGAATGAGGTCAGTTTTTGGCAGGCCATCATATAGACATACAGTCGTATGCAAAAGTTTGAATGTCTTTGTCAAGTGACCTATTTTGTTGGTTTTCTAAGTGAAAATAAGTGAACACATCCTCTACATAGATCGAGACTCTTAAATATGATATTTTTGCTGCTGTTTTTAGTGCACAGTTTTTATTTTTTAGGGGTTTAACATACTGCGGGGGGGGGGATAAGTATAAAAATAAAATATGAAATGTGCCATAACTTTTGCACAGGCCACATTTAATGTTTAATCCCCCCCCAGTATGTTAAATTCAGCACATAAACAGTAATTGGCTGTGTTTACATTCAGAGATTCTTGTCAATCTGATTGAATACAATCCGATTATATGTTAAGACTGAGGTGTTTATCTGCTCACTTACTCAACAATCTGATGGGAATCCGTTTACATGCTCACTACAAGTAATCCGATCCAAAATTACACGTATGTGTAGAGAACCACTAGTGTAGACGTTACCGTGACAATGAGCATCACGTGAGTCCAGTCAGAGTGAGATAGCAGCAGTGAGCAGTGCTTTTGTTTTTAATTACTTTAAAATGATGTCAGACTCAGGAAAACGTCCTTCACATGTCCTTATTAAAGAAGGCCGAGAGGAAGACGTCGTGTTCTGAGACACATAAGCTGGACGTCCGTCCCACCGCCGACTTTTAAAGATCAGAGCATGAACTTCGTCTCCTCTGCAGACCAGTTTCTGCTCCGCCATGTTGAACGGTATAACTCTCACTATGGCGTGACGAACATGATCAGAACAGACTTAAACTTTCTGATAGGGAATGTAATCAGATACAGGCGTTTACACGGATATTATTCTTCTATTTAACGGATTATTTACAGGATTACCCACCTCAGTCGGACAGACATTGTATTCTGAATGGCCTCAGTCAGAATAGTCTACTCCGACTGAAGTGTTTACATGGATGTATTCTATTCAAATAGTCGGATTATTAACGTATTATTAGGCTGCATGTAAACGTGGTTATTGTGCATTAAAATGTGCAGAGGTGTGTTCTCTGTAGAGGATGTGTCACAAAAAAAAACACCCAAACTTTTGTATACGACTGTAGGTGGATCTAATCTGATCTGACCGCTGGGTTTAGAGCAGCACTCGGATTAGCAACGTCTGCCAGTGTAATAAAGTTTGTAATGATATGAAAGTAACTGATCCTGAATTAGTTTAGTCAGAAGTTATTTATGGATTGTGTATAAGATTAAGAAAGTCACTATGTAAGAGTGCTGGTCTACCATCAGCTTAGTTCTGTGATACAACAGCGTTCATTAAGATACAAGACGGATATAGAAGCTAATCTTAGACTAGCACTCAACCTGCAGGGAAAGCTAATAATCAACCATACACTCCTCTTTTCAGACAGACAGGAGCGCTCCAGCTGTTTGAGGGGGACAGACCAACACACACTCTGTCTCTTTCTCTCTATTATTATTATTCTTTTTTTTTAATTAGTTTTGTTTTAGCATTATCCAGTTCTGCCTAGCTGTAGAAATCGTGTTAATGGCCGCGTGCCATCGGCAGTAATGTGGAAATCAGTAACCCAGTCAGATCACATTAACTCTGAGCAAACTGAGCCATGCAGCACCCCGGCAAGGAAAACCTTGAGAGAACTGCAGGAGAGTGGACTTTATAGTTGACTGAAACCTGTAAACGCCCCCCCCATCCAAAACCCAGAACCCCCCCAATCCACCCAGCTACAGTATCTATGTGATGTAAATATGCAATGCCTTTCTCTTTTTTTAGTTATTCGTCACAACTAAACAGAAAAAGAAAATTGTGTGACAGGTGTTGTGTGACTGTACTTAATTGTTGGATGACGAAAAAATACACATGATACATACAAAAAGAAATCAATCACTACAGCAACAAAAATATGAGGGAAATCTTAGGGCCGTTTCCGTAGAGAGGAGTCTCCACGGTTTCAGGCCCTGCCCCCATTTGCGCGGTCCAAATTCATCGCAAAATGACGTGTGCGTACGTTTAAAAGAAAGAAAGAAAAAAGTTGCAGCTCGTTTTTCTCGCTGTGAGATACTGGTTTCGCTAACAACGGTTCTACATCAGGTTTTCTAATGTTGTTATGAGAGATTTTTTTTCCAGTGTATTTTTGTACCATAATTGTAATTGTTTTATTTATTTCTTTGTTTCGTTTTGCTTATGGCAATGTTACCCTGTCTCTCGTTCCAATGTTTTTTTTGTTTTTTTTTTTGGTTTGTTTGTTTTTTTTTGTTTTGTTTTTTGGATGAAGGACAACGTTGGATGCATTGCGGATTTTTTGTTTTTCTTCGATTTCGATCTTCTTTAGTTGTTTTTACCTGTTTTGGTTTGTTTGTTTGTTTTTCGTTTTCATACCAAAACATTACGGCAGGTATCCAGTAGAGGACTTGCCTTGCTGTTTGGTAGTATTTATTTTAAGTTATATTAAAATGATTCAGAGAAACTGCGTTGTTGTGTCACTAACAATTTGAAGAAATGTTTCCTTTAAATGAATCCAAAAATTCATTTGGTTGTGAATAAAATTTTTTCAGTATTGGATAAAAAATTGGCCTGTAAAAAAACAGGAAGCTCAGAAATCTTTAGTCTGGTCAAACGAAGGCAAAAACAAACATGACTTTCTATGTGACGAAGTGACGTCACCTACAGAGAACACACTTATGCATACTTTAATGCAAAATTACTGTTTATTTGCTGAATTTAACATATTAGGGGGGAAAAATAAACATAAAACGTGGCCTGCGAAAAAGAAATATGGCACTTTTTACATTGTGTTAAATTCAGCAAATAAACAGTAAACTGTGCACAACTACTTTGCAGAAAAATGTCATATTTAAGGGTGTTCTCTGTAGAGGAAAAGCAATAAAAATTAATAAAACATACAATCTGACAGGAGGTGTTTAAATCTTTGTACACTAGCAAATAAAATATGGAACACCTCATTACTGCTCCTTGAAATAACAGAGCTTCAGACAAACCCTGTACTAAATATTGATGCTCTCATGCACGTTGTCAAGTGTCAAATCACCAACAGATATGTTTTATGTATAATTTACGTCAGCAATCTTTAATTTGACCTGGTTTGACAACATTGCTAAGTAGCGGAGTTGCATAACAAACTCTATTGCGACTCTGTTTCCCTTCTGTACAGTAAACTCATAACAAGGTTGGGTTAACAGTGGTCTGATGTCTGTGGAGCATTAATGTTAATCAGTAATATTTACATATTTCAGCTACTGCTTTACATGCAGTAAATCCTCTTAAAAGCGGGGTGTGTTTATGTTTTGACTAGATCTAATAATGTATGCAAGATTTAACCTACATTTCCAAACGTGATGCTTACTGTACTAATGGCCTTCTGCAAATCTCCGTTCAAGTGAGAGAGCTACAATTACAGCTGGCGATGCACATGACAAAAACAAGCAGGCAGTGAATTTTACAGCCACAGTCTACTTAAACTGGACTGTGGTTTATTTAACAGAAAACGTACAACATAGTCAGGGGTCCTTCATAAAGTTACTGTAGTCCTAATAGAAAAAAATACACCCTTCATTTTGTAGTTTTGTCATTTTGACATAACTAATTCTCTGCCCTTGTACAACAGAAATGCTCTGCAAAGTAATTTAAAGATGTGATAAACAGTGGCCTACCTAGTTTTTCTCAGCCCAAAATAGATGATCTATCAATCATCAAATGTTAGAATCCCTCAGTAAACTGATTCATATACCTCTAGGAGTGAATCTGCACCAATGTCTTTCAGATACTGAGGCACTTTAGGCAACAATTAGCCTGTTATAATTGTCCAACTGAGCAACAACCTTTTGCCAATGTTAAGGACTTCCTTAAATAAGGCCCAAAGTTTGCCAGCTAGCTTGTAGACTCTGGAACAGATACAGGAACTGATGAATATTTCCAAGTATTCCTCAGAAGCTGTTGCCACCGGTCACTCTGGTACAGCAGGTGGCCAATCCACGTCCACTGACTGAAAATAACACAAAAGGGGGTGGGGGGGGTGGGGGGGTGGGGTACTCAATTCAGTAATGGGACCATTACAGTTACAATCCTTCACCATTCTCAGTGAAATCTCAACTACTGTTTTATTAGCCACCGTCTGCTAGACGCAACTTAAGCTGACTAAGATAAAATCTGAAACTTTAACAGGGATTTCAGTTTGAAAAAACTATAACTGAACTAATTTAGGCTTAATCTGTGCCTAAACATGCAACCCAAAGAACTGTCACTATTTTATTTTACAGGGTGATTCAAAAAGATTCATCCAATTTCAAAATAATTTATTTCACTTGTCAGTCATTACAGAACGATGCAGTAAACTGTAAATGGTTTAAGTGAGCATAAATGTTTATTAGGTAATTTTACAAGTGCTCAGTATAAACCTCTTCCAGCTATGCGGACAACATCAACACCACAGTCAAATTCATCCCGTACTTGAGTGAGCATGTCAGAAACTCTATGACCCCCTGTTTCAATTGGTGTGTGATTGGTTCCTGGGAGCCTCACGGTTGTAAAGATGTGGCGCTTTGAAATCGGATGAATCTCTTTGAATCACCCTGGATTTTTGGACCATTTCTATCAGTCCAACCATCTTAAAATGAATGAAAAGGGCAGCTGGTGCTTATAAATAGTGAACACTTTCCCCACTCCAACACATCCGATTCAGCAGAATCAATTAACCCAGCAGAATCAGGAGCGTTAGCATGTGGGAAACTGTTAACTGTTTCATGGCCCTCAGAATCTGAACTCTCGAACGCCTGTTTCAGGCAGCTCTGTGAAACGTACCTCCACATCCAGCTCCAGAATGTCCACCTCGGACTCCATGAGTGCGCAGAGGTTGGGCTTAGTGCGGCCAAAGTCTCCGTGAACAAACTCCTTTATGTAGCTGTACAGGCGGTTATTAAGGGAACATTAAACCAATTACACTTGATGTGTTATAACTGCAAATCGATGCTAGAGTACTTTTGAAATGAAGTTGCATTTGACAATTAAATTTCAGTTTATTTACACTTAAACTGGTGATCTATAGACTAAATGTGATGGTAAACATCATTTTAATAGATAGGCTAAAGGCAAATAATAGACAGCAAATATTAATATCAACAAAGAGATACAGTATATGCTAATGTCAATGAACAGTTGAATGAGCAATGCTAATTTCACTTCAATGAACAGTTACAGTATATGGTAATATTAGTGAGCAGTTATAGTATATAGTAATATCAGTGAACAATTATGGTCTGTTAAATTTAAAGAACTGTTATATGATAATTTCAGTGAGCAGTTATAGTATATGGTAATATCAATGAACAGTTAAAGTTAAAATATTAACAAACAGTTATATGATAAATTCAATGAACAGTTCTATATTAATATTAATAAACAGTTATAATACATGCTAATATCAATAAACAGTTAATGTATATATGATATAATAATGAACAGTTATAGTATATGGTAGCTTCAAAGAACAATTATAGTCTATTTAACTTCAATTAACAATTATAATATAGGCTAATATCAGTTAACAGTTATGAGTGATGGTACAGGCTCATATCAATGAACACTTATAGAATATGCTCATTTCAATGAACAGTTCTGGTTATATGTTAATGTTAATGAACATTTATAATGTGCTGATATCAGTGAGCAGTTCCAGCCTGTTTATTTCAGTAAAGAGATCTGCACTACAGTGTGGAGCTGCAGTATAAAGCGGTGTGTGTGCATAAGGATACGTCCCAGCCTGCGTGTGCAGCTGTAGTCTGAAGTGGTGTGTATCCAGGTAGCTAGCGCTCATGGAGTGGATGAGCCTCTGCCGGACAGCCAGCGGCCTGCGGTGCAGCACTCTCAGAGGAGTCTTCTGATCAATCTTCAGCTCCTACATGCACACAGGGAATAAGTTTGCTACTCAGAACTATCAAAATCTGTCTTTGATTGGCACATTTTTATATTACGTTTTCCGTGGTGTTGTCATTGTTTTCAGTGTTTCCTCTGCACTAACACACTTGATTCAACAGATATATAAACTGAAACGCCTCATTAGATAGATAAGATGTTCTAAAGTTGGGGAAATGCAAAAGCGCATGGTGCAGGGGTTCCCCAAAGCACCATGAGCAAATTTAAATATAACCAAATAATGAGAAGACAGTACTAGTATTGTACTACTACCCTTTTAAGGGCCTGTATCAGAGAGGACAGAATTTTCCATACAGTCATAAAAATTCCATTCAGTCCATATATGGAAACGAAGATCCCCGATTTCATCGCTTTTGAGATATCACAGTCATACAAGCAGTTATGCTTTAGCCCAGGCTGCTTTTTTAACATGATGTGCCTTGTTTCACTCGTGAAGCGTTCATCTATTCAGAAGAGAGGCCATATATATATATATATATATATATATATATATATATATATATATATATATATATATATATATATATATATATTAAACCAGACTTAAAGGCACATTAACATAAATAGTCTGTTTAAAGGGCCAGTATCCTACATTAGTCTGGTATTTAAACACTGGTGTGGTTTTACAGACCAAAAACAGTCATAGTTCATTTTTTCATGACCATCTTCCACCCTCTCTTTATCCCCAAGAATTAAACAGCCTGTTTTTGTTACTGTGTCTTTAAGACTGATATGTGTAAATGAGCTCTGGTTTGATTGGTTGCCCTGTATTAGTCAGGGCTGAGAAAATTCAGGATTGTCATGATACAGGAGATGAAAAGAGGTTGGAAAGTGGCCATGTGAAATTAATTCTAATTGCTTTTGGTGCCACACAAATATCCTAAGTGGTCTTCAGGGTACAAAAAAATTAAATTAGAATGTAATTATATATATAATTGTCCGAACAAAACCTTGTATCTATCAAAATGGTAACTTTACAGGAGAAGGAAAAAACACACTTGACTTTTAATTTAAGTCAATGGAACCAGAAATTTTTTCAAGTCATTTTTGCCCATCTGTTTTGGTCCATTCATCATGAAATTCATACACAATGTTAGGAGCAACAAAAACTGAAAAATGACAAAAATGGGGATACAAGGTTTTGTTATGTTATATATATGGAATCTGGAAAGGACATATTTACCTTAATGTTTGCAATAAAGTCCAGATCACTGTTAGTAATGGCCTTTTTGGTCCAGATGAGGGCACTGTAGGACTTAGTCTTCTCCTCCTCTCCCTCCTTCATTCGGCCCATAGCATCCCTACAAGAATAAACATCCATCTAGCACAGGGTTCTTCAGTGCTGGTCCTGGAGGGCCAGGCGTCCAGCACAGTTTGGTAAGCAGGGAAGTCACCAAACTGTGCTGGACGCCTGGCCCTCCTCCGACACCAGCCTTCCAGGACCAGAACTGACGAGCCCTGATCTAACACAGAAATCAGTGTGTGTGACTATACATTAAATCTATCCAGATAGATTTATTACCAATTTCTACTTTTTAAAACTGTTTACTTATCAGCATCAGCAGATATGGACAAAAAGAATTCAGATATCAGCACCGCCTACAAGTCCTGTATTGGAGCATCCCTAGTTTAATAATTTACTTCCGTCAAAATCAGATTATTTTGCATCCTTCTGATGTTTTTATGCCAATACAGTAAGATAATTTCATTTGCAAAGATTGCTTAAAATAAGTACAAGTCTTAAAAAATTCACTGAATGATCAATATTCTTCCGAATATTTCCTAATGGAAATATAATGGATTTGGCCTCAATTTAAGAAGCGTTCTCTTGCCGACATGCCAAGAAAGCGAAAGCCTCTCTGTGCATCACACACACCTTGTTACAATCTGCAGGTCCCTCACTCGTATTTTATCAGAGGACGCATTGATCATCTGTAAATATGAGAGAAATAAACAGATAATTAACAGAGGTTTTAAATCATTTAAAAGAGTTTTTGCTTTGAGAAAATGTCCCATCTGTATACAGTGCTGTGCAAGAGTCAGAGACCACCCTTCCTTTATTCAATTTACAGTCCATTTCAGGAGAACAAGATCAGATATAAGATAAAAGATAATACACTTGCTTTTGGAATAGGAATGTCAAAAAAACAGAGGAGTTAAAAACATTACTGCATTAAAACATCACTAAAACTACAGAGGAAATGAGACTCCTAAAGACCATTTCTCCTAAAGAAACTTTCTGTTAAATATGTTTTCTGCGTTTTTCTCGGGACACTGAAATAATTGAGTAATTTAACGGATGTTTTAACTGTAAATGAATGAATGAGGGGTCTCTGGCTTTTACTCTTCTGTATTTGTCTGCTATTTTGTTAAAGTATCCTGCAGTAAGTCAGTACCTCCTGAAGCCGTCTGACCTCTGCTCTGTTAAACTTCGCTCTGTGGGGGTTCAGTAACTCCATAGCGAACGGCCGTCCTGCAGGAGACACAGCAGTTACAGTCAGAGTAACGTGACATGTCAGTGTTTCACACTGTTTCTCAACTTGGTCTTCATGGCCCACGAGACTGTCCACTACACTATTGGTCTGTCCACCAGACTGTCCACTAGACTCTTGACTGTCCACTAGACTGTCCACTAGACTCTTGACTGTCCACTAGACTGTCCATTAGACTCTTGACTGTCCACTAGACTGTCCATTAGACTGTCCATTAGACTCTTGGTCTTCAGGGCCCTCTAAACTGTCTACTATACTCTTGGTCTTCATGGCCCACTAGAGTGTCCACTACACTATTGGTCTGTTCACTAGACTGTCCACTAGACTGTTGGTCTGCCCACTAGACTGTCAACTAGACTGTCCACTAGACTCTTGGTCTTCAGGGCCCACTAGACTGTCCACTACACTATTGGTCTGTTCACTAGACTGTCCACTAAACTCTTGGTCTTCAGGGCCCACTAGACTGTCCACTACACTATTGGTCTGTCCACTAGAGTGTCCACTAGACTCTTGACTGTCCACTACATTGTCCACTAGACTGTTGGTCTGTCCACTAGACTGTCCATTAGACTGTCCATTAGACTGTCCATTAGACTGTCCATTAGACTCTTGGTCTTCAGGGCCCTCTAGACTGTCCACTAAACTCTTGGTCTTCAGGGCCCTCTAGACTGTGCACTAGACTCTTGACTGTCCACTAGACTCTTGACTGTCCACTAAACTGTCTACTCCACTAGACTGTCCTCTAGACTGTTAGTCTGTCCACTAGACTCTTGGCTTAGACCGAAAACCTGGACCATCTCAAGGACCCATGAGGACTGGTCTGAGAAACAGTCAGAAGTGTTAGATGATAAAAACAGGGTCGATGATGTGTATATGAAAGATATGTTGTCCTCTACAAACTGCAAACATTGTAGAAATATAAAGGACTGTTCAGAAATCTTAGGCTGCCACTCCGTCTGTCCTCTGTTTACTGGTATTTTTAAAAACTTTTTTATTTTTATTTTAGAAGTCAGTAAAACAGACATAAATAAATATAAATGCTGTAAAAAGCAACACAGATGTTTCATTTGTAAAATGTTATATGTTTGTTGGATGTTGGTTATAGTTAAAAGTAAAGATGGGAATATGACGATATTTTATCATTATCATGATAAACAACATGTTATTCTGAGCATATCATGAATATCGTCTGTACTTTGACCAACTGAAAAATGACCAACTGAATTTTTCATTAAAAAGAGAGCATAATTAGTCCTGTTTAATAGGATTTAATGCAACACAGTATGTAAAGTGTTGAACAAAAATCATTCTGTACAGAGTTTTAATGACAGTTTTTAATAAATGGGAAAATATTGGTGCATTGTTTCAAAATATTGTGATATGTATCATGTATTGTGGAAATCTGAGTGTGCGCGTGTGGACGCACCATTCCCTAACGTTCGTACGTCCACATCTTCTCTCCCAGATGAGGAAAAGTTAAAACCTACAAACAGCAGAGAATAAATAAACAGCTGCAACAGATTTTATTACCAGGACCAGCATCTCTATAAAGCTCTATGGTAAAGCAAATGGCTCTGACTGCCTGAAGCAGAGGAATAAACTCAGTGTGGTTTCTATACTGACCATCAGCCCTGAAGGAGGAGAGGAGAGGAGCAGCTATCAACTCCTCCACTGATCCCTCCATCCTTCTCTCTCCATCTATCACCCATGGAGTCTGAGGAAGCTCACGAGAGAACTTATTATACCTCCCTGAAGACAGACAGGCAGACAGACAGACAGACAGACAGAGAGAAACAGAGAAATACGCTCAGCAATACAGCTATTTCAAGACGACACAATGAGGGCAAAGACAGAGTGACTGACACATAAAACAAAGAACTAACGCTCACACAAAGACACAGAAACGCCAAAGTCTTTTTTAAACCATTTATCATTGGAAAAAGTGTGTTTTTACTTGTAAAAATCACCAGATATCTTTAGAACAGATGCAAGTAAATGTAAACACAGGTAAAAGTAACAAGAATATCTTATTTTGAACGAAGTAGTCTGGTTCCAGATTTCTCCTGGATACCAATTCTATTCATAATTTGAAAGGTTTTCATGATGAATGGACCAATAGAAATGGTCCATTCATCATAAACGGTCTGACCAAAGGTACTTGATTTAAGGGGATCTTTTACCCAGAAATGTTTCATCTTTTTTGTGAAGAACTGACCAATAGAAATGATCCAAAACTACTTAGAATAAAATCTTGTCACATTAATTTGCTTTCAGATTTAAGAAAGTGTTTTTCTTTCTCATATAAAGTTACTTTCAATGTTAGTATCTATATGTAATAATACTAATAATAATAATACTTATAATATGTAGGAATAATGTCCTATATGTACTATATATATATATATATATTATATATATATGGCTTTTTTCCAAGTCATTTTGGGTCGTTTCTTTTGGTCCATTCATCATTAAATTTACACACAATATAAAGGACGACAGGCATTTTATGACAAATTATGACAAAAAACTGAAAAACGATAAAAATGGAGATACAATAAGATATGTAATAGCAATAATGTCCTATATGCATTATATTATAATAATAATAATAATAATAATAATAATAATAATATGATGTCTGAGTAACTACTTCCATATATATTATACATAGGTGATTATCTATATGCAATGTATGTAAACACGCACTCACCTGCTATAAAGACAGATGCATGCAGGCATGTGGTGTCCAGTGGAGTGCACTTGCTGGCTGGTCTGACAGGTGGACAGGGGTAATGTCTATAGAGGGACACAGCAGACGCAGAGCAAACAGAATACAGTTCATTTTTAAAGTTGAGATACTGCGGTCAGTCTCAGTGGAGATAAAAGAGAGAAAGAAGGTTTTTATTTTCTATTTTTTTTTACCGAAGAAACTTCGCATCCGTAATCTTCTCTAGTGCCTTCACTACCGCCATTCTAGTAAAGACAGACTGAGGAACAAAGAGAGAGAGATTATGCATATAAACTCTCCAGACTACTGGATTATCAATAATAATATCATCTTTAATAAATAAAGTCACATGCAAAAGTCAAATTCCATGTTTCGTTGATTTTCTAAGTTAAAATGAGAGAACACACGTCTGGATGTCGCTGTTGTCAGAAGAAAACCTCATATCTCCAAAATGGTAACTTCACAGGAGAAGGAAAAAACCTACTTTAAGTCAATGGAACCAGAGTTTTTTCCAAGTAATTTTGGGTCGTTTCTTTTGGTCCATTCATCATGAAATTTACACACAATGTAAAGAATGACAGACATTTTCAAAATGGAGATACGAGGTTTTCTTCCGACAACAGCGATATTTTAATGCACTATTACTGTTTATTTTAACATGTTGAGGAAAAAATATAAAATGTGGCCTGTTTTATAGTTTGTTTTTCCCAATATGTTAAATTCGAATAAATAGCAAAAAATATTTCGCTTCTCTGCCTTTCGGCTAAGATCAAGCGATAGTATCAGGTTTAATATCCGATACGTCCTCTATACAAGGACGACATATTAAATTGATTTTTAGAACAGGGAGACGGAAGAGGGGCTTGCTCTGTCTGCTCCATGCATCAACCTGGTATTGCAGTACCTCCGGGAACAGTGCACCTCTTTTTTAGGGGGCAGTCGTGGGCTGGAGGTTAGGGAACCAGCCTTGTGAGCGGAAGGACACTGGTTCAATCCCCTGACCCGACAGTACGTGACTGAAGCGCCCTTGAGCAAGACACCCAACCCCCAACTGCTCCTCAGGCGCCGTGGATAGGGCTGCCCACCGCAAGTGTGCTCACTGCCCCCTAGTGTGTGTGTTCACTAGTGTGTATGTGGTGTTTCACTGCACGGATGGGTTTAATGCGGAGGTGAATTTCCCTGTTGTGGGACTAATAAAGGGTAACTTAACTTAATTTCACTTAGAAAATCAACAAAACATGCCACTTGACTGGGGATGTTAAAACCTTTACACACCACTGAAGGGATAAACATATGTAGAGACACAGAAAGTGAGAGCATCATAGGGCACTTACTGCTTTATTCTTAGTGGGCTTGAAGCAGTCAGAACAGGTTGTAGCCCTGCAGAGGCAAAAACGAGAATCCTTCATTAATAACACACGATAACCTAAACACAGCCGTAATAAAGAAAAGTATGGAATTGAATAAAGAGAGGTGGGGTGAACATACAGGAAGTGACAGTCTGCATCTGTTTCTGAATGTGTGAAACCCACACTGACTTCAAACAGACTCTGCAGAACACAACAGACATACATCAGCAGAATGTGTGAATATAACATAGTAATCATGACATGAAAGTAAGTTATCCTCCACGTGCACTACATTCCTTAAAATGCCCAAAGACCTACAAACGGACTATCTATGCTAATGGAAACCCTTAAAACTAAGGCTCAGGAAAAATCAGCCAAGCCATGTTTACTTCTTTAGTTCTGCACTAAAGCTATGAGGCCAACAGAAGCCTTATAACCTACCAGTTAGCACTGTGCTACCTGCAGGTCTAGATCATCGCACGTTAGCCTCAATCTGTGCTGTGTAATCTTATTTCTTTTTTTTTTCTACTTGTTTCTGTGGTTTGACATTGTATAAAATACCACTGAACAGTTTTTATGATGTACTAACTGCATCAACTCCTCCTTATACAATGACATGAAATGCACTGACAAAGTTGATGAAGTGTTAATGCTGTGTAAGGAGAACTTCTCCTTTAAGCGAACAGGAAAAAATACAAAATTACAAAAGCTACTTGCAGCACAAGTGCAAGTATGTCAGCTTTCCTAGAACAGCTTTCTATAAAGAAGGTCTACAAAAACAAACCAGAAGAGAAAAGTCCGAAAATAAGCTTTAAACTGGCTCGACAAAGCTGCTGCTATGCTTTCCTAGGTGGTTGCTGCTATGATATCCCAGGTGGTTGGTAAGCTGTTGCTAGACAGTTGCTATGGTATCCTAGGTGGTAGCTAAGGCGTTGTTAGGTGGTTGCTATGTTATCCCAGGTGGTGGCTAATGTTTGGCTAGGCTGCTGCTATGCTTTCCTAAGTGGTTGTTGCTATGATATCCCAGGTGGTTGCTAATGTGTTGCTTGACAGTTGCTATGATATCCTAGGTGGTAGCTAAGGCGTTGTTAAGTGGTTGCTATGTTATCCTAGGTGGATGCTAAGGTGTTGCTAGGTCATTGATATGGCATCCTGGGTGGTTGCTGGGCTGCTGCTACGGTATCCCTGGTGGTTGCTAAGGAATTGCTAGGCCTTTGCTATGGTATCCCTGGTGTTTGCTGGGTATCCTAGGTGGTTGATAGGGCTTTGCTGTTGTATCCCTGGTGGTTGCTAAGGAGTTGCTAGCCATTGCTAGGGTATCCTAGGTGGTTGCTAGGCTGCTGCTATAGTGTCCCTGGTGGTAAATATGTTGTTGTTAGGCAGTTGCAAATGGTATCCAAGGCGGTTGCAAAGGTGTTCTTAAGTAGTGGCTATGGTATCCCAGGTGGTTGCTAAGGTACTGTGATATGGTTGCCATGTTATCCCAGGTGATCGATAAGGTGTTGCTAGGCCGCTGCGATCAGATCCTAGGTGGTTGCTAGGCTGCTGCTATGGCACCTCTGGTGGTAGCTAAGGTGTTGCTAGACAGCTGCAATGGTATCCAAGGCAGTTGCAAAGGTGTTCTTAAGTAGTGGCTATGGTATCCCAGGTGGTAGCTAAGGTGTTGCTAAACCATCGCAATGGTAAAAATGCTGAATTGGTAATTTGCAAGTTTCCATTACTTGTTAGCTACATTAGCCTTGTAGCTCCACTTACGTTAGTCAGCACAGGTGCTCCCAGTTCTTTGCCCACCATTCCCTGTATTGCCCACTTAAAAGCGTCCTTCACCTGAACCACATCCTCCTTATCCAGACACATGCTCTTCTCCCTGATACACAACAGTGCCAATATTTTACACATACTGAGAGAGGAAGCAGGAGAACATTATTGAATACTTGGCCCAGACCAGAGGCTACTGATTCCACGCAGGTGTACAGTAGGTTAGTGCTTTACCTGCTGTAGAACAGTTGATATAATTCATCACATAATGATCAAACCCTTATTATGAGCCTAATCAGCTGTGTTAGACAAAGGCAAAACATGAACAGTGCAGGAATTTTCCATTACCAGGTAGAATAATCATGTCTGAGGGCGAAAGGATCAGCGACAAAAGCTGATCTTAGATCTTAGCACTCTACTGGTATGTTTGGTCCTCGGCAACTCAAAAGGCAAACAAGATTAGGCAAGTACAGTGTTTAGTAATCGCTCAAGTAAATAAAGCTACTTTATTTAAAAAGTCTAATTATATGGGACTTTTATTATGACAGCAGAAGCGTATGAGGCACTATGCCAGTGCCAAAAAAGGTACACCACCATTAGAGATGCATATAATAGTATAGTATGTATAGTAGGGTAGTATGTGGTTTTAGCTTTAGGTTAAGGTTTGCTAGGAATTCTCTGATCCAGTGCTGGAAAAGGAGTATTTTTTAGTTTGATGATTCATTTCATAATTCTGACATGGCATCTCTATCGCTATTGTCATGAATAACCCCACAAAGACAGATTCATCTAGCTCTCCAGCTAGGTCTAAATTATAATAAGTGACAGCAGGAAACGTACTGGCTGGTTATAACCTGCAACTTTGGTTCACCACATGCATTTATGACTATGTCATTCAAATAAACTTACAAATTCGCAAGTCTGCAAATTTACGAGGACTGTCTGCATCATCAGGGATTTTTTTTATTTTTGTACAAATGAAGCCTGTTAAGTGATTTTCTCAATGCTAGAGATTCAGGAAAGTGTGTGCTTCTTACGTACTTGACCTCCTTCTTGATGTGCAGCCAGCAGGAATGCTAAAGGAGGAGAAAGAAACAAATGAAGAGAGATGCCTTTGCTTTCGAATGCTATGAATAAAAAATGATGCAAAAGGCTCCCTCTGTATATTATAGTGTTGTTACTATACACCGATCAGGCATAACATTTTGACCACCTCCTTTTTTCGACGCTCATTGTCCATTTTATCAGCTCCACTTACTATATAGGTGCACTTTGTAGTTCTACAGTTACAGACTGTAGTCCATCTGTTTCTCTGCATACTTTGTTAGCCCCCTTTTACCCTGTTCTTCAGTGGTCAGGAGTTTTTAAACACCTCAGTGTCACTGCTGGACTGAGAATAGTCCACCAACCAAAAACATCCAGCCAACAGCGTCCTGTGGGCAGCGTCCTGTGACCACTGATGAAGGACTAGAGGATGACTACCACAAACTGTGCAGCAGCAAATGAGCTATCGTCTCTGACTTTACATCTACAAGGTGGATCAACAAGGTAATAGAGTGGACAGTGAGTGGACACAGTGTTTAAAACTCCAGCAGCACTGCTGTGTCTGATCCACTCGTACCAGCACAACACAACAATATGTGTGTGTGTGTGTGTGTGTGTGTGTGTTTGTGTAACTGTACAGCACAGGGGAAGTCCAGAGGGAGGACTGAAAGGCTGCAGAGTATAGTTTGGTGGAATTTTCACTGAAGGGTGACTTACTTCTCTGACAGACAGCTGAGCAGGAAGAGACACAGCCAGCACCAGACTGTCAAACTTATAGTCTGCTTTTCTCACAACCTCACACACCTGCAGGTAAAGACACGATAACAAGTATTTAAGAGTAATATTTTCAGATTTCACTTGCATAATATCATCTCAATCATTACCAAACATGAAATTTTACAGCAGAAAAAAAGTAGAAAGAAAACTGTAGAAAATTATAAAGTTTCAAAGTTTTGCATTTGCCCCATTAAATAACTAAGACGTTCTGGCAGAACATGCATTTTGCGTGATAAAGAAGAAAGTACAGCAAGAACAGCAGCGCTACAAACATAAATAGCACAGAGTTTCAGCAGCTTCGTGGATGTGGCTTCATACTGACTCTTGGAAAAGGCCCAGTTGTCAGCCTTGAAATTTGTGCCCATCAAATCCAACCAGACGACAACCTGCCAGTGTAACATCACTGTTTGCTGGTAACAGACTCACTTTGACTGGTTTACACGTATATTCACTTTATGACTGGATATGTTCGGCCCTCACTACAGCAGGTCAACAGAAAGCTAACTGGCTAACAGGCTAACACTACTAAAGGACAGACTTCAAGTTCAAGCCTTTAAAAGAGGAGATACTTAAAAACTGAGACATGCAGAGTACAGAATGTAGCTTACATGTCTGTTTAAGATAAAAATGTCTGTATTTAAACTAGAGCTGATATTAAAACCCAATACAGTGCCGAGCTAGCCCTGCTAGCTTGATGCTAACAATACCGTGGCAAACATACAAGGAGCATCAAAGGCTTGTTTAAAAAAAATCTACCTAAGACACTGATATGTCACTGCTTTACGATTTTTCTGCCTGACTTTCAGTGTGAACTATAATAAAACGGCTTTATTAGTGTGAGTAATTCGTGTAGAACACAAATAGGATCCTCTGACTAACCCACTGCTCTCATGCAGGTTCAGGTTTCTACTGACAGCACACATGTATCTGAACAGCATCCCAACTAGAAAGACTATTTATATTTTTATTTATTCCAAAATTTCTATCATGTTGGGATGTTATAAGAATTTAACGTATTGTTTGTTTATGCATTGCTGGACGTTCTGCCCATAAGTCACTCAAAGCTCCTGATAGCAAGCGGATAGTGGGCCACTGTTGGCCCGCTGATGGCAAAGCTGGCGGTCCACTGGCGTTTTGGTCAGAGTCTTCCGGGCGGCCCACCGGTGGTTAAGCAGAGTATTAGAAAAAATTCCACTTTAATCGCTCATTTTCCACTCACAGTCCAATTTACTGATTTTTTCCCTCCTTTTTTCTTTAGTTATACTTTGTAAATTAGTGAAATCAATTTTTTTTCCTCAGTTGTTCGTAATATTTGTCTTAGTTTATTTTCTAAAATAAAAGTCCGTGTGCATTTAAAATCTGTTTGAGGAGATTAAAAACTAGTTAGAGCTTGTATGCAGGACAGTAATCTGGGTGGTCCAAGAGTGGACGAGCAGTGGCAAACAGTCAGCGGGGTGCCGATCTTATCAAGCCAGTGGACCCATGTATGCTCACTATATGGGGCATCATGGGGTGCAGGAATAGGATGGATAGTAACTGTATAAACTGCACAGTAACAAGTAGCTGATTGTATGCCATCCCATTATTATGTTTACCGACTGTTTAATTTTTCCTCCTTAATCAATATTTAAACTAAATATCATGTTTCATATCATATTGTGAAAACGTCTTGTTTTATTATGCTCTGTAAGTATCGTGGTGTTTATATTTCTGCCATATTATCCACTCTTAGTCACCTGTTTGGTGTAACTCAGATCACAGAAGTCCTGCAGGATCCCCAAACAGGCCACGCAGATCTCCGACTGGACTTCAGGCTCAGTGTGCGCTGCAGAAGTCTCTGAGCTGCCGTCCTGTCCGACCTGCGCCGAGTCCAGCTTCAGCTTCTTACAGGGCGGATCTTCAGTCTGCGTTTGCTCCGAGGCATCCTGGGATGGCTCACCGTCAGCCTCACTGAGGAAAGCTAACAGCTCTTTGTTTATGTCCTAACATGAGAGAGAAAAACACATACAAATAAACGCTCCCACTGAAATACCTGTACCTGTGATAAAAGGGTCTCAGTACTGCTCAGATTTATGGAAGAGTATTATAATTATGAAAATAATAAAATATGGTTAATATACATAAAGAATATTTAAATGAAAGAGGATGAGGAGGATGAAGGATCATGCACATACTCACACCTACCTCACTGGACAGCTGATACGAAGAATACTTTCCCACACAGCAAAATCGGAGGACGCATCTCGCACAGCAGCCGGCGTCCAGCAGCTTTCTGATGATGGGACCGTCTTTTTCTTTAAGTGAAAGCATTGTTGAGGGAAAGACAAACTGGAAAAGAGAGAGAGGGAGAGTGAGAGATGAGCATCATATACAAAAGGCCCTATCAAAGGCAGCACATAAATAGACCACTTTTTATTGGGCCAATTTCCTACCGTTTTTCTTTTCACTCTGAAATCCAGTTGTAATGTTTGTGAGGGTCATGATTAATTTAACCATGACCAGTTTCCAGCCTCACTTTATCCATTAGAATTATTATTGTTGCTGACCCTGTAAGACCGATATATGTAAATGAGCTCTGTTCTAATTGGCTGCTCTGTACCATGCCTCATTTAAAAAGCAGCCCAGCCTGAAATACTCCTTGTAACTTCAGCGTGAAGGGGCGGGGCTGAACTGCTATAGGCTGAATAGGTAAATATATGTAAATGCTTTCTCGTGACATCATGTAAATTCTTCTCATGATGTCACAAAACAATGAATTTAAAATGGGCAGTTTTTGCAAATTAGTTTCCATATATGGACTGGCTGGACTGTACGTTTCATGATGAAACTTTAAACAAGCTTACATACTAGATCTCATTCTATTTCATACATATACACATATATATATATATATATATATATATATATGTACACCGATCAGGCATAACATTATGACCACCTCCTTGTTTCTACGCTCATTGTCCATTTTATCAGCTCCACTTACTATATAGGTGCACTTTGTAGTTCTACAGTTACAGACTGTAGTCCATCTGTTTCAGCTGGTACTATTTGGGTGGTGGATCATTCTCAGCACTGCAGTAACACTGACGTGGTGGTGGTGTGTTAGTGTGTGTTGTGCTCGTCTGAGTGGATCAGACACAGCAGTGCTGCTGGAGTTTTTAAACACCTCAGTGTCCACTCACTGTCCACTCTATTAGACACACCTACCTTGTCAGTCCACCCTGTAGATGTAAAGTCAGAGACGATAGTTCATCTGCTGCTGCACAGTTTGTGTTGGTCATCCTCTAGTCCTTCATCAGTGGTCACAGGACACTGTTGGCTGGATGTTTTTGGTTGGTGGACTATTCTCAGTCCAGCGGTGACACTGAGGTGTTTAAAAACTCCAGCAGCACTGCTGTGTCTGATCCACTCAGACCAGCACAACACACACTAACACACCACCACCACGTCAGTGTTACTGCAGTGCTGAGAATGATCCACCACCCAAATAGTACCAGCTGAAACAGATGGACTACAGTCTGTAACTGTAGAACTACAAAGTGCACCTATATAGTAAGTGGAGCTGATAAAATGGACAATGAGCGCAGAAACAGGGAGGTGGTCATAATGTTATGCCTGACCGGTGTGTGTATATACATATACATATATTACCCCTGTCATTCAGGAACTCAGTGCTGTAGATACTTGGTAAAAATACAGAAGCACAACAACAAAAAGCTGTGCAGTGCAGTAGCAGAACAACTCTGATCATATCAGCCCATTGACTGACCGAAGGACACGGGGGTGAAGCTGAGACAGCGCAGCAGAGCCTTTCATTCATTCAATGAACAGAATCAAGCAGCTGCTTCTCATCTGAGCTCGCATCACACTACACTTACCTTCAGGCTGGGCTCGCCGTGTGATCAACAGCAGTCCACCAAAGAGCACCTGCTCGATTACAGATGTCTTCTAAAATGAATCATCTACTCTCCGCGGGCTAGAACTGGGACACGACCCTGCTCCGCAGGCTGCACAGTGGAGCGGGCACGAGCACTGTTTTCATTCGCAGTAGCCACAGTTGACGTTATTAACCCCACACCGGCACAGGTTCACCGGGCTAGCTCGAGCGCTGTCCGCGTTCCAGTTCACGCGCTGGTGTTTAGAACCCTCAGCTCGTGTGCAGTACGCGGGCCGCCATTGTCGGCGTGTTCCAAACCGCTACAATCAAGTGTGCTAGAATTCCGCTCGCGCGCTTGCAGGGCAGAGGAACTGTAGTGCGTCACAATGCAACGAGTTCAGTCCGTTCCGAATTCAGTTACCCGGGCAACCGTTTGTTGACAAACAAACACAAGGCGCCGTTACAGGCACGGAGTTCTGAACCACACTGAGCGTCCATTTAAAAGAGCGCAGTTCAGTTCGGTTTTTCAGTTCAGAAGAGCTTTATTAGCGTGACTGTGAGGTACAGCACGGCTAAAGCATCACGAAAACAGAGTAAGATAAAAAAGAACCAACATAAATAATCACCGTATTAATTATTATAATCACAATGTTACAGCATTATTATTGTCACTGTGATTATAACCATACTGATTAATAAACTAATGACATTTGCGATTTTTAACACAAATAAGTTGTGTAATCCTGGGGGTCGGTAGAGTGGGGATATGGAGGGTGGGGGTATGTGGAGTGGGGGGTGGAGGGTGGGGGTGCATGGAGTGGGGGATATGGAGGGTGGGGTAAGTAGAGTGGGGATATGGAGGGTGGGGGTATGTGGAGTGGGGGGTGGAGGGTGGGGGTGCATGGAGTGGGGGATATGGAGGGTGGGGTAAGTAGAGTGGGGATATGGAGGGTGGGGGTATGTGGAGTGGGGGTATGGAGGGTGGGGGAGTGGGGATATGGAGGGTGGGGTAAGTAGAGTGGGGATATGGAGGGTGGGGGTATGTGGAGTGGGGGTATGGAGGATGGGGGTATGTGGAGTAGGGGTATGGAGGGTGGGGGTATGTGGAGTAGGGGTATGGAGGGTGGTGGTGAGTAGAGTGGGGGTATGGAGGGTGGGGGTAAGTGGAGTGGGGATATGGAGGGTGGGGTAAGTAGAGTCGGGATATGGAGGGTGGGGGTATGGAGGGCGGGGGTATGTGGGGTGTTGGTCAGGAGGGTGGGGGTATGGGGGGGCTGTTACCTATGTCTACCGTACACCCTGCTGAAAGGAAGATCATTAAAACCATTACGATTTTGCTTCCTAATGGGTGTGGGCTTAGAGGTTACCATTAGAGACCACTAGTTTCCTGTAGAACACCTTTAAATCCCATTAGGAAATGTTACAGAGCACTTTTTAAGCCGTTAGAGTCGTTTACACTGTAATATCAACCCATCAGGAAAACACAAAATACTGTTCAAGAAATGTGTTCTAATGTTGGTTTATTCTGACAAAGACTTTTATTGTGAAGGCGGGCCTTGTCCTTCCTGTGTTCATGTGTCCTGCCTTTATGGGCCCTAGGGCACCTTGTTAAACCAGAGCTGGGCAGTATCACAATATGTATTGTTATTATGATAAATTATGTCACAATGCAATGCAGTACACTCTGAACATGTTGTGTGTCTTCAGTACTTGTAGAAAACTGACCAAGGCTGCATGACTGCATGTTTCATTATAACTGGATTTACTGCAACACAGTATGACAAATAATGAATAAAAGTCATCATATTCACAGATTTTGATAGTAATTTTTTAAAATATAACACTACTCATTCTTTTTTTCTTAATTCCAACTGATCAGTTGTCTGAAAAAAATAAATATAATGATATTTAGTCACATTAAGTATTATTTGTTTATTTGTTTGCTTGCTTGCTGTCAAAGAACAAGTATCTCCATGTCTTTCATGTTTTATGTTTCTGTGTCATTTGATCACAGCCGCTGTCCTTCACCTTGTATGAAAATCTTGTGATGATTCGACCAATAGAAGTGCTCCAAAACATCTTTACATTGACTTACACTGAAAGTAAAGAACATTTTTCCCTCTCCTATTAAGCTGCTGTCTTTGCACAGTGACAATATACAGTGTAGTACGTTATGTTTCTCCTGTATGTAGTTTTTGTTTGTTTGTTTGTTTGTTTGTTTGTCTTTACCTTGGCATTTCCTAATCAAAATGAATTGATTTTTTTTAATTTATATGCTAAAATTGAAAAAAGGGAGGGGTGGGGGGCTCCAAGCAGAATGTCACTCACTTTTATTTAATTAATTAATTTATTTATTTTGTGTGTGTTAGTTGTCAGTCAGTGTACAGACACAAAAGGCACACATTCCAAGTGCAGCATTGAAAGAACACCATGTTGAACAGTAAAACAACAGTTAACAGAGGAAAAATACAATAAAATAAAAGGCAGCTGAATGCAGGTCTTCGTCAATCAACACAAAACGGTCAGTTAACGTCTTTTTATATATGGAAAGATTTTCTGAGACAAAGATTCTGAAATGGTTGTAGATGTTATTTTATTGTTAGGAAACTTTTTTCATACACAAAGTAAGGTATATGAAAAAACACCATCTTTTTATGTTTTTCATAGGAGCTCATGTACTATTTTGGTGACTTAGAGTGCATGAAAAAAAAATGCCAAAAAGTTACTAAAATTAATTTATGAAAATGGTTTGAAAGACATTAGGGAGCCATTGTGTGTGTGTGTTTTTTTTAGTGTATTATTACTACAGTTATTTTCATAAGTGTATTATTACTATGCCTTCCGCCCAATGACAGCTGGGATAGGCTCCAGCACCCCACCGTGACCCAGAAGGATAAGCGGTTTAGATGATGTATGTATGTGTGTATGTATTATTACTATTATTATTATTATTTTAAGTGTATTATTACTATTATTATACATTTTTAAGTGAATTATTGCTATTATTAATTTTTTAGTGTATTATTACCATTAATATTATTTTTTAAGTGAATTATTACTATTATTATTATATGGTTTTTTTATATGGTTACTTGAATTGACCGACTGCCCCGGTTTGTGTTAAGTAAATAAGTGTACACTGCACCGCCTTTACTGTTTGTACACTGACCGCATTAATTAAAAGAAAAGTTAAGTCTTTCTTGTTTTCACACTTTTCAGACACTCACACAACACTTGTCTCCCGTATATTCAGTTTTGGGGCCTCTGAATGTTAAGACACGGCCCTGCTCGATACCGCGCCCTGGTTAGTGTACGAGTGTACAGGGCGCCGATTGGAGCGCGCCCCCTGTTTCGAGCCCATTTTAGACCGGCATGTATTCGCTCGCGCCTCTACGTCATCATCGCGTGCCCCAGCGCTCGTTTCTCTCGCGCTCTCTCTGGTCCTTTCTCTCTCTCGTCGCTGCCGGCGTTTCTGGAAGATTCTGCTCGGTTCTGCGGATCCAACCGAATCTGCGCCCATCCGAGCCGGAGCAGCGGCCCTGCGGCCCAACGCCTAACCCGAGAGATTCCCGAGACCCTCCACTACAGCCTTTTAACCAGATTAGGTCGAGATGCCTGAAGCCGGCGCCGCGCCGAAGGGGAGCAGCGGGGGGAAGGCGAACGGAGGGGCGTATGTGGACCGAGACAAGCCCGCGCAGATCCGCTTCAGCAACATCAGCGCCGGGAAAGGTGCGTCCGGTGACCGCGGCCGAAACGCGGGGTCCGTGGGTGAACGTGTGTCCGGGTCCTCGGTCCGAGCTCCCCGGGTTTACATGTGGGGGGAGCGGCCTCTCTCAGTGGAGACCCCCCTTCACTTTGTTTAGCCTTCAGTTCTCTGCGTTCCGTCAGGGCTGAGCGTTTCCATTGATGATGAATAGAAGGACCGCCCCACCCAAATATAAGGCTAACACGTTCATGTTAGAGATGCTGTTGTGTTTACTGGTGTCTTCCTTTCTTTTGCTTCCCTAATCAGCCCGCTGTGTTCACTGTGTCTGCTTCCTTAACAATAGACAGCATAACAGCAGCACAGCTGCCTGCTTAAGGGCTTCAGGGGTTCTTTAGCAAAGGCGTTGGTTCTCTTTAGAACAGTTAGTTTATATAGAACCATTTCCTGCTTAAATTGATCTTTACATGGTGAAATGGTTCTTCAGATTGATGGAGAATGTGTTGTATGGTTCTGTACAGCACCAGAAAGGCTTCTGCTATTATGTTAAGCTTGTTTATGGTGCTGTGTAGAACCATGTACAAAAAGGTTCTATATAGAACCACATGCAACGCATTCTCCATCAATCTGAAGATGCGTTTCACCATCCAAAAACCCTTTAAGACATGAGATTCACAGAAGAACTGTCTTCTTTAAGTGTGTGCGTTTACAAACGGCTTGCGGTTTTAAACTGAACTTGAACGTAGTGAACACTAGTTTAGACTCTGTTAATGTCTCTGTGATCTAATTCAGGCTTGTGCAAAACGCAGAACCTCCTTTAATTTGTCTTGCCGTTCTGTTGTAACGTATACAGAGAAGATAAGAACAGAAATGTCAATGTTCATTTTTAGTTTTCCTCAGGTCTGCTGCTCCTATCAGACCCTCTCATTCACTTTCTATCTGCTCCTGTAACTGTAGGAGTTCTGACTCCAGCACACAGCTGCGCTTAGTGATGTCTGATTTGCAATATTAACGTGAATGGAAATGAAAGTTAAAACTTCTTTCAGCTCTTATCTGTGATTTAAGGCCTCCCTGAGCTTTGTTTGTAAAATGCAAAACCTCCTTTAATTTGTTTAAGATAAGATAATCCTTTATTAGTCCCACAACGGGGAAAAAAATCTGTGTTACAGCAGGCGTGTGTGTGTGTGTGTGTATATATATATATATATATCTACGTACGTGTATACAAATTCTAGAAAGTAAAAAATAAGATAAAAATAAATAAATCAAAGCTAAAAAATATTTATAATATGTACATTTTCCAAGTTTAGCAGGAGCCGCGCCTGTTGCTTTCTGCTAATACCTGCTGGATAGTCCGGAGCTATAATGCAAAAATAAAAATTATGATGACAAAATACTGTCATCAATGCCCTCCTCTTCTGCTAGACTGCATTAAACTGCATTTACCAGCACTTGCGCATATGCGTTTATCCACCTTAAAAAGAGTTCCACCTTAAATTCTGTGCCACCTTAAATTTAGTGCTATGTTAATTGCAGTTCCACCTTAAATTCTGTGCCACCTTAATTTTAGTGCTGCATTTAAAGAGAGTTAAAGAAAGAATTAACATTGCCTTTTGTAAAGCAGCTAACTGGCCAGTTCACTTCGGCCCATGGTGATGTGCCTCAGTTTTAAGTGAGGCTGTGACGTTACATCACTATCCATCCCATGATGACTACAGTTCTGACACTTGTTCCCTTTGCCTTCTTTTGTTTGACAGCTGTCGCTGATGCCATCAGAACAAGTCTTGGCCCGAAGGGGATGGACAAAATGGTACGTCATTCTCCTCTTGTGTTCTCACACACTCAGTTGCTGAGTCACTGAGAGTTCTGTCAGCTGACTTTGTCTGACTGTAAGTGTCCCACAGTCCTGATATCCTTTCAGTTTGTGTTAATAATACTGATGTCAACACTGCTTCATGCTGCAGATCCAGGATGGGAAGGGAGATGTCACCATCACTAACGACGGAGCCACCATTCTCAAACAGATGCAGGTTCTGCACCCTGCAGCCAAAATGGTGAGACACAGAGGGTCTTTCGAGGGAGTTCTAGATCGATTGCACTTTTGGGGAACATTTACAGACTTGATTTAAGAACTATTTCGCGGCTGTCAGAAGAAAACCTGTGGAAAAAGTCTGGTTCCATTGACTTACATTAAAAGTAAAGTAGGTTTTGGAGATGCGAGGTTTTCTTCAGACAACAGCGATTCGTGTGCTGTAATAGCGCTGCATTTTACTTTTATCTGTGCTGTTGCACTTCAGAGGGATGCAGACAGAAGTGGTTGTAGAAATACTGATCTGTATGTCTGGTGTTTCAGCTGGTAGAGCTGTCCAAGGCTCAGGACATTGAGGCTGGTGATGGCACTACGTCTGTGGTGGTTATTGCTGGAGCTCTTTTGGATGCCTGTGCTAAGCTGCTACAGAAAGGTGCGTACAAATGAATCTTTCATTATAAAGGTGCCTGTGTTAACACCGTGTTACTTTTTTGCATGGCCTGCCCCAAAAGCAGGTTGGCAGCTGCATTTAATGAAGCTGCTAAGATTGGCAATAAAAGTAGTACTACTGGTAGTTAAAGATAACCCCGTGTTTCGATAGGCTTCTAAAGCGGTGTGTCATTCTGTAATCGCCAGTGGTGTCTGAACTTTGATTGTTGATCTGCAGTTGAGTTTCTGGATGTTCTTCCATCACACTGCCTCTCATTTCTGTAGGCATCCACCCGACCACCATCTCTGAGTCGTTCCAGAAGGCAGTGGATAAAGGTGTGGAGGTCCTTCAGTCCATCAGTCGGCCTGTGGAGCTGAGTGACCGTGAGACTCTGCTGAACAGCGCCACCACATCCCTGTGTTCAAAAGTGGTATCGCAGTACTCCAGCCTGCTGGCTCCCATGAGTGTGGACGCCGTGATGAGGGTCATCGACCCGGCCACTGCCACCAGCGTCGACCTCCGTGACATCAACATTGTCAAGAAGCTTGGGTGAGTTCTTAGCGTCGGTAGCAACTCTTCCTATTTTGTTTTGTTGAAATAATGCAAAAAAAAAGTTTTGTTTTTTGGGATTGTTTCAGCTTCTCCATTTCCTTAAGCTACTGTTCACAGAGAGTGAACTGTCTCCTCCTCCTTTATAATATCTCTTGTGTGAATTACTAGTATTGTAAACTCCAATACTGTCGTAATGCTCAACTAACAATATATTGTGTGGCGCTGATCTGAATGGTATGGTGCTCAAAAATGTTTTTATTTTTTTATTTTTTTTTTTTTTGTGCTCGGTTTTGTGTCTGTTAATGTTAATCCTTTACTTGGCTCTGGCCTTTGCCTTTGACATGCCTGAGGTTGTATAAGATAGTGGAGTTTTATGGTCTGACAGCATTGTGTTGGTGTTTACAGAGGAACCATAGATGACTGTGAGCTGGTGGACGGCCTGGTTCTGACCCAGAGAGTGGTGAACTCTGGAGTCTCCCGCGTAGAGAAGGCCAAGATCGGCCTCATCCAGTTCTGCCTGTCCCCTCCAAAGACTGATGTACGTTCACACCCAACTTCACAAGCCTCACCTCCGTATCTTCATTTTGTTTTTAGAATGTTATTGCTAGACTTTGCTCATTTTGATTTGATGAAACAGAATGTAAGACCTACGGCTGAGTTCGTATCACAAGCATCATAGCTTCATTCAGATCTGATCTTTCTTGCTGATTCACATTCACCTTGGTAGGTGACTTGTAGCAGCCATGAATGTGAACGAAGTTGTGCCCTGAATTGATCCTGCACATCTGACACATAAGAACGTTATTAGAATGAACCACATGCATCATAAGCAGCTAATTAGCAATGAAGATAATTTGCTCTGAATGGCTCTCAGATGTTAGTTATTACAGAAAGACGAAGGCAAAAAAGGTTACGTTGCTATTTACGAGGTTTACTGGAAGCCAAGATGCTGCTGCCATAAGTGAATATATGAGACTGATCAAGTCTAAATTGCATGGCCACAAATCAGATATGATCCGATGTAGGACCACATTAAAGTGCTTCATTGTTTCTAATGTGAAAAGCCAGATTTGTGCATCCACACATCAGGTTTGTGTCACAGGATTTGTTTCGCTTCAGTGTGGTAGTGTGAATGTAGCCTGATTTCTTTTATTACCCAAGATGTTTAAGGCCAGATTTGTTGCTGTGGGGTAAACTGGCCTGGCAGTGGTGGGTCACCATTAAAAATCCGTCGTAGTCTAGGCTTAGGCTTAATATAGTACTGGAAATCCAGTCTTTATCATTTATGTAGTGTATTTTTCCATTATTACATTTTTAATGCTACATAGAATTTCTGTCTAGATAGATCTAATCTAACATGGCTGTTTTAGCATGAAAACCTTACACAGATTATTATTTATTTATTTATTTATATACATTTTTTTTAGATAATTGATGTTTTTTGCACACATTCAGGTTTACAGGTACAGTTACCTTTGGACATACTTAAATTAACCAATGGACATGATAAAATAATTGGGGTGGGGGGGCTTAAAAAAAAAAATAATACGAGCATACAAGCCTCAATTTAGAGACACACAGGTTATCTAAGTGCTATTTAAGTCATTACTTAAGCGGTAGGAGATATTGTTTGTTCATTGGTTATATTATTTTTCCATGTCAAGAATTTGCTTTATTTTGAAGGTCAAACTTACTAAAGTGACATTCTGTAAATCTTTCATTCTCTCACGCTCACTCTCTCTCGTCTGGCCAGATGGACAACCAGATTGTGGTGTCGGACTACGCACAGATGGACCGCGTGCTCCGGGAGGAGAGAGCTTACATCCTCAACCTGGTTAAACAGATTAAGAAGGCTGGCTGCAACGTCCTGCTTATCCAGAAATCCATCCTGAGGTATGAAATGAAAAGAGCAGAGTATGACTTTAAAGGTCAGTCAGGTTATAATACAGAAGATTGGTATTGGTATTAGATTAGTTTAAGTGGGAAGATAAGCCGAAAGGTTTGCTATCAGATTCACAGTTAAGTGTCAGTGGGAAGAAAGACATTGTAGCTGCTGTTAGGAAGGATGGTGCACGCGCTGAACTTTAATTTCTTTTTGTTTCTTTATTTACAATTACCTCTCATGCTGAATAAAGCCGAATCCCATTTCTTATTTTTACCTCTACCCCTTGTTTTCGAAGGCCCCCTTGCCCCCTAGGGTTGATGCAACAACCCACATTTGTGGGTTTCTTTGGTCGTTTGCGCAGCCATCTTGCCAGTATTTCTTTTTTTCCTCGTAACACTCTGTTTGGAGTGTCTCTGGAAAACCTCAGTTAAACCTCATCAATGTAGCCCTATCACTTCGCCCTACCCCTCTATCTCAAAAATCGGGACACCCTAACCCTAGACGTGAATGCACAAGATGGAGGGGCAAGGGCTAAGTGGTGGGGCGAGGGGTGAAATGGGAAGTGTTTCTTAGCGTTCCTAAGTTACTAAAGCTAAGCCACTTGAAAATGTATTATTTTTCATTACACTTCATACCTGAATGATGCTTCTGAGAGTCATACTCAGGCTAAGCCATGTTTAGTTGAAATGAGTAGTGGTATTGGTGGTATAATTTAAAGCTAGTGGTATTGGTGGTATAATTTAAAGCTAGTGGTATTGGTGGTATAATTTAAAGGGCCCATATCGTGGAAAACTGAATTTTACTCAATTTTTTAAAATGAATTAGTTTGACATGGTGTATATAAACATTAGTAAAGTTTCAAAATGTACTATTTACTCTCTGGTCTATAGTCTATATATGGAACCTAGTCTGCAAAACCAGACTATTTTTGAATTAATTGTTTTTATGATGGCACGAAAACCTACACTAGGCAGGAAAATGAATGCAACCAAATGGAGGATATGGCCCTTTAATTATTGTTTGTGTTTGGGCTCTTGTAGAGATGCACTGAGCGATCTGGCTCTTCACTTCCTGAATAAGATGAAGATCATGGTGGTGAAGGACATTGAGAGGGAGGAGATCGAGTTCATCTGCAAGGTAAACAGCCTATTATTATTATTTAACCAGCAAAATCTGTTTTAAAGGGTTGTCCTGGCCAAGCAGTCTAAATAACAATAATTTTGTAATAACACCTAAATTACATCATTTATTTTTATTTAAATGTCTAAATTCAGTTGGTGATGAATGATATTAATAAGCATTATTGAAATATAGTTTTTGTAATGTGGAGAATTACGTAATTACATTATCAGGCACTGTCTTTAACGTTTAATGAATGTTATAATCAACATAAACAATGAATGTAAACTTTTTTTTGTTTCTATTTAGACTATTGGCACCAAGCCCATCGCCCACATTGACCAGTTTACTCCGGAAATGCTGGGTTCAGCCGAGCTGGTCGAGGAGGTCAGCCTGGACGGCTCAGGCAAGCTGGTGAAGGTGAGAGCGCTGACCTCAGAGCAGCTCTGAGCTCATAGTAGAGTAGAAATGGTGGAAACTAGGTCGTCATCAGCGAGTGTGAGCTTTCTGCACACACCTCTGCACCTTGTAATGCACAATTACTACTTACTAAAGAAAAATTTTGCACATCGCACAGTTTTCCCAATATGTTAAACTCTGCAAATAACTAGAAATTGCGCACTGAAGTGTTCTCTGTAGATGAGGTTCCCTTATTTTTATTTAGAAAATCAACAAAATCTGTCATTTGACCACAGATGTTCACACGTTTGACCATTTGTTTTTGTTTGTGAGGGCCCTGTTGGTGACCTGTTCACCAGTATAACAAAAAGATAAATCTGTTTCTCATGATTCAAACGATTTAATGTCATTTGTTGTACAGTTGAAACACTTCATGTTAATGTCCTACTGTATATGTACAGATCACAGGTTGTGCCAGTCCAGGTAAAACAGTGAGCATTGTGGTGCGCGGCTCCAATAAGCTGGTGATCGAGGAGGCAGAGCGCTCCATCCACGATGCTCTCTGCGTGATCCGCTGTCTCGTGAAGAAAAGGTGAGTTATCTCTCACTTTCAGTGAACAAATAAACACTGCACATTTTGTATTTTTAATAAATGACTAAGGTCATTCATTGGGAATGAACATTATGTGAAATTCCTAATTAGCAACCAATAAATATTGATCAATTAGTCATTCATCATTTATGACCATTCATTTTATTTACACCATTCATTTTATATAAAATATGTATATATGTATGTATGTGTGTATGTATATATATATATATATATATATATATATATATATATCTCACTGCTGTTGGAACAAAACCTTTTATCTCCATTTTTATTTATTTTTATTTATTTCTTTTTTTTAATACGTTTTTGGGTTTTGGCATAATCTGAAAATTCCTGTTGTCCTTTACATTGTATGTAAATTTCATGATGAATGGAAAAAAGAAATGACCTAAAATGATTTGGAAAAAACTCTTGTTCCCTTGACTTAAATTAAAAGTAAAGTAGGTTTTTTCCCTCTCTTGTAAAGTTACCATTTTGGAGGTACAAGGTTTTCTTTCGACTAATTAATTTATATATTTGTATATTCTACTCATGGTTTTGGCTAGTGAATACAGTGGCTATATTTGTGTCGTATGTGGTTCCCAGCACCACCATTGCAAGGAATCTAACTTGGTCAGAACTTTGCAAAAGGTTGACAAATAATAGGTGGCATTTCTCATCAAGAGGGAATATTTCACCATATATATATTTCTAATAATGAACAAAAGCAGTTGGAGACCAGTGCAAATTAGATCATTCTGTCTGGGCCACACGAGCTTTCATGTATTGTGAATCATGTTATTAGGTTTGGTCAAACTATTCCATTAGTCTTTACATTATTACTCCACCTCTGTTAAACAGTTATTCAATTTTCAGAACCATTCTTATATCATCGACACATCGGAGCCCCATGTTATGACTCAGTGTTATCTTTTTAAATAACAGAGTTGTGTCTCTCCCTTCAGGGCTCTGATTGCAGGCGGTGGGGCTCCTGAGATTGAGCTGGCGCTGCGGCTGGCGGAGTACGCCCGTACGCTGGGTGGTATGGAAGCATACTGTGTACGTGCCTACGCTGACGCTCTGGAGGTCATCCCCTCCACGCTGGCCGAGAACGCCGGCCTCAGCCCCATCTCCACTGTGACTGAACTCCGCAACAGGCACGCCCAGGGCGAGAAGACAGCCGGCATCAATGTCCGCAAGGTGGGCGATAACTACGTTTGTTTAGTTGATCTTCATTTTGAACTGATTTCGTTGGTCCCTGAGGCTGTTACAGTTTTAATGGTGGTGACTCAGCTGGAATACTTTTGGAAGCTCAGAATTAATAGTAAAGTATTTTTTGGTCAAAATAAAATTCTCAAGACTGTCTTCAAATGTGCAAATCCAAAATAAAAGCCTGTAGTTCACTACTGTACAAATACTTCCTCCAGTCAGATTTGCGTCTTTAGTGAATTTATAGAAACAATTTCGAGATGTGCTTAAATAAATGTTTCAGTGTTTCATTAAATTTTAGATGATAGTTTGTGTTGTTCATCTTGTTCTGCAGTATTCTGTAGTGCAGTGTTGTACCCCTCATTGGTTTGACAGATTTCATAATTTTAGATGTTTTAATTTATCAGTGTTCTCACTAAAATACCATGCAAATTTTATGTAAATACATCATACAGTTATTAGGAATCTCTGTGGTGTCAACCAGTCGTAAGTTATTCTGTTTTCATTCGGTACACCCAGAGGCGGGTTTTAACCCTTTCAGTCAGAAAATAGACGCCGAACCGATGCAGCACATCTAGTTTGCAAGGTTGCTAACTGTAGCTTTTAACTTATGCAGCTCATCAGTGGAGTCATTTGTTATAATCCATTTTCTCCATTGTAATGATGATTTAAAGACAGTTACTACAGTTATACAGCTCTAATAAGATATCCGGCTTCCTAACGGTCGTTTTTGCTAACTGGCTTCCTTCTACGATCAGTAGCTACTGAAAAATGGAGGAAAAGAAAAATATTCAACCGACCTGCCCCTCAAAAATCCAGTCCAAAGCAGTTGTAGTTTTTCAGAAGTTTCTCACCATCAAGATACATAATCAGAAAGAGGGTTACTTATTCTTTAATCTGGAAAATTTCACTCTGGAGACCACTGTGCCGCCTCTGTAGGATGCCAGTAAGCTTGTTTACAACACATTTAGCAATGGTTCAATTTTTAATTTTGGCTGGAATGTCCCTTTTAAAAATAACATTCAGATCATTGTGATCTGGTCCTGTTCCAAATGTAGACAGTCATGACAGTTTCATGACTTCTGCCAGTTCGATTTTGGGGCCTTTTTGCTGCAGATGGTCTAACACATTCTCTTCATCTCTCAGGGTGGAATCTCTAACATTTTGGAGGAGCTGGTGGTTCAGCCTCTGCTGGTCTCCATCAGTGCTCTCACCCTCGCCACGGAAACGGTCCGCAGCATCCTCAAGATCGACGACGTTGTAAGTGCCTTGTCTGAATTCTGTCGTATGTTAAATGTCTTTGGATTGCCTTCGAAAGTAAGAATGTGCGGTTCAGCAGCCCATATTCAGGTAGTTATCCAGCTGTTTTGAATTGGGTTGTGACGTTTTGACTCTCTTCTTCCTCTGCAGGTCAACACACGATAAGATGTGTTTGCACTGAAGGGAACCGGAGCACTCCTGCTGTGAAGCGCGCTGCCGAAGGATGTGGGGACCTCACGAACACCTCGCCAAGACCAACTGTTCAAGAGCTGTCTGTAGATGTTACGTTGCGTAATTTAATAAAGCCATTTTTTTGTTGGACTCATCAGTTCTTCTGTTTGTGTGGTGTTTTCTCGTTAGCTGGGTTTCCCTCCATGGATTTGTGTGTGAATTTTGACACTGAGGCTTGATAAACATCAAATATTCAATAAAATTGCCAAAATTTGCAGAAAAGTTTGTACACTCTCTTTAAGTGAATAAACTTTTGGTGGATAAAAATGAATGAGAATTACACTTCTTCTAAAAATCTTTCGCCAAATTAAAAATGTAAACACGAGTAGAATAAAGTTGTTTGACTTCATGTTTATCCATAGTTGTCTGGCAGTAGGTGCTGGTGGACTGACCAAGAAAGTTCTTAGGAGATGTATATGGGCACCATTTAGTTTCTCACTCTAGTGACTACTTAAATGTATAATAGTAGTTATTGAATAATGTACTCAAGTCTTTATTTGGCCCTTTTTATTCCTATTTAACTTTAATATTTCAGCCTGCTGTCAATTACTGGGTATTTGCAGAGCTGCTTTGTTTGTCCATGCATGTTCTTGCACTTTAACAATGCACAGCCATAATATGGACTCATATTTTAGCGAAAGTGTTTTTATCCTTATGTTTTAAACAGAGTTGAACAAAACTTTTTCACATTTTTTTGCTCCAACATTTTGATCATTTGCTTGAATTTAATTTGAAAGCCTGATTGAAACCAGGCCGTCACCTTTTACATGCCACGTTACTTATTTGGCACCGTTTGCCTCTAGTGGGCCTGATACAAGCTAAGAGGGCTAATCTCTTAACTAATTACCTTTCAGCATGAGGCTGGCCAAACATAGTAAATTAAGTTTGTTTATCAGGTTCGCTGGTGTCGAGTTTTTGTTAACTGGAGAGCTGAAAAAGCATTAAAGTCTGGGCTGAGAAGGTTCAGGAACAGAATGTAATTTAGAAGTTCCTGTATGTTTCACTGTTGGATATAAATGTATTACCTTCTGACTGAAACTTTACCCAGGCAAGTCATTACAAACACAGTCCTATTTGCAATGGCAGCCTAAATGAATGTAATTTTGATCTACATACTTTTAACTGACCACGTTGAGAGTTTTGTATTCATTGCATGGAAGATGGTTTAAGTGCACTTAAGCATTTTATTTATTTTATTTTATTTTATTATTATTATTTTTTTTTTAGATTTTTAACTGTTCACTACTACAAATTACTCTGGTCATGTCCATTAGCCGGGTGCAGTAACAAAAAGGCAAACGGTGGTTCTGTCTCATGATCTTTGGCTGGAGTAGCAGTGATGATCTGAATACAAGCTCTGTATTGCTTGTTTTCTTACATGTAGCAAAATATTTTTAACAATTAAAAAACTAATTTGATGGAAGTTCACGCAGTAATTAAGGGAATTATTTTTACTAGTGAGATTTACTTTTACCATGCTGTTTCAGTTGTTACAAATAAAACTTCAATTTTGACATGTTGAAATTGTATTCCTGTGAGACCTAAATGTGCAAACTGAATTATTAGATGTGACGGTTATTTTTACATGTAAAAATAAAAAAATGACTCTTACAAATTTATCAAAAGCAGTAATAAGTTTTTTTCAATCCAGTTTTCGCTCGTAAGAAATCAACTTGGGGACTTTTAACTGTGAAAACTATTTCTGTGCTTTAAAGCTAAAACGGTTTTCCAAGAGTGACGGTTATTGGGTGGGCGTGGCTTGTGGCGGGGAGGGGCGGGGCGTGCAGGCAGCGCCAGGGAGGGTCTTGTTGCTTAGATACGGGCGTCACTCACTCGGGCTAAGTTAGCGGTGAACAGATAAAGCAGAGAAAAGGGGAGTGAAGAGAGAGAGAGAGAGCAGAGAAAAGCGGAGTGAAGTGACAGAGAGAGAAAGAGAGCGGAGAAAAGGGGTAGTGAAGTGTGAGAGAGAGAGAGCAGAGGAAAGGGGAGTGAAGTGAGAGAGAGCAGAGAAAAGGGGAGTAAAGTGAGAGAGAGCAGAGAAAAAGGGGAGAGGAGTGAGAGAGAGCAGAGAAAAAGGGGAAAGGAGTGAGAGTGAGCAGAGAAAAAGGGGAGAGGAGAGAGACAGCAGAGAAAAGGGGAGAGGAGTGAGAGAGAGAGAGGGCAGAGAAAAAGGGGAGAGGAGTGAGAGAGAGAGAGAGGGCAGAGAAAAAGGGGAGAGGAGTGAAAGAGAGAGAGAGAGCAAAGAAAAAGGGGAGAGGAGAGAGAGCAGAGAAAAGGGGAGAGGAGTGAGAGAGAGAGAGAGAGAGGACAGAGAAAAAGGGGAGTGAAGTGAGAGAGAGAGAAGAGAAAGGGGAGAGGAGTGAGAGTGGAGGATGGACGGCTCCCACCGCGCGAACGTGCTGGTCACCTCGTGTCTGAAGGCGCCGGTGGACCCGCACACTAAAGCCCCGCTGGCCCTGTACGAGAGAGAGAGGGCTGCTCGCCGGCTGGACAACGGAGACTGTGAGAAGGAGGCGAGTACCCGAGGTTTCCGAGCGCATTTCAGGAGTTTGGAAGCTTGGAGGAAAAGCGCCACTTCATAATAAGGGATATTAAAGCGTAGGAAGGACAGTTCGGTGTCTGAAGCGTAGCTGCGTCTTCAGTTCTGCACTGGAGCTGCGAGGCTCATGTAATGCAAACGTTCAGCAGCTTCTTATTCGAACTTTCCGTTCCACCTTAAATGGTGCAGCAGTTCCGTTACATTCTGGCGCCTATTCAATAAGCCAGAATGTAAGTGGCTCACTATTTAAGGTGGAACGGAAAGTTCGAGGATGAAACCTCGTCCATCAAGTAGCATCGTGGAAAAACAGCATGTCCATATCATCGCACACTTACCTCAGACTGGGTTGACTTGGTCAGTAGTCACGAATACACTTGCTTATGTTGCTGGTGTGTATATATGTATAGTTTCTGGCACTGCATTTGAGCCTAGTGAGCAAATAGTGAGCAGAGTGAAACTTTACTATTACTTTTAGTCTGCAGAATAGTCTACAAATGCTATATATCTATCTATCTATCTATCTATATATCTATATATATATATATATATAGATAGCATTTGTAGACTATACACTATGTGTGTGTGAATATGTGTGTGTGTGTGCTATATACACACAAACACACACACACACACATATATATATATATATATGTGTGTGTGTGTGTGTGTGTGTGTATGTATGGACACATGACTTGAATCCCACTCCATTCGTTTGTTGCTGGAGTAATACTAATTAGTGTTATTAACAGATTTATTAATATACTGAATATTATACATCACTGAAGAAAACCTTGAAAGTTGTAACTTTACAGGAAAAGGAAAAAAACCTACTTTACTTTTATTGTAAGTCAATGGAACCAGACTTTTTTGGGCTGTTTCTTTTGGTCCATTCATCATGAAATTTACACACAATGTAAAGGACAGCTGGCATTTTCAAATCATGTCAAAAAACTGAAAAACGACGACAGGTTTTCTTCCGACAGCAGCGATATACTGTATAAACTAAAGTCATGTCAGCCCACACTAAAGTACCACACTGCTTCATCCTGTCTGGTTCCATTCATTCTAATGAAAAGTCAAGTTAATCCCTGCTTGTTGGCTGCAGAGGCACCCAGAATCCTTAAAGCTCTGTGTTTTCCAAATTTCGTTTTTTATGTAAAGCCCTTTTGTGTTCTTTCTAAAAATCAGTTTCTGGTCATTCTTACGGACGCCTGTTGGCACCTGATAGATATTAGGCTATTGTTTTGTGCTCCGTCTCTTTTGTGAAGGACACTCAATCTGCCATCTGCTGCCCCCAGCAAACCGACCAGCAGATAATGAGCTTACCGTCTCAGAGCAATCACTCATATTACAGCACACCTTACAGCCCTGCCGAGCACATTCGGCAACACAGAGGGGAAAAGACATAAAGACGAAATAAGACACAAATCAGTGCCTAATAATAATAATAATAATAATAAAAATAATAATAGCATTATTCATATATCACATTTCATACATAGAAACGCAGCTTGAAGTGCTTCACAGCATATTTAAACAAAACATTGAACAGCAAACAATAGTATAGAACCGAAAGAACACATCTGTTTATCTGTTTAATACCAGTAAAAAGGAACAAGCAAAAAAATAATGAAATAGAAAAAAAAATGTAAACTTAAAAATCATAACAATAAAAATGTAAATTTTGAATAAATACTAAAGCTATAATGCAGGTGTTGATATTTTGAAGCAATATGAGCTGTAAATAGAGAAAACAGTCATTTGCATTTTAAATACGATTAAAGATTCTTGTTTCTACTGCACAATAGTTCGTTTTAGAAAGGTTTAGTTTCACCAAATTAACTTTTATTGCTAACATGCTGCACTGAACTTCGGCTGAGCTACACAGAAAGCTAGTATGAACTGGTTTATGCTTTTTTTAATATACCCAATTTACATTTAACAGTTCAGCCTAGAATCGTGCATGGAAGTGCATAATAACAGTTACTAATCATAACCAGAATTGGCAAGACACTTTCTAGACCACAGCTTCATAGAAAATTTGCAGTGTGGTTTTACTTTGAGGTTTTACTATAACATAACATTTCATATCAAACCACTCTGAATGACTTTGTTTTGCAATTTAATTGTGCAGAAGTTTTGAAAAAATGACAAAATTCCCCTTTAAGATGTGATTTAGAACCTAATGGAGTAAACTTCTAAAAATATTCATGAAAATTTGCAGTGCGGTTTTACTTTGAGGTCAAACAGACAAAAACAACAAAGTATTTTTACAACTAGACACTCAGTCACTTCTTTTTTAGAAAAAAAGTTAGCTTAAAATGAACTATTATCTTTAAAGTTGTCTTTAAACCCAGTTAAATTGCAGTAAAAACTCTTAAAAGCATTTATTTAGAAGCATTGAATTCTTTAGACGTCTGGTTCCTGTTCACCACCATTGTGAACAATTCTAACTCAATAGGTTTCACTAGAACGTAGCATTTCACATCAAAGCACTCTGAATGACTCAGTTTTGCAATTTAATTATACAGAAATTCTGAGAAATTTACAAAATTCCGCTTTAAGATGTGATTTAGAACCTAATGGAGGAAAAAAAATAAAAAATTCATACCTAAAAACTTTTTGGACCGCAGTTTTTAAATTAGTTGCATAAATTAAACTGAAATGTTTTCATGAGAATCCGTGACTAGTTTGTGTAGAAAAGCCCAGTGGCAGCTTTCATTTCACTTCAGTCTGAGCGTTTGACTTGCACTATTGGTAAATGACAGTTTCTTAGTGAACCACTAAAACCCCTTTCTGTCTTATTCCTACAGGTGGAGTATGATTCCGGCTCGGAGCTGGGAGCTGGTGATGTTCCGGCCAAAGACAGCAGCCCCCTGCTGATAAAGGACTACCGGGTTACAGGAGATCACATCGACCTGCGCGAGTTCTACTTCTCTAACGAGGAGTACTACCGCAAACTGGAGCAGCTGAAGAGGGAGCATCTCCGCACCATGGCCGAGCTGGAGCTCATGTACCGTAAGAAACTCGAGCTGAAGGGCGTGGCACCACCGGACAGCTCCAACAGAGACCGTCTGTGAGTGCAGGCCTGCATGCAGTTCGTACTATTTCTTTCTCTTCTTTTAATTGTTGATGTTATTAGATATTTATATGGATCCGTCTACCTAATTGGTTCAAAGTCAGAGTTGAAAACACATTTGGGACTTTTGACTGACTTGGCCTTTAGACTAAAATCCTTTCGCTTCGAGTGACCCTACATGTTAATTATTTTTGTTTTATTAAAACAAATGGTTGGACGTTCCATTTTGACACTAACAAAACAATCATAACACCACCAAAACTTTACCAAATGTTTCAGTAGTGAAACTTTGAGCTAATTTTGAATTGAATTCAACAAAAGACTCCAGGTGCAGACCTCCAGAGCTCCACTTCGCTGGGGAACCAATCAAATTGCAGAACTCCAGAGTTCTGCTCAGGAGCCAATGATGTCACACCTTGCATCTAGCTGTCAAAATAAAGGGTCTGTGACGCTATGAGGCTTAACCTGTTTAACTCTGACCTTTAACTGTTCAAAAACACGGCACACTTTCAGTCCATCAAATATTATTATTATTTTACTAAAACCAATTTCGTAATCCCAGATAACAAAATTACGCTGAATCAATGCTCATTTTCCCATCGCCAAGTGCATCAAATCAACGTTGATCTCCGATATCAGAATTGATTTATTTGTGTACATCGATTTTATGCTGATTTTGCCGTATCTAAATGCAAAATCATTGTAACGTCACCGTGAACCCATTCCTCCATATGTGCTTCACTGGCTTCCTAAAAAAGTATTTTATCTTTAGTCGTATTTATCTCTTGTTTCAATCTTGCATTGTATTAAGTATCTCTAGTTTTTATTCTTATAAATTATGCTGTGTTTTATGGTGCCAAACGGCACATTTACATGACTAGCTGTTCTGAGAAGCTTGTCATCCTTGAGCGGAACTAGAGTTCTGCAATTTGATTGGCTCCTCAGTGGAGCGGAGGTCTGCAGCTGGACCCTTCTCGAATTCAAGCCAGTACATGGCTAGCAAACAGCTTTGAACAGTTGCAAACACATAAAATCATAATATTTTTTAGATTTTAGATCACTAAATTGCAGAAAATATGTGTTTCGGTAATGACAATTCTTAATGTTACACACTGATTTCATTACTTTGATTTTAACACTAATTTTAAGACCTTTATTTTAAACCAATGAACAAGTTTGAAAATAAGGCCCCTCCTATAAAATACTTAGCCATATTGCTAATGTTGCTAATTGTGAATGAAAGCGGCCCACTGATGGTTAAACAGGGTATTTAACAAATTGCTACTTTTTATCACTCGTTTTCCTTTCACAGTCCAGTTTACTTATTTTCCCGTCATTTCTTTCATTTGTTATTCCTCGTAAATTACTTAAGTGAATAATTTTAATCAGCACAGTGTCAGCAACGATATTTTCATCTAAATTATTTTGTATTCGGCCTAGACATTATTTTTTTTAGTAGTTTGCAGTATTTGTCTTAGTTTATTTTCTAAAATAAAAGTCTCTGTGCATTCAAAATCTGTTTGAGGAGATTAAAAACCTGTTAGACCTTGTATGCAGGACAACCATCAGGTGTGGTCTATGGGTGGACTAGCAGTGACATACAGTCAGTGCGGTGTTATATATGTTATTTGGGTAGCAGGAGCCATTCAGCGTGGTCTATTTTAGATGATGCAAAATGGCCACAATCTGGCCTTATAAGTTTGATTAAATACAAATTATGTTACCCTTTTAGAACGAAGTGTTCTTGTAAAGAAGTGGATTCAAACTGTAAACTTCTGGATTCCCACAGCTTTGCAGGGTTTAGTGTTTTTCCCTGTGTAAACACAGATGATTAATCTCACAAATCAGCTGGTTCAGGTATGTTAGCTGAAGGAGAATGCTAACCTCTTATGCTCATAGGTACTTGCCCAAATCATAAGGCAAATTATTCAGTAAGAGCATGAAATAACCCTCAAATTAACAGAACATTTTTTATACAGTATTTTACAGTATTTTATAATCACACATATTACTACATGCTTACAATTCACTGCTGAAAGCCAAAAATCTCAGACGCTCTTTGTATTATTTTATAAAAATAATTTTTACAGTGCAGATCACTGAAGAGACGCCATCTGTTTATAGTTTATAGCCCAGATTTGTGGAAAAATGGGTCGACTTTCAGTAGAAAAAAAAATGATGAGTTCAGCTTCTTTTATTATAAGGGTTTAAAATTACATCACCCATCTATTTGACTGGAAAGAAGACAGTTACAGCTCTCATATGACAGCTGTAGTTCAAAGGCACATATTTTAAGCTTGTGACAGGCATGTAAGTAACATTCTTTATTTTATATGTATCTTTTACTTTTTTAACTATTTTTTTTAAGTAACTCCTTTAAAGTCTTGTACATGAAGTCTGTATTTTATTATTGCAGCGTTAGCTTGTGAGCTTTCTGTTGACCTGCTCAGCCTGCTCTAGTGAGGGCAGACATATACCAGTAAAAAGAGAATATTAGTGTAAACCAGTTAAAGCGAGTCTGTTAGCAGCAACAAGTGATGTTCAACTGGCAAATCGTCATCTGGTTGCATTTTATGTGCACAGATTTCAGTGGTAATAACTGGACTTTTTCAAGCAGTCATTATAAAGCCACATGTACCTGTGTGCTTAAGCTCTGCACTTTATATGCTTGTAATATTGCTGTTCTTTCATTTTCACTTGGCTGTGGCGACAGCCACACAATCTCCCAGAAACGCCTCGAAACATTTAATGGGAGTTTAATGGGGCTAAATTTCTGTTTCCTAATCAGATATTCCAGCCAGAATCTCAAAACATAGTGGTCAGTTGAAAAATTAGGTGGATAGTTTATACTTTAATCCTTGTCCAGAAAACAAACCCATAAAATATTAGCATTGTTTTATACGTTTATACAAAATTGATTTTATGTTATTGAAAACAGCAGTAACAAATTTTTGAACAGTGATTCTAAATGTTTGAACAGTAATGTACAACATCTCACTGTGGTTTGAGGCATGATGTAAGAATGCAGTTTATGTGATGCTAAATGGTGGCTTTAACCTTTCATTAGTTGCCAAATTCTGACAATAAACTAAAAAATGTCGACATTTGATTTTTGGCCAAATCATTGCTTCAGTTACTAAATGTACAGCACTAAAGGAGCTAAACAAATGAATTTGTGTTGTGTGACTGGCTGTAGGCTGCACTGGGACGGGCCAAGCCTGTTGCTGCCAGGTAACTTGAGGAAGGCCCACTCCGCCCACGAGCTGGGAAGAGACTCCACCTTCTCAGACACAGATGAGGAGGACCGGGCTGCTGACAACAAACGTGGCGACAGTGGCAACCTCAGCATCGAGAAAGGCCTTCTCGTCTCGCCCAAAGAATGCATCAAGAACATGTGGCAGGACTTCAGCGTGGACAGATTGTCTCCACGGCAGCGGCACCCTTCAGCAACCTCGATACAGAGCCGTGCAGATGACCATCGAGCTGCAGTGCGGAATAAGGTCAAGGTAAGAGGTAAAAGGTTGAAGAAACGGAAGCAGGCAGGTGAGGAGGACGGCTGGCGTCCGCGGGTGACCGTGCCCAAACCTTTCCGCATGACGCGGCGGGAGGCGGAGCGCAAACAGAAGGGCATTAAATCTCGCTCTCAGATCGAGCATGAGAACGCAGAACTTCGCCGGCAATTGGAGGAGCTGACGGAGTGCCAACGGAAGTTTCGGGCCAGTCCAGTGCCGGCCCACGTGCGACTACCTCTGTACGAGGAACTGCAGGAGAAAGACGAGGAGCGGCGGTGCCACCTGCGGGCCAATGAGCAGCAACGCCTTTGCTCTACCCAGAAACCTTTTAGCTTTCTGGAGCGGGAGCGCCTGAAGAAGGAGCAGAAGGAGGCGCAACTAAAAGAGCAGACGCTCTTGTCTGCCAAGGAGGAGGAGGACCGTAGGAGGCGCCCGTTTCGGGCCAAGCCCGTCCCCCGGGCAGTCAAGGAGGCGGCGTTAGGTGAGCAGCAGAAAGAGGAGCAGCTGTATCGGTCCATCAAGATGCAGATGCGGGCAAGAGAGTTGCTGCAGAGCGCTTCAATGCCACCTAGCATGCTAGCTAGGCGGCTTAGCGAACGACAGGCGCAGAAAGCTGCCACCCAGAGTGACCAGGAGGCCGAGACCAGCCACCGGCCCAAAATAAACGGCCAGGTGCCTGACTTTGATGCCAGATACAGGCGCTTCCAGAAGCAGCTTGCTAGCAAACGAGATGTGCGACCTGTAACGGCCTGTGAACCCTTCAAACTGCGCACCTTTAACATCGCCTCACACAAGGAGCGCGTTATCGCTGACATCGAGACCGAGAGGAGGAGCCCCCGGACGTCCCGCTGGCCTTTCATCACACCGGCTGCCCTGTCTCCCAGAACACCCTTGTCCTCCGTCTGCTCGTCCCTCTCTGGGAGCCAGGAGTGCCTGCCAGCCAAAATTACAGATGCAGCCAAGAAACGTCAGGAGGCTGTTAGGTAACCGAGCCCATTCTGGTGACTGGTGAAACCCCCACAAAACCCTGCTGGACTCAAAGCTTCTTAGAGCTCTGTCTTTAATGCTGGCATACAAGTCTTGTGCAGATGTCTGTGCGTGATCCCTACCTTGTTCACCCCCAGTGTCCCGTGCCTGTATGTTTGGGAACTCTAGAGTTTTGTCCCCCATTCACACCATTCTAGAATGTCCCTCCCTATCCACACTGTTCTAGAACCTCCACCTCTCTAGAGCTGTGACTGAAATGGACCCCTATTCCCTCTTCTTTCCCCTCATTCACTATCATGCTATATAGAGGAGAACTATTTAGTTTACAAAATATCGTGAAAACACGTAAATCAGTAAACGAATTCGGACACTTTTTCGTCATCAGCTTGCGTCAGTACTCAGCAACCACATAAACAAGCCAACACGAGGTGCCTGAGGCTGAAGTTGGCTTCTTATTCGTAGCTCTAAATGTTATAAGCAGGTTTTGGAAAGTAAACTGGGAAAAGTACAAAACTTGATTCAGCTACACATTTAATATTTGGTCCATGACTGCAGTTTCCAGTCTGCGTTTTTGCCGTATGACAAACAACAGGCAGTAAACACGTTACAATCTTTGACTAACTGCGGATTTTTACAGTGTTTCACCGTCGAAAAGTTACGTTTTCAGTGATGCAGTGGCCACCGCTACAGTTAGCTAACATTCCTTCGAGACTCAAAACGCAGTTTGGTAGAGATTCAGCTCATATGGAGTGTTTACTCAGAATTACAAGTGCATTGTTGGAAGTTATAGTGCCCTTAAAATCACTCTGGAATTCCAGTTTATGATTCAGACTCTATGAAAAAAGGCCAGTGTACTTATTAGTGCCCTAAAACACCAAAAGGAATCTACTTTACTGCAGAGTTTAGTTCCATCTTACATGCTACCTCCTCCCCTTACCTCACTCACGCACCTGATCCAGCCAATCAAGGACTGCTGGAGCAGGTGAGGCAGATTGTGATTGGAACTAGACTCTGAAGGAAGGTAGGGTTGGTGGCCACTGTTCTAGAATGTTCTCTCCGATCTACACTGTTTTAGAATATGTCCTCCCCTTCATAGTGATCTAGAACCCATGTGTTAAACACAAGGATCAGGCCCACCACATAATGCTACCGTATCAAGTATTTTAATTTTCTATTAATATTAGCCTGTTTCACCATGCACTGCACTACAGTCCCCAGCATGCACTGCAACATAATGCGCTCTGACTCTCCTACCTCAACAGCAGTCTATGGGACAGCGGTTACACCTCAATTCTACACAGTGCTACCCAGTTCCACACCAGCCATATCACCAAATGCACAAGCTGCATTTCAGCTGCAGTTTAACCAACATAAACACTTAACATTAAGTCAGCAGCTCAGACATTGAGCCCAAGTCTTAATGAACCTGCAGCAAAGAAAAGATGCCAGGTGTCTAGTTCAAGCAAAAACTCCTGGGGACTTTAAACTTTTTAAAAATTTTCAAGGTCTACTACAAGTGCCTGTATTTTATTTTATGTATTTATTTCATTAAACAGTGGCCAGTTCAGGTTACAGAACAACATTAATTAAAAATGAAATAAAAACATGTTTTTTTCTCTGGCCCACAGATTTGATGAGATTTTTTTATTGTGGCCCCTTTACTGGTTGAGTTTGACACCCCTGATCTAAAATGTTCTCCATTCTGTTGGTGTTTGGTCAATGTGCTCTGGCCTTACAATCCATTTGTAGCTCCACGTTTGTGGCTAGTATTTTAGAATACATACAGAAACATACTCATCGCAAATGCACAAGTACAAATGACAACGCCTGGCCAGTGGTTTGCGAACAGACAGTCCTTCTGTACAAACCCAACATGCATTTTTACACTACTGTGATAGTGAAAACACTCATAATGCAGCTTGAGCTTGCATTGCGTTATGAACTGTGTCATCAACAGGGTCCAAAACTGTGTTTGTGTAGCTTTGCACGCTTGCATGAAGTATGTTTCCGGTCTAAGACTGCTGATCTAGAATAACATCTCATGTGATTCTTGTAGAACCTGATTTATGGCTGCACAATATAAACAAAACACTATATTGTGACTATATTGTACTGCAATTGTGTTATACCCTGCTATTTATTAAAACACACTGCTAAGCCCTCGATGGGACATGCTTAAAATTTAGCCTGTATTGTATGTATTTTGATAAAGTTTATTTATTCCTGTTAGATCTTGTAGATCATTTGTCGCCAAGCCTCTTCCTAGAGATCTACTTTCCTGTACAGCTCCAACCTGCTGCTGCCCCTCCACCCCCCTTACCTAACTCTAATTTATCTCATCCAGCCAATCAAGAACTTCTGACAAAGTTCATTAACAGGAGTCTGGAAGGGAGATCTCCAGGACCAAAGCTGGAGACCACTCATATAAGTGCTTTCCAGATAACCCACAAAAGGATGTTCACAGCCTGCAAGGAGGCTTGTTTGAATTTTGCATTCTTATCCTTCTTATCACATCACAGAAGTCAGTATCGTGATACAGATTACCAGCCGATATTGTGCAGCTATAAGCCGCTCCACACTTTCTAATAACCCCTCAAAACCCAGCACTCCAATGCGAATGTGTCCCTGCTGTCTTGCCGTAGCTTCACCCCTCACTGGATTCTCCCTCACCCAAGCCATCCCTCCAGTCCTGAGACCAGCCCCTCTCCTCTCTGAGCAGGAAAGTTCTAGAGCAGAGGAAGAAGGCCGAGGAAGAGGAGGAGAGATGGAGGGAGAGACAGAGGCAGAGGGAGAAGAAGCTGCAGAAGGTGATAACGAAGCGTGCTCAGGCTAACGACCCACATGTGACCCTGGCACAGACATGCCAGTCCAAGCTCAAAGAGTTCAGGTATCCACACTCAGCCCGTGCCTGAGAATTATGGGTATTGTAGTAACTTGCCATTGCTGTGAGAATAGGATTTTTTGTTGATTATTTGAAGGACTCTAAACTTAAATTTCATCTGGTTTTATGTACCAGAAACATTTGTTTTTATGTGACTGTTTTCCAGCATCTCTACTCGTTATAATAAAACAGGCTGTATTTGTTTCTGTGCCTTTAAGACTGATGCATGTAAGCTCCTTCTTTTCTGGTGGGCTGCCTCATTCAAAAGCAGTCTGGGCTGAAACGCTTCTTGTAACACTAGGGTGAAAGGGCGGAGCTAAACTGCTATAGGCTGAAATAGTGGATACATGTAAATATATATGGTTATATATGGTTTTTGTGACATCACAAATAAACAGTTCATTCAAAATGAGCTGTTTTTTGCAGCTTAAATTCCATATTTGGACTGGGGAGCGAATGGCCTGTTTTGGAACTAACATTGTTTGCATACTACTTCAAATTCTTATTTCAAAAAAAGTTGAAAAGTTTAGTTTTCCATCAGATAAACCCTTTAAATGAGCTACCAGAATGTTCTGTACATCTTTCACAGATTACATCAGAACTGATTAATAATACTGTAGAAAGTGCTGATCCTAAACAAGGTCCAACAAAGGAACCTGCTCCAGAGCTGGTTTATGAGGAGGTTTATGAGGTGGCCAGGCCACTTCCTATTTCCCCCATTATATCAAAAACATGACTGCAAAACGGCAGAGGGCGCCCACAAGCAAATCCTCAAAGAATGGGAGTGAATGGAGCTCAACGGCTAAAAATGAAAAGTTAAAATAGTTTCTAATCACTTTCCTTTAATTTTAGAAAGTAGAAGGATGTATTGCACTAAAAAAGCGAAGAAAACTGAAGAAAACCTTTATGCTTCTTTTTTTCTACAGCAAACGGGTTTTGGGCAGCAGAACGCTGGCATTACTGCTACTGAGTGCTCATTGGTTGGCGAATGAAGCAGCTCATTGGCTGTTCGTGCTCACTGACGTCATGAATGTATACGAGACGCTGTTATAAACTCCTTTAACTCGAGTATAAAAATATAACAGCAGTGTTAAAATGTTTTATGCTGCTCTGTGTTCAGGAAATGACTGAGTTCTTTTACATTAAAAAGGTTTAAGCATTTATAAAATATATATATTTTATATATATTTATATATATTATATTATATATATTATATATTTATATATATTAAACATATTTTGCTCAAATGCTCCATATCAACCCATTCATTTTGGACTCACTCAGAGCGCCCTCTAGCGTTTGAGAAAACCGGGAGACATTACAGAGTGGTAATTCTCCTCTCTGCAAGTTCTCTGCCTGCACCATGTACCTCTGACAAAAAGGTACATGCTCATAGTATCCTAAGTTTACAGCCCTCAGTGTAGAAAATTTAGTCAGATGTCAAGTTTGTTCTGATTAAAATGCACACAGCTGACTGAACGCCTTAAAGACAGCTCTAAATGTGCCATCCTGATGTGTCAAATCACTGTTAAATTGCAACCAAGAGGCCGTTTTTTCTCATTCTATATATAAATACGTCAAACAATAGAAATAACTCATCACAAGTTATTACATCATTTTATGGAGCTAATAGTGATAAATCTCATTTGTCTTATTTGTTCAATTTGGGCCCTGTTTGTTTTCAATTCAAAAAGCAGTGCATTTTGTCGTAACTATATGATTGGACAAAATAAGCTTCATTACAATGTATTTATTACTTTTTAATAAATCCTGTGTTCACATGAACCTGAACATCATGTGTTTTCCACAGAGTGAACACAATCAGTCTGCACTGCTACAGATGTTTTGAGGAGTCAAACCAGGATGCGTTACGTGTTAACACCTTTGAATTACATGTTTTGTTGATTTTCTAGGTGAAAACAAGGAAACACATGCTCTACAGAGAACACACGTCTGTGTTTTTTTGCACAGACCACATTTCATGGTTTATTTTACCTCTGATATGTTAAATTCAGTAACAGTAATTCTGTATAAAAATATACAGGAGTGTGTTCTCTATGGAGGATGTGTTCTTTCAGAAAAATACATATAAATACAAATACAAATAAAAGAATAGTATATTATTTTATTATTTTCACTTAGAAAATCAATAAAACATGTAAACATGCAAAGTAAATAAATGAACCGCCAAACAAGCGAGCTAATCAGTAATTATATTAGCTTCAGTAATAACTGCCTGGCTCTAATGTAATACATGCATACTTTTATTTTGAAAAGTGAGGCATCCACAAACGTTTGACTGTGTGTGTGTGTGTGTGTGTGTGTGTATGTGTGTGTGTGTGTGTGTATGTGTGTGTGTGTGGGGTCAGGAAGCAGGATCTGCAGAGACGCAGGGAATACAGAGAGGAGATGAAAGAAATTCAGGAGAGAGTGAAAAGCAGACCGTTATTACTGGAACAGGTAGCACAGGTGAGTTATCATTCTCATCTACCTACCTATCTGTCCGTCTGCCTGTCCATCTGTGTCTAACCGTCTACCTATCTGCTCCTATCTTTGCTATCTGTCTATACACTTTTGTGTCTATCCAACTATCTATCTATCTCTCACTGCTGTCGGAAGAAAACCTTGTATCTCCGTTTTTGTCATTTTTCAGTTTTTGACATAATTTGAAAATGCCTGTTGCCCTTGACAAATTTGATGAATTGAATGGCCAAAAAACATGGCCCAAAATGACTTGGATGTCTGGTTCTATTGACTTACATTAAAAGTAACATAGATTTTTTCCTTCTCCTGTAAAGATACGAGGTTTTCTTCTGACAACAGCACTATATATATTTCTATATATCTATCTATACATCTACCTGTCTATCTATCTATTAGGAATGTAACAATTCAACATATTGTGTTGTATCAAACTGTATGGCTGTATCATGGTACTATGTTAGCTTGTGGATAGAGCTTCAGATCACGATATAAACCATACAGCACAACTTTTGTTTCAAATACTGTACCATGATGAAGTTGAATTCTCTAATAAACTGAAAACATTGTCTGTCTGTCTACCAACCTGTCTATCTCTCTGTCTAACTATCTGTCTATCTATCCTTCTGTGATGATGATGATGATGATGTTTGTGTTTATGCTGCAGATGAATGCTAAGAAGGCAGCAGAGAAGCGCTATGCTGAAGCTTTGCGTGGCTGTGGTCTGAATGAAGCCTTCATCAGCAGTAAAGCTCCCAAAAACCTAAAACACACACATGACTCCGCGCCAACCGCTCTGTCAGACAGATACACTCCACCTGCTTACAGGTCAGCATCAGTAAGAACTGACCACCTCAGATTAACCACATTACATACACACTGTCTTTTCTCTTTTTCCCCTGTGAAAATGAAGCATACTGTTACATGCTGTCAGGATATTCCAGCATATAAACAGTACATAAAGTACATTTTAACATGTTTTCAGTATATTACTTTTTATTTTCTGGATTTCTGTAAAGTATCAAAACTTTTGGGAGACTTTTGGGAAACCTGGTGCTGATTTAGGAAAAGTTTCCTGTAATACTTTTTTGTAAATCTGATATATCTGGACGGATATAAAGTGGTTCTTGTGTAGTCTGTGGAATAGTCCCCATGTATTTTTGTGCCTAATAGAAATTGCTGAATAAATTAGGTGATTGGAAATACATACAGTTGTATGCAAAAGTTGGGGCACCCCTGGTCAAATGACGTTTACCTGATTTTCTAAGTAAAAATAAGTGAACACGTCCTCTACACACTTTTAATACAGTAACTGTAATTTTCATATAGCAGACCTTCCATTTTCTCTTTTCACACTAGGTTCACATCCTAGTTACACCACTGCCTCATGACTCTTTTATTTATTTTTCTAGAGAGCACCAGGAGGCCGACCTGGCAGGTGTTGCTAGCGATGAAGACTCTCTGCCCGGTGATTATCCCGCTGATTATGAAGACTACGAGCAAGACGTTGAGGGTGAACTGCTGGATGGAGAGTACGATGAAGAAGAAGAAAAAGAGGACAACGAGAGTGACCCTGACAAGGAGGGAGACGTCCATCATTATGAGGATGATCTAGATCATTATGAGGATGATCTAGATCATTATGAGGATGATCTTGATTTCGACTATGCAGACGATGATCAGGACAACAGCGATGAGGGGAGTGACATCAGTCGCCATAGCAACAACAGCAGGGAACGCGAAGAGGGAGGAAGATGTCTTAGTTCTTCGAGGGACAGAGGGAGGAGAGAGGATGGGAACAGTGGGCGAAACAGTCGGGCCTCCGCCAGCGGTGAGGAGAGAGCGGGGAATGGACAGAGTGATGAAGAGGAGGATTGAGTTTTATTTAATGCTTCTTTAGCGCCCCCTGTGGAAAAGGATGGGATTTTTACTCAGTTTCATTTGATAGTGAAAGAAAGAAGAGACTTTTTAAAGATGAAAGCCTCAGTGACACATGATGTTTGCAGATGTGTAGCATTTGGATAGGATGTGTGCATAAATTGGACATGTATATAAATATAAATATAAATATAAATATGAAGCTTATTCTTGATCTAGATCTATCTACAATAAAGCTCTGCTATGGCTCACAGCTGGGTGTGTCAGCATGTTTTTGACCCTACATCAGTTTTGATTAGGCCTAAATATACATAAATATAAACATGAAAGTTAATCTTAATCTAGATCTTATTACAAAAAGCACTGATATTGTTCACAGCTGGGTGTGTCAGGATGTTTTTGACCCTACATCAGTTTTGATTAGGCCTAAATATACATAAATATAAACATGAAAGTTAATCTTGATCTAGATCTTGATACAATAAAGCACTGATATGGTTCACAGCTGGGTGTGTCAGCATGTTTCTTGACTTTACATTAGTTTTGACCATGCCTACATGTTTATAAATATGTTATTCTTGATCTAGATCTTGACACAATAATGCTCTGCTATGGTTCATAACTGGGTGTGTCAGCATGTTTTTTTTTACTTTTGATTAGGCTACACGTTATGGTTCTCTTGTTGTATAATGTACAGCATGCTGCAAGAATAGTACAATAATTTCCCGATTTCAACAGATTTAAGCACATTTTTATCATTTAGTGGCGAATAACAACAACAACAAACCCCGCAAGTTGCAGAACATCATCGTAGGCATCTCAGTAATTTTCCATCCCCAACACAGTCCAGCCCACATGGCATTGAAATGCATGGGTCTTGAATGCAGCCCGTGCTTGGGCCCTGCGAGAGGTACGAAGCTTTGAGTGGCAGGGCCGCCGTCCAATGGGAGCCGCAGGGGTCCACTCGGCGCTGACGCGGCCGGCCAATCGCGTGGCGCCGGGGGCGTGTCCACAGTCCAAATTTTACGCGGCGCCACGGGCTGAAAACTAAACCGAGATGGAATATCCCAGTCTGAACCGGTTTCAACCGGTCTTGGGTTTGATGCACTAGATGAGAGAAGAGCTGGCTTACAGACTCTTTTGCAGACTCCTGCTTTAAAACTACGTTTTTGGGGGGGAATAGATGCAAACAATAAACTAAACGTCTGCTTTTGCTTTGTGTTTATGAAGCCGGGATGTCGTGTTAGCCATGGCTCCGTGAGACACTGCTAGCGAGCTAGCCTAGAAACTCAAAGACATACAACGTAAATCAGTGACAGCTAAGCTAACTTTGCTAAAGGGGGGGTCAAGCTCAGCGTTATCTCTGGACTCGGACTCGCACTTAACGTTACTACTCTTTCTTTTCTTTTTTTGTATGAGCATTAATTACTCGGCGCTTCGCTTCAGTTTAGTAACCTAACTTACTTGCAGATAGTTGGGTTAGCTGTTTAGGTGGCTAGGCTAGTTAGCGAGCTGTCCAAAGCAAGTGCATCTGCTAGCTAACGTTAGCACCTCGCTATCGCGTGATCATGAGATAAACGGATCCGTGTTCGCGAGTTTATTTACCTTTTAACGTTAACTTATTACTCTTGTCGTCTCGGCTTCTTCAGATTTACGAGTTTAGCTAACCGCTAAGCTAAGCGTAGCGTCCCCCGAAAGCGTAAAGTGGCATTTCATCGAAAAGAGTGTTTTTTAAAAAATCAGGTGAGTTTTTGAAGACTGGCTCCTGTCATCCATGCAGCTAAAATGTCTGTCTTAAAGTTCAAACGCTGTCCGGTTTTCTGAGAGCGCTTACTCGCCAGCCTCCCGTTCCAATTGTCCCGTTCCACCTTAAAATGGTGCGGCAGTGACGTTCTGGTGCCCAAAGCTGCAGCATTTAAGGTGGAACGGGAAAATTCGAGCCAGACACAGGCGAATAGGAAGCCAACTTCAGCCTCGTGGTTTTCACTGCTTACTTGCTCGGGCTTAGAATAACATCGTGAGCTTTGGCTGAACTAACTGAATCATTTCAACGGGGTTTTTTTCCTGTGCACGTTTTGTCCTCTGTCGGACGCCGTAGTTCAACACGAGAGGCTCTTTTTGTACCAGTAGAAAATAAAAGGAGAAAGGTGTGAAATGTGGACACTGATGTCTTTAATATCATATTCATAATGTCTGTTTAATTCATAGTGTTGTCTCAAACTGCTTAGGTCCTGGATAAAAACATGGTAGCAGCATGCTGCTAAGCTAACCAGCAGAGGCGTGTAGTGTAAGGCTGAACGATTCATCGGTAATATCGAAACCGATTTGAAAAGAGGGCGATATTCAGATCACAAGAGCTGCGGTTTTAATTATATCCTACATTATTCAATTTTAAAGTTTTTAATCGGGGAAATCTAACATCTGGCACACTGTGTTCAGCATTCAGGCCTCCAAAAAATGGATGTGCTTGTCTTTTTGAGGAAATAAAAGGCCTGGAGCTTAATTTAGAGAAAACAGTTGCATTTAGACCGCAGTTGGATGTTTCCTCCAAAATAGTTTCATCCTAGTATAGGAACTAGTTTATCTTGCTCAGTTGCAGGCAGGCAATTTTTGGTGCTTTTGTACAGTTTTAGATGAATGAAACCGAAAGTTTTAATTGGGTGTATTTGTGAGAAAATGTCTTTTTTTTCCAGTGCCATTTTAATCATCATTTAATCAGTCATTTAATAACCAACAGATTCCTTTTTGTGTGTTTATTTACTCTGATTTTGTAGCTTTCGCATTTTATTTTAGGCCAAAAATGACTAAGTATAACACACTTCACCTTCTGTGCTAATATATGCTGGGACATGCCAAGTCATTCAGGGCTCAGGTTTTTAACTGCTAATTTTGTACTTCTGCTTAGGTTGTTTTTGAGAAAAAAGTACTTTTACTTAAGTCATTGTTTCACACACATAAATTTGCTTGACTTTAATTGAATTTGGGGTCAGCAGCTTTGGAAGGAGGGATTGATGTGTAGTCCATCCTAATGGCAGATCCAGTCCTATATCCAGCAGAATAACCATGCAGAAGCAGCGCTTACGTATTTTAGATGTTTTATAGTTGTAATCCAGTTACCTAATTCTGTGAACTTCCTGACAAAAAAACATTTACAAAAGCCTCTGGCTTTTCAGCCACAAATAATAACCCCAACTCACGTGGTCTGGTTTGGAAGCTGCTGTATGGGTTTTAGGGGGAAAAATGTTCACAATTGTGAGTGTTAAACAGACTCTCATTCTGTTTAGAAGTCTGTTGACAAACAGCTCATTGTGTTGTGATTTAGTTCTCTGTTTGAGTTTTAAAAAGCTAATTCTTTGTCATGCCCTTCTCCAAAGCTCTATGCCAGCAGAAATGACAATGTTAGCGGACCATACAGCCCGGCAGCTGCTGGACTTCAGTCAGAAGCTGGATATCAACCTACTTGACAATGTGGTCAACTCCATGTACTACGATGTTGGGTCCCAGGTGAGAGAGAGTTATGGTGATAACCTATCCCACCTTTATCATATGGCTGGATAAATGAAGTGCAGGGGCTATGCAGTACTTTTTACCACCTACTGGGTATTAAACCATTCATGTCTTAAATTTAGTGTGGTAATAAAAACTTCCTCAGAACTTAAAAGTAGAGGTGGACGAAAAATCAAAAATATAATATTACAATACTTTTAAGAAGTTTCCACGATACACGCTTTGTCACCATAAATGATATCCCGATATGTAGAGTTTTTCTGACGTCTGATGAATTGAAACACACCGAGGAAGACAAAGTAGTGCCCTGCTTAAAAGTATTACCAAATACTATGAATACATTTATATTCAACATTTTACATACTGTGCTGCGCTAAATCTAATAAAACATGACTAATTATGTTTCCTTTGTAATCAGACGTGCAATTGGGAAGATTTCAGTACTGACAATGTCTACAATATGCCCATAAAAGCATATAGTGACACATTTTATCACAATGAGAAATATTGTCATGTTGCCCAGCCCTAGTATGGAGTGATTTGTATAGTTATATGTAGAGCTGGGCGATATGGCCAAAAACGTTATCACGATAAACAAAACTCATATCGTTCGATATCGATACATATCGCGATAAATGTCAAATCATGATTTCTTTCACGTTTGAAGGCTGATTTTGCTCCTGGGTGGTTAACTGTGGTTTTATACTATCACTTATGGTCCGATCATGACAAACACTCGGCAAACAGTGGAACATTTCACTAATCTGTCTTGGGGCAGTGGGAGAAGGTTTCTGAGCTGTTTTTATCAGCTTGAAAAGCACAGCTGCATTTTTTGTAATAGTCATGATTTAAGAAAGAAAACAGATTATTTTTAGCTGTCTGGTGTCGAGCGCTCGGCTACCCCGTTACAAATGCTAAACAAGTGGCCAACAACAGTGCTGAACTCTTCAGTTTCTCAACAACGTCAGCTCGGTTCGGTAGGTCACTGCTGTCACTCCTCCATCCGTGTCAGAGCAGATCACAGTATTCAGACACCAGCTAGCGACGACTGGGTTTCTCTATGCTATCGTAGTAGTTTAAGGGGTGAACCGCAGTATATCTGACGCTCGCTGTGTAAAAGCATTATCTGCAGTGTGAATCTCTCACACCAGACACAGAGTCCTCCTTTTAGGCATGTTTAAACTGAAAGCGGTGATTTTGTGTCTTGTTTGATCTACCGTATCATCAATTCACCGTGTTGTGCCGAAGCGCTGCTTCAAGTTAAAAACAGCTAGCCTGGACAGACAGCGCTCTCCCGCTCTCCAACGCCTCACAGCTTCCTCAGTTTACTGTCGAACATGAACTCACTTCTTTCTTTCACTTTCGTTGCTCGAGAATGCACTAATACTAAAATATGACGGTTTGGCGCTGAAACACGGCGCTGCAGACGTGATTTAACACCGCTGAAGTTGTTAGGATGTACAGAAAGAGGTGAGATCGCTGTAGGACAGTACAGTTACACCACTGACCTCGTCACTCACACTCGGTCACAGGAGAACAGATCGCCGATAACATCCACTCAGACAGGGACTGTATAACTCCGCGTTTCAGCCGTTGCTAAAGTATATTTGGCGACCCTTTTTTACTCGTGGCCCCCTCCCTCTCTAATCAATAAAAAATTCGGAAGTGCGCCCTCTCCTGGCGACAGCAGAGTAGTGTCGCTTTCCTTGCAGTAGAAAACGCCACCAGGGCTTTCGCTGAACGTGGAAGTGTGAGAATGGTGTATTATATCCAACATTTATCGAACCTGTCTTATCGCTCTATCGAGGAAAAGTTATATAGATTTTATTATATATATTTATATTGCGATACTTATCGCCCAGCCCTAGTTATATGTTGAATGAACATTTTACAGTGCCCATTGTGTTTTGTTTTGTTGTTTTTTTTAATTTTCATCCTTTTATTCACATCAAATTGGAACTTTCTGTTGTTTTTTTTAAAAGTCCCAGATGATTAAACTGAATTTTAATATCACTTCTGTCGGACCAAAACCTCCATTTTTGACGTTTTTCAGTTTTTGGCATAATTAGAAAATACCTGTTGGCCTTTACATTGTGTGTAAATTTCATAATGAATAGAACAAAAGAAACGGCCCAAAATTACTGTGGAAAAAAGTCTGGTTCCATTGACTTACGTTAAACGTAAATTATGTTTTTTCCTTTTTCTGTAAAGTTACCATTTTGGAGATATGAGGTTTTGTTCCAATAGCAGCGATATGATGAATTAAATAGCAGCTCCACCTAGTCATATTGGTGAATTTGGAAAAAATCTTCAGATTTAGCTCAGAGAACATAAAAAAATAAGATATTGACATTAATGGGTAAACCCGTTTTGATGTAAAACTTCCATGTGTGTTTTGTACATATATAATATGATGAGTTGAGATGAACCTTTTTGGTTTTCTTCAAGAGCAATATATAAAGAGCACATATTAGGCAGCCGTATATAGTAAATGACTGCTTGTTTTTCGGAGAATATGAATCATTATATTTGTCGTCTCTCCATGTTTCTCAGCAACGAGTGGCACAAGAAGTCCTTACCAGCTTGAAGGATCACCCGGACGCTTGGACCAGAGTGGACACTATCTTGGAGTTCTCCCAGAACATGAAGACTAAAGTATGTCTGGACATAAAGATCTGTTGTGTTGTGCACTGTGATATTTTGTATAAGCGAATAGAAGAGAGAAAATAAATGTGTGTATTGGTGTAAAAATGAATGTAGCATGTAATGCTTGTTGTTGTTGTGGTTTGTGCTGCTGCTGTTGTCACATGCTGTGATTTTCCAAATAATACGAGCCCTGCTGATCTGTTCACAGTACTACGCTCTTCAGATTCTGGAGACTGTCATTAAAACACGCTGGAAAATTCTTCCAAGGAACCAATGTGAAGGTAAAAGTCACACATACACAATTAGTCTTTCTCACACTCCTCTCTCTCTCTCTCTCTCTCTCTCTCTCTCTCTCTCTCTCTCTCTCAGTTACTGAAATAAAAATTATTTTTTTTACATTTAGTTACTCTGGCAACTTGTCTGATTTTTATTGGGCATACTTTATGAAATCATTTCATTTCAAATTTCATGAAATATCTTTCTTTGTGGTTTTGGAGAATTTAAATCCACCCTCTTGCAAAGGCGTGCTTGCATTTGTTTGGTTTGCGAGTGCGTAAGAAAGAGAGGAAAATCAATGTGAATGCTAGCAATCTTGGTACCTGTTTGTAACCCAGACATTTTTGGTAACACTAGCATTTCAACACCAATTGTTCAGTGATGGTAGTTTAACTTTGCTTTTCATCTAAAACCATAACTATTGAAGACTGAAGTATTTACCAGTTGACTACTTGTTTGTTTGTTGTTAAGGAATTAAGAAGTATGTTGTGGGGCTGATTATCAAGACATCTTCGGATCCTGCTGTTGTGGAGGTAAAGCACCATCTGCTGGGGGTTTTGGTACTTACACCATTGCTGATTGATTTTTCTATGCTCATATTAATGTTATATTTATGTCTTTTTTTTTATCTTCCAGAAAGAGGGAGTTTACTTGGCGAAACTGAACATGATCTTGGTCCAGGTACGCAGTCCGTTCCATAACTCAGTAGAGCATTAGCGTAAAACTTAACGTAAAAGTCCGTGTTTTCCTGAGGCACTTCACAACAGTCTATATCAGTTACTGCTACATGTGACAGACACATGAGGCCGTATCCAAAAGGCACATACGGTTTTTGTGCAGGTGCAGACATTTATACTGTGTGCTAAATGTTTAGGTGAAGTGGAATAAAAATTAGAGGATGTAGTGATAAATTAGTTCTCAATTGAGCATGTCTGTCAAAATGAATTACCTGAGGCAGCCTAAGGATGCTACTTAGTAAGAAAATAAAAATTTTTCTTTCCTGTTTTCCCCACAGTTTGACCAGAGGCTGTTTTACAGAAATTTTCTATTTTTTGTCCTGATTTAAGATCTGACAAGGTCAAGATAAGATTTTTCACAAATTTGCAGTACATAATCAAATCTTATCTTACAGCGTCTTATCTCAGGTTAGAAAATCCTAAACTACTCACAGTCGACAATCCACTTCCAAGCAACCAACAATACGTGCACAGCTGAAACATAAGCACATAATCAAAACAATGCTAAAAATCTAAGTTAGCAAGACAGCTACCATTATCAATGTAAAAAGGTCAAAACAGGACTAAAGTGCGATAAACTGAAAATTAGAAATATATTGACAGCGCCTGCTGCCACAGTTTCAGTTTCCATTTCCCCAAAGCTTTAGCTGGCATGTGAGCTGCACTAATGTTATTCTTCATAATAAACAGCTGCAAGTTCAACTCAGTCCCCTCATTATCCACCACCGTCACTGTAGTGTATTTGGCGAGTTTTCATCAACATTAACACACAAAGGTAACAAGAGGGGATGGTGGAGATCGTGTCTGCTGTGTCTGCGATTTTTAAAATGAGAGAGAAAATAAAAACCTCTCACAATTGAAACCATCATTTGCAGTTTGGGTAAATGTAATGTCATTATACTTGTGGTGAACTTTGCTTCCCGTCACATTTGCCTAATAAAACGATAGAAACCGGTGGCTGAAACAGAAGTATATTTAGGAAATTTTGTCTAGTAAGGATGATTCTGTAATGCTATTTTCTTACCTGGAGTTGGGATAAGAGTATGGATGTTATTTGGTTTGCACGATGTCTACCTAAAAGGCAGCTGTCAGTACAGACGAGTGAAGATGAAATTACGGCAAGAACAGCAAAGCTCCAAGCATAAACAGCACCGAGTTATGTTATATTCTCCTTAAAACTGGATTCTGCCTTCACTATCAGGCTGGACAGGTAGCATAAAGCTAACTGCCTGTCAGGCTAACGCTGCAGTAATAAAACAGATTTTAAGTCTTTAAATAAAGTGCTACTTAAAAACAGACTCATACCAAGTAAAGAATGTTTTTGTGCCTGTTATGAGCTCCAAATGTCCAGATTTCAGCTAGAGCTGACATAAAAATCACATAGCACCAAGCTATCCCCGCTATCTTAATGCTAACATAGCTCGCTGCCATAGTGAAAATACAAGGAACACTACTGGAGCACTGGTTTAACAACAGATTTCTACATTAGACGTTGCTTTATGGTTCTCTGCCTGTACCGGACTCTCAGTCTAAACACGATTTTAAATTAAATTACTTTATTAGCCTGAATAATTGGTGGAACTTCATCATAACGTCTAACTTGCTTTATGATTCACTGCCATGTATACTGAAGTAGCCTAGTAGGTATATCAACATCTTATGTAGACAACAACTGAAGGTCAAATCAAATACAATTCAGTAAAATTTCAACAACATTTGTCAGTTTTCTCTTTCTAGAGCCGCCATGTGAAACAACTTCCCTCTGACTCACTTTCTTCTCTGACTGCTGTTTCTTGCCTTGTCCGTCCCCTTTGTGTGCGTCACTCACTTGAGTCTCAGTGCTCATCGTAGTGCACAGATCTGATTAGCTGAGTAGCGTCACGTGTGATATTTACAACGCATGCGATTGGTCTAAGTTTCCCGGGCCGATAAAGTGGTAACGTAATGGCTAGAAAAGTTAGGCCAATTACAGTAGGGCCACCCTGTCAAAATGACCCCTGCTTTAGGCTGTGTACAGCATGCTCTGACTAAAGCATCCCCGCTTCGGTGCGGACCGCTGCAGTGATGGTGGTTGGTGTTGCGTCATGGTGCTGTCTCAACATTGAGATGTTTGTCAGCCACGGACGATGGCGTTGCCTGTCAGCCCAACCCTAGTTGTCTTGGGGACTAAACGGATAAGACAAGATTTCAGAGTTTAGACTGTTTCTGTAATGCGGCCCCTGGAGTCCCAACTTTAGGCAAGCTGCCTCTGTAGTACCTCAGACAGGGCTTTGTGTATATCTCTGTACCTCACTGTTGAGGTGTGCTTCCAGACACTGAATACGAATTAGTGACTGTTGTGTTTAATACCCTTCTTCTCGCTGTGATGTTCTCAGATTCTGAAGCAGGAGTGGCCGAAGCATTGGCCCACATTTATCAGCGACATCGTGGGAGCGAGTCGCACCAGCGAGAGCCTCTGCCAGAACAACATGATCATCCTGAAGCTGCTCAGTGAGGAGGTGTTCGATTTCTCCAGTGGACAGATGACCCAGGTCAAAGCAAAGCACCTGAAGGACAGGTACAGTACACAAAGACTACAAGAGTCACAAAGAAGACTCTTTATGTTTTGCTTTGTAAGTGATACAGTTCATATTTTATTATCATTGTAGTTGTTATTGTTACAGTTGTTATTTACTTGTTAGTTTGTTTGTGTACGTTATCTTTAACCCCATTGCGGTGTTAAAGCCGACAGTGCTGATGTTACACAGCTGTCACAGGTGTCAAATTTAAAGGCATTTACAATTTTTTCTTCTTTCTCTTCCAGCATGTGCAATGAATTTTCACAGATTTTCCAGCTTTGCCAGTTTGTCATGGTAAGTCATGAACAATTTTGTTGTCTTATGATAAATCCTGATCATCATACATTTTTTGATTGACCGTGTCTAACATTGCTCTTGTCTTTGTCTTATTTAGGAGAATTCCCAGAACGCTCCACTGGTCAACGCCACATTGGAAACGCTTCTGCGCTTCCTTAACTGGATTCCGCTTGGCTACATTTTTGAGACCAAACTGATCAGCACACTGGTTTACAAGGTAATATATCTTTCAATACGTTAGTGTCCTTCAGTGTGCAGTATCAGTGATGTAGTGGCCGGACCCTCTCACAAAGGCGCATTTGCATTGGTATTGCTTGCAACTGCGTAAGAAAAAGAGGAAGATCATGCAGAGTTCTGGCTATTCTTATGGCCTTCTGCAACTTGCATTATGGCTAAGCTGGCACTCCAACACAGACTTTACTTAATGTATATGGTCTGCTTTAGAAGCATTACATCTTGTCCTTGCAGCAAGTAAACAACAGAGGCAGAATGCTTACATTATAATAATGAAAGGTGTTTACAGCAGCCACGAGCATCAGACAGCGATACGAAACAATGCGTTGCAGCTTTTGGATGGGAGCCCTTTTCTGTTTTTGACACATCATGCTGATGTTGCACTTCAACAAGTAAATGAGGAGCCAGTCATCCATGAGGGTGACAAAAAAAAGGGAACTCAAATTTTAAGAACATTTATCTGCTTTTTATCTATCACCAGATAAGTTAGCTCAGTCATTCCATGTAGAGTAAGTTAGGTAATCACGTAACCATTTGCGATGTTCCCTGCTATGTTGTATTGATATTGCATTGAAATGTGTTGCTCGGCTGCAACATATGAAGCTAAATATATCCTAATCTAAAAATGGTTTTTGATTGAGGTTAAAAAAAAGTGTCTACCTGTTTGTAGTTGTTTTCTTGAGCTATTAGCACTGAAACCTTTGTTTTAAATATATAAATATATTAAAAGCTCAGAGACTTGTAATATGTCTTTGAGTGTGTTTCCAGTGTAGACATCCCTTCGTGACTAGATGCGGTTCTCCTTTTGAACACTTGTCTGATGTTAGGACAAGGTGTAAGAAGGCAGGAATGCGAACAGGACTAGTGGCGTTCTGATTATTCCGAGCTGCTCTAATGTCTCTGATTCTGTCTCTCTCAGTTTCTGAATGTACCTATGTTCCGGAACGTGACTCTGAAGTGCCTGACGGAGATCGCAGGTGTCAGTGTCAATCAGTACGAGGAGCAGTTTGTCAGCCTCTTCACCCTGACCATGATGCAGCTCAAACAGGTAACAGATGTGGATGCCAAAACCACATAGCAATGTACAGCGTGTCCCAAAAAAATTGACATTTTTTGAGATGTGAATATCTGAGTAACTACATGTTCTGGGCAAAAGAAATTAAACTTCATTAGGCGAAATTAGGCTTCATGTTGAACAATACAAGATTTATTTATCAAAATTCCAACAAGAAATTCAGAGGGATGTAGATTTTATAACCGATTTCACAGCTTCACAAATGTAATATCTTCTTATACTGGTGGTCGCCCAGATCCCTTTGCTCTGCACAGACAGCCTTCCAAATCTGCTTCCCAGTTGGTGCATTTTTATTGAATTTTCTCAAAAATGTGCGCTGCACACTTGTGTTTGAGCATATTCTAACACACAAAATGCCTTTTCATTTCTAGTGAACACCGTTCTTCAACCTGGAAAAAAAACATTAAAATTAAACTTGGTTAGTTTTCACACATTTTGTTAAAATTTGAGACCGTTTGAGGGAGAATTGTCTGTTATTAGACGAAATGATGTCAATTTTTTTGGGACACCCTGTTTATTCTTCAATATTGTAAGTTAGTCTTACTTGGCATTTAATAAAATCACTACTGATTCAGTTAAAGCTGTTGTACCCAAGAGACGTTTTTCTTTGGGTTAAAAACCCTTTGCTGTGGTCACTAGATAAATGGCACGTTATTTGATTCACAGATGCTGCCTTTGAACACAAATATCCGTCTGGCTTATGCAAACGGTAAAGATGACGAGCAGAACTTCATCCAGAACCTCAGCCTGTTCCTCTGCACCTTCCTCAAAGAGCACGGCCAGCTAATTGAAAAGAGACTCAACCTGCGTGAGACGCTAATGGAGGTATGTTGTTTTTCTTTCTTTCTTTTTAATGTTCTTTCTTTCTTTCTTTGCCATTTACTGTAATAGTTCTCTCTGAATACGTTTCTCTCTATCTAGGCCCTCCACTACATGCTGTTGGTGTCTGAAGTGGAGGAGACAGAGATCTTTAAGATTTGTTTGGAGTACTGGAACCACTTGGCAGCAGAGCTGTATAGAGAGAGCCCCTTTAGCACCTCCACCTCTCCCCTGCTCTCTGGAAGCCAGCACTTTGACGTGCCCCCACGCAGACACCTCTACCTGCCTGTGCTATCCAAGGTTAGGGTTTTACACATGTACACGTTTTCCTGTTCGTGCTGTCGAAGGTGAGTGTCGTACACATCTCACACTCAGGGTAGGAAGAATTTTTGAACAGCATTTTTTTTCTTCTTTGACTAGGAAGAGAGGAAAAGAGCTGTCAGAAATGGTGAATCTTAAAAAATTGTTTAGCACTGATCAAGATTTATTGTGTGAAAATAGAAATTGTTTCTGATTTACCATGACAGACCGGCAAAGGTGAAAATTCCTTGCACATGCTGGAAGAGAAAAACTTTGCTGTGGTCACTAAATAAATAAAAGGGCATTTTTATTGACCCATTTTTAATAAAAGGTCACTAGATAAATTAAAAGGGCATTTTTTTGCTCCCGTTCTCCTGCCCTAATGTTGGATATGCCCCTTGATATTTCTAGGGCTTCGTATGTCAAAAGCATTGGTATTTTAGCTATTCAGCTGGTACATCTACTGAAGGTCAGATGCATCTGATGAATAGTTAAAATACTAAAATCTGCTGAAGGTCAGCAGCAGATGCAGGACTGCCATGGCTCATGTGGGTGTAAGTGTGGTAATAACACTGCTGTAAAAGAACACAAGTTAAATTAAAAGGATGTTTTTTGCCTGTGTACTTATGTTTTAACGTTGAATGTGCTCCTGGTTATTTCTGGTGCTGCTAATGTTGTAATGTCAAACATATTGGTGTTTTAGCTGGGGTTGCACTGATGCTGTATCAGTATTGGCACCAATTCTGGCTTTTAAACACAGCGCATCAGGTCAGCAAGTGGCAGTAAAAAGTCTCATGGCGAAATCTGTAACACCAGTATTTTGTGGAAAGGCAATAGTAGTGGGTGATGTACTGGTTGGAATTCTTCCTGAGCTGTTGGTTTCAACGATATGTCACGAATGCACCAGATAACACAACAGCGTAAAACACGCTAACCATAGCAGCTTACCCCAGCGACTGAGCTTCTTTCAGTAATCGTCTGCTCTGTAGTCAGTTACTGTCTGAGTAAATGATAGTCCAGAGTGTTATTCAGGGAGTGAACATTGGAGAAAAACATGGAAGTAATCGCTAGTTGTTTTGAGGTAATGATAACCTTTAGCCTAGGTTTAGCCTTTAGCATAGCAGCCTGCTAGTCATGCCTGTGTCCCCACTAGCCCTGCCCATGGTGCACTTCCATCAGCCAGCTGTATCACGCAGCAGCGGGGTCTTGTGGCCTTTTTCTTCAACTAAGCTGAGAAATCTGCTGCTCACCCACTACTGCTGAAAGTATGAATGACAGTAATATTTACGAAACTCTAGTAAAGAGTCTGACACTCAGTACACACAGGCGAACAGGATCCACATATGAGACAAACTATATATATATATGTATATGTATGAGGTTCAAGCTTCATCTGTTTCTCTACCAGCCAATACTCAAGGATCAGGTATCAATGTGAAAGGGGAAAAAAGTGTTATCCTAATTTTAGCTGTTCATCAGGTGCATCTGCTGAAGGTCAGACAACAGCAGGTGGAGGTCAGTCATGGCGCGTGTGGGTCTAAGTGTGGTAGTAACACTGCTTTACCTGTGTCTCAGGTTCGTTTGCTAATGGTGAGCCGCATGGCTAAGCCCGAGGAGGTGCTGGTTGTAGAGAACGACCAGGGAGAGGTTGTACGAGAGTTCATGAAGGACACAGACTCCATCAACCTCTACAAGAACATGAGAGAGACTCTTGGTTAGTAGCACTGCACGTCATTCAGCTTTATCGCCTTTTAGCAGAGTTAGTCGTTTGAAGATGCTGTGTGACCATTAGTTACACGTTGAAGGTTTCAAATGCAGTAAAGATGGTCTTTAAGTTCAAAGATCTAATTTTCACTTTTCCTTCGTTTCCTGTAGTGTACTTGACTCATCTGGACTATGCGGATACAGAGCGGATCATGACGGAAAAGCTCCATAACCAGGTGAATGGTACGGAATGGTCCTGGAGGAACCTGAACACGTTGTGCTGGGCTATTGGCTCAATCAGCGGAGCCATGCACGAGGAGGATGAGAAGAGGTTCCTTGTTACTGTTATCAAGGTGATTACATACATGAAAAGCCTTTCGTTGAAAGTGCTGATTCCTAAACATTAAGATTCTGTTCCTCTATGTTTTCTGTAGTGAGACAGGGCTGCGTATGTGTAACTACATCTTCCTTTGTGTCTCCTGTGTGTGTGTCTGAACTCCAGGACCTGCTGGGACTGTGTGAGCAGAAGAGAGGGAAAGACAACAAGGCCATCATCGCCTCCAACATCATGTACATTGTAGGCCAGTACCCACGATTCCTCCGTGCTCACTGGAAGTTCCTGAAGACGGTTGTCAACAAGCTCTTTGAGTTCATGCATGGTGAGTGAGAGCAGTGAAGCTGAAACTCCATAACATGAACGCAGAAGGAGAGGAATCATTTTGTAACTATGTAATTTTAGATCATCTGTATTGATCAGCTGGATGTGAAGTGTTTACACAATGGACAGGACTGATGATATATGCTGAATGTTTGTATCATAGCTAATTAATTCATTAATTATTTAACTGATTAATATCTCTCTCTCTCTTACTCAGAGACCCATGATGGAGTTCAAGACATGGCATGTGACACATTCATCAAGATTGCTCAGAAATGCAGGAGGCATTTTGTGCAGGTGCAGGTTGGGGAAGTGATGCCCTTCATTGATGAAATTCTCAACAACATCAACACTATCATTTGTGATCTGCAGCCACAGCAGGTCAGAATCTTTTATGGATTCCTCTGGCTCTCTGTTTTTACTTGTGTTAAGGCTCTTTGCCATGATTCAGTCTAGTATTAGTGTGAGAGTTGTTTTGTTTTGTTTTTTTCCCTCTCCAAGACTTGGCTTGGATGCTGATCTGAAATAAATAAATAAATAAAAGGAGCTGTAAAGCTATAAAGTAGTTTAGTTTTTTATTTCAGTTTGGTCGTAGACACTAAGCTGAATATACAGTGCATTAACTGTTTTGTCTGACTCTCTGCAGGTGCATACGTTCTATGAAGCTGTGGGTTACATGATTGGCGCTCAAACGGACCAAGCAGTACAGGAGCACCTGATAGAGAAGTACATGCTGCTCCCCAACCAGGTGTGGGACAGTATCATCCAGCAGGCCACCAAGGTGAGTATTGGGAAGTCTATTGAATCATGTAGGAACACGTTTTTGATTTCCTTCATCCGTGTTTAATGAAATTTTCAGTGTTCAGTTCTAGTAGACGTGCTTGTGGCAGTAGTAAGGCAATGTAATAAAAATGTAATGAACAGACTGTAAGACTGTGGTTGCTATAATTGTTATAATACTTGTGGCCTATATTTAAGCAGTAGAACAAGAGAGGGAGCGTGTTACCGCGCAGTAACATCACAGCAGTGATTTGGTCACAGATCATCTGAACACCTGACCTCGAGTGTTTTATTGCTTTTATACAACAGTTAAATAAATGAAGTAATAAATTAATAAACTGGGCCGTGAACGCGGCGTTTAATATGCTTTTATGTTCGCAGTTCCTTCAGCCACATTATAGTTCCTTAACGAGCTGCACAGCCGGCAGTTCGTTCTCCAGCTCCTTATACTAAACTCCGAAACTGTCATCACCACTGAGCAGCTTTTTTCTTTTTTATTGCAGCAGTTTTATGGCTCAGTCCGATCTGGTCAGACTCTGAAGATCAGACTACACGTTTGGCGAATGGTATTGGGTTCATTTCTGCCTGATTCCAGGTTGTTCAGCTGTTCTTCTGTCACAGCTAACGACTGAAAAGCTGCTCAGTGGTGATGACAGTTTGGGAATTTAGTGTCGTCTCATCTTCAGTCTGACCAAATCGGCTGTCGGTCAAATGTGATCTTAAAAGTGTCCATTTTCTGTTTGTGGCAAAGTAAGAAGTAAAAACGTTCAAATGGCTTGAGCGTCTCCAACAGCTGTCAAACTTGTTGCTTAGCAACGGCATCTTAGCGGAGTGATAGTGTTTGTGAAAAACCTGTGATGTTATGGTGAAATAACAGCACAGTTAGAACACTTCTCAACCAATCAGCTTGCGCGGCCGGAACTAACTGTTGTATAAATATGTATATATGGACGTTCCTCCAAATGACTGAATTCTGATATTTCAGCCACACCCATTGCTAACAGGTGGATTAAACTAAGCACATAACCTTGCAATCTCTATAGGCAAACATTGGCAGTAGAATAAGTCATACTGAAGAGCTCAGTGACTTCAAACGTGGCACTGTCATAGGGTGCCACCTTTGCCACAAGTCAGTTTGTGAAATTTCTGTCCTGCTAGGTCCGGCTCTGTCAACATTAAGTGCTATAATTGTGAAATAGAAGTGAGTAGGAGCTGAACCACGAAGCAGTAGACCACACAGACTCACAGAGTGGTGCCAGCAATTGGTGAAGCGCATGTCCTCTGTTGCATTACTCTCCGCTGAGTTCCAAACTACCTCTGGAAGCAACATCAGCAACTTTATGAAATGGGCTTCCATGGCTAAGCAGCTGCACACAAGACTAAGATCAAAATGTGCAATGCCAAGTGTCATCTGGAGTGGTGTGAAGCACGTGGCCACGTTCCCACAGACACTCCAAAATGTCATGGAAGGCCTTCCCAAAACAGTGGAGGCTGATATAACTCCATATTAATGCCTGTCGTTTTGTGAATAGAGGACAACTTTCGAAACAATCTCATTAAACATTATTCAGTTTCCTATACATATGATTGATTATCATTACTGCCACAATCAGCTGCTGAAGGCCATTGCAGTGCTGTGTAGCTCTAATGTTGTCTGTTAAATATTTGCTTGCGTCTTTGTCCTCTGTCAGAACGTGGACATCCTGAAGGACCCAGAAACGGTGCGTCAGCTCGGCAGCATCCTGAAGACCAACGTGAGGGCGTGTAAGGCCGTAGGTCACCCGTTTGTGGTGCAGTTAGGACGTATCTACCTGGACATGCTAAATGTCTACAAGTGCCTGAGTGAGAACATCTCCTCTGCCATCCAGACCAATGGTGAGAAACGCAACTGAAGCACAAATTTCATAGCATGCTTTGTTGGTGTTACAAAATAAACATTAATGTTGAGGATCACTATTAGGATCGTAATTGTGTTGTGTAATTTTTCTTGTGTAGGCAACTGCACTCATAGGCCTAGCTGTTGTCTTCACCCATGTTCAGTATATTTGTAAGAAATTGTTTAAAATTTTTTGTTCAACACTGTTGCACATACTTAGCTTTTCTACTTAGTTTTCTGTCCGTTATACATAGAATAATATTCATTTTCATGTCCTTTGTCTTTCTCTGTCTTCTCTAGGTGAGATGGTGACAAAGCAGCCTCTGATCAGGAGCATGCGCACGGTGAAGAGAGAAACTCTGAAGCTCATTTCGGGCTGGGTCAGCCGTTCCAATGATCCTCAAATGGTATGTCCACGAATGGACAGGCTCCATTTTAAATTAGAGAGACAAGAATAAGGCTGTAACTCTCTTTACAGCTCAGGTTAAAGATATAAAGAGTTTTTTCCTTGTAGTTTGAGAGCTGTATTGATGCCTGATTTATTTAAAATTTCTGGGCAGTGTGAACCATTTAAATGTGAGTGGTTACAACATTTCATGTCACTGAAGAAAAATCAACCGTCATGTTTGTCTCACTTCCATACTTTCATTCACCGTTGTCCAAGTTTGCATTGCTGAGTCAAGTTTTCTATTTAATTGCAAGCTTTGCACCGGTGTGGTTGACTCTCCTTCTTTTCTTGTGTTTTAAGGTTGGGGAGAACTTCGTTCCTCCTCTGCTAGAGGCCGTCCTGATTGACTATCAAAGGAACGTTCCTGCTGCTCGAGAACCAGAAGTGCTCAGCACCATGGCTACCATCGTGAATAAGCTTGGGGCTCACATCACTGGAGAAATCCCCCAGATTTTCGATGCCGTTTTTGAGTGCACTCTTAACATGATCAACAAGGTTAGAGATTACTTTATATTCCCATTGACCTTCAGTGAATTATATTGGCCGTTATTTTGAAATATGCCTGAAGAAATTAAGAGCTTGATTTATGCCGTAATATGTGATGCTTGCTAAATTGTTGGCCCACAAGCTATAAATTAAGCTGATTTAAAGAAATGGGTTTGAAGCGCTCGGTTAAGATTTTTGGAAAATCACTGTCACACCATCATATTAGTTGTCTTTTTAATGGTTTATATCATGTATCAGAACTCTCCTGGTAAATTAGGTGATTAGTGTCAATCACAAATTATTTAAGAATATTACTTAAAGAATAGAAACTGGATACAAAGACTGTTTTCATTGAATAAAACATGAAAAATACAAAGTAATATTTTTAACTGTTGTTTCTACCTTATTCTGTCCAGGACTTCGAGGAGTTCCCAGAGCACAGGACACACTTTTTCTACCTGCTGCAGGCGGTGAATTCGCAGTGTTTCCCTGCTTTCTTGTCTATTCCACCAGTCCAGTTCAAGCTGGTGTTGGACTCCATCATCTGGGCTTTCAAGCACACCATGAGGAACGTGGCTGACACAGGTGAGTGTACAGTCCTTCATGAGCCTTCACAAGCTGCAAGTGTCATCTGTTCCATAATAATGGCCGAAGATGTGAGAGGGAGAATGATTTTGTTTGTTTGCATTTCATCATCGTGTACATAACAGGCCAGACTTGTTCCTGTGTGTTTTACAAGGAAATTATTTGGTGCAGAATCTTTTTGAGTAATTTTTGAGTGAAGTTGTTCCATCTCTTGCCTGTTTTAGGGACACAATTACAATGTGAGGCTACCAAGAATACCAATAATACTACCCACAGTAACACAACACTTTCTCTGTCTCCCTCCTGCCTTCTCAGGTCTGCAGATCCTGTACACACTGCTGCAGAATGTGGCCCAGGAGGAGGCTGCTGCTCAAAGCTTCTATCAGACGTACTTCTGTGACATACTTCAGCATATCTTCTCTGTTGTCACGGATACGTCTCACACAGCTGGTTAGTTGATGTGCAGAGACTTGCTTGTCTTTCTGTAAATTTGATCCTTTACTGCAGGGCTTGGCCATCTTTGGAATAGAGTGGTGTTGTTTGTTTTTTTGTTTTTTTTATTTTATTTAAATATATCATTTATTGTATTGTGTATATATTGTTGCTGATGTTTAAGGAATTATTACATTATTGTTTTCAAAAAGACACCAATATAAGTGTTAAGTTTAAATGTTATAATGTGCCGTTTGCACAACTAGTCTTTGCAATTGATAGGAATAGCTGTATTTGAATAGTTGATTTAAATATTTTAAGTGATGGTTCAACCAAACAGTTAATGAATACAAGTAACCATTGCAGGTTGCCAACATTTTAGCTTTTATTCGGTTACCCAAATTAGCACATCTGGAGCCATCCCTCTGAACAATCTACACAGTTCTTGTTAAACCTGTATCCCCCCCACCCCCCACCCCCCTTTTTAACGGACAGGTTTGACGATGCACGCCTCTATCCTGGCCTACATGTTCAACCTAGTCGAGGAGGGAAAGATCAGCGTAGCCCTGAGCACTGGTGCCCCTATGAGCAACCAGGCTTACGTGCAGGAATATGTGGCAAGCCTGCTGAAGACAGCCTTCTCACACTTACAAGAGTAAGAACAACCTCCAGTATTTACTCGTGGATTTTGTGAATAAATTGACCAAGCACAGTTAGCAGTATACGGTGGACGTCATGTTAATTACTGATTGATCTCTGAAAAATTATTAATTAATAATTAATTAATTATTGGCCGCACGTAAAGCTTGAATGATGAGTTTCTCTCCTTTGGATGTTGTTATAGAAATGTTTTATTTTGATTCGGATTCACATTTCTGCTTTCAGCGTTTCAGTTGCAGACATTTAAAGGGGAGCTTCACCGATTTTTCAACATTTCTGCATAATTAAATGGATAAGTTTCAGTCAATCAGAGTGGTTTGATGTAAAAATGCTCTGTTTCCGAATCGCTTACAGTGGTGGTGATAGGAACCAGACGTCCACCTCTAAAAGCTCCCTCATAGAAAGTTAGTATGTTACATGAAGTGGTTATGACTACTCTGAGACGTTGTTTTATAGTCATTTTGTGAAAGTTTTGGCCTGAAATGTATTTCATAAATCTATTAGTAGTGGAGGGATACATGAAGAGTGTTCCAAGGCAAAATAGTCCCCAACGAAAACGTATTTTTTTTCCGGTTCATGACCATTTTATCATCCAACATTACATATAAAAACGCAGAAGGCACATGTTGGCTCACTGATGGTTTTGGATAGTAAATAAAATGGCTGTGTTTGTGTTGTAGACATGGTAATCCCTGGTTTCTATCAGCACCACTGTAAAGAAATCAGATCATTTAATTTCATTTCACGTCATTCACATCAAACCACCGTTAATGACTGTTTACATCTCAGCCACTGAATTATGCAGATATTTTGAAAAATCGGTGTAATTCCCCTTTAAGTATGTGTCCCATAATGGCAGTCCCTATAGCCTGTGGGCAGTAGCAGAGTCCATATGTGATGTATCTGTGTTGATTTTATTAACAGTGCCCAGGTGAAGGTGTTTGTAACAGGTCTGTTCAGCTTGAATCAGGACATACCTGCCTTCAAAGAGCATCTTAGGGACTTCCTTGTGCAGATAAAGGTATGTTCTCCTCACACTCCTCTGATAACATACGGTCAGTCACCTTATTGTGTCTTAAGAAAATAATGTTAAGTGTGATACAAAATTAATGCTATACATATATACAGTCAAGTCACGTTATTATGACCACCAGCTATAACCGCCGTGTGCAGCACGGACAGCAGCTAGACGGGCTGGGAGTGACTCAGTAAGGTCCTGGTAGGTTGTCACAGGTATCTGGAGCCATGCTGACTGCAGTGCATCCCACAGCTGCTGGAGGGTGCGTGGGGGAGGATCCATAGAGTGAATGCAGTGATCGAGGTGGTCCCACAGATGCTCAGTTGGGTTCAAGTCTGGGGAATTAGGGGGCCAGGGTAGTACTTAGAAGTCTTGGTCATGCTCTTCCAACCAATGTCAGACATTTCTAGCCGTTGGACGTGTCGCGTTGTCTTGCTGGAAGATTCCATCCGCCCCAGGGAAGACAATCAGCATGTATGGGTGTACGTGATCTGCAAGGATGGATTCATACCCAAATCGGTTGAGAGTGCCTTCCACATGGATGAGTGGGCCCACAGAATGCCACAAAAACATTCCCCAGACCATAACGCTGCCGCCACCAGCTTGTGGACATGAAGTGGTCATAACAATGTGACTCAACTGTGTATTATATACTATAAATATTATATATATTACATTTATATAATACTTTCATGAGTTAAAATGTTCTGTGTATTTTGCATAGTGCCTCCGTTTGTATACAAGATGCCCTGAATTTCAGTTAATGAGGACAAATCGCTACTTATTTCCTTGCCTGGGTGTCCGTTCTGTTGTATGATGCTGTTTTTTCGGTGCTTTTAATCTGTTTTATTCTGTTTTATCCCAATCTGTTCTGCTATATTGTTTAATCTTTGTTAATTTTCTAAAAAATAGTGTTTAATGCTGTTTATGTATGTGTGTGCAGGAGTATGCAGGTGAGGACACTAGTGACCTGTTTCTGGAGGAGCGCGAGGCGGTGTTGCGTCAGGCCCAGGAGGAGAAACACAAACTCCAAATGTCTGTGCCAGGAATACTCAACCCGCACGAACTCCCAGAGGAAATGTGCGACTGAGCTTTCGCGCACTTGTACAGTTTTTCATACAGGAAAGAACGGAATCGGGAGCTGGCGAAGCTCTGTGTGCGTGTGTGTGAGTGTGTGTGTACAGCGAGATAGCAGTAGGCAGAAGATGGAAGAGGAGTGTAAATTTTGACCAAACCAATGCCAATGTGTAAATGAAACCGTCTGTAACCTTCTTTGACCCCGCCCACTTCACATGCAGTCCCCGCCCACCCGTCATTTTTATGTGAACCTACATTCATTTTGTATGGAGAGAACTGTTGTACGGTTACAATCCCCACGTTAATCAATTCAGAATTACTGTTTGGGTTGGGTTTCTTTTTCCTCTACGGGAAAAGCATGAAGTTGATGACAAAATTTGAGCATTTTAACTTCACCTCCACCCTTCAACTCTTCTCATCTGTATGTTAATTTGTAAAATATATTACAGCAACCCAGTAAAGAGAAGTAAGGAAGATGAACGCCCCACAGAGAGAAAGAGAAGTCGTTTTCTCTTAACTAGTAATGTGTCATTTTGCTGTGTGGCCTCTAGGCTTTTTCTTTTCCCCCCTCTTTAAACCACAGCAAACGAATGTGTCTGTTGAGGATCAGTCATGAAAGATGCTGCTCTTTTTGTTTTGGTTTTCCTTGATTTTGTCCACAGTTTTGTTTGGGGCTCATGTTATATTTGATTTTGTTTTTTAAAGCAGTATGTTAGGGGAGGCGACTCTGTACTAATTTCATGCCGCAGTTTGGTTGGAAGGAGTGGGTTCTAGACAGGCTCGCCAACGGTGATGAAGGGTTTGTTCATATCGTCCTGTTTATAACGCTGTCTTAGTACTATGGGAACATAAAGTTGGATATTTTTACAAAAAAAAAGCCCCTTTTGTGCATTTCTTGAATTCTCTTGTATTATGGGTTGTTGTATGCTGTACAGACCCCTCCAGGGTGTATCCTGCCTTCTGCCCAATGACAGCTGGGATAGGCTCCAGCACCCCACCGTGACCCAGAAGGATAAGCGGTTTAGATGATTGTGTGTGTGGGTGTGTGTGGTGTACAGTGCATTAATGCAAAAAAAAAAAAAAGTCCATTTTGTGGGACTTGTGCATATTTTAACAGCTGACATTTGTTAATACAAATAGAAAATATCCTTATATGAGTCAATGCTGTTAAAATCTGCAGACTGTACCTGGTACTGTATGAGTATTTCCTGCATTAAAAACAGGAGTTCAAGACACTGGCGCAGTAAAATGATCTATGCAGATTATTAAGCAGAAAATACAGTTTTTCTTGTTCCGCTGGTGACCTGGTCACAGACTAAGCCTTTACATGATCTTAATTACATGTCTGACTGGGACTTTTCCACTGAAGACCCGTTTCATTCAGTTTGGTTAATGCTGGTCCCTTTCCATCAATTCATATCTTAATTAGGCCACCATGTTCTCATTCAGTGAACTCAGTAAAGTAATAGATTATTTTTTTAATGTATTTTTACTACCTATATATCGCTGCTGTCGGATCAAAACCTCGTATCTCCAAAATGGTAACTTTACAGGAGAAAGAAAAAACATACTTTACTTTTAATGTGAGTCAATGGAACCAGACTTTTTTTCAAGTCATTTTGAGCCTTTTCATTCAGTCCATTCATCATGAAATTTAACCTTTGAAATAAAACCTAAAATGTGGCCGGAGCCAAAGTCACGGCACATTTTATATTTTTATATTTTACGGTATGTTAAACTCAGCAAATAAAGAGAAGTTGTGCACAAAAATTTGCAGAAAAATGCCATAATTACCCTGTTAATGTCCATATCTAAAACATCACATTTTCTTTGGTCTTTGCTTTGTTCTCTGTGCTTACCTGAGCGTAAGGTTTTTCAAATCGATCAAGCTGCATGATCAAAAGTGAGTTGATCACATAATTGATCACACTGAATTTACACACTAAACTTAGTCTTTAGACTACAGAATTACAAAAACACTAAAAAATCCTAATTTGATTGTAGATCAAAGTATTAAAATTACATGTGATCACAAATCAAATGTGATGTCTGTTAGATACTCCTCCACTGTGTAACTACATAATATTTCATCACCAGTCTAGATCGGACTGCACTCCTCTGCCACTCCTGCTCCAGGTAATTAACTTCTTAAGAAGGTCTTGATTGGCTGGATCACACGCTTTGGCGTGAGGTGAGAGGAGGTGCAGCATTTTAGCTGCAGGCTGGAACTAAACTGCAGGAGAGTAGATCTCCAGGAGGACGGTTGGTGACCACTGAATTAGAACACGTTCGGTGGCATTATTCCTTATCATTAGGCATGAACAGGTGTGTTCTCTGTGGAGGAACTTAAAACGTCATGTTCAGACATTTGCGTACGACTATATTTGGTCATTCTCCATTAGATTAGGCTTAATCCACGTCTGCAAAACTTCCACTAGCAGTCTTGGTGCTAAATCTTAAATTTTAACATAAGGTACCCACGTTTGTTTACTACAAATTGTAGTAATTTGAACACCTATAATGTCTTTTCAGCTGAATCAGGTTAAATCTCAAATTTAAATCAATTTAAATAAAACTCACTGAACTCACTGCACTAATGCATCACATGACCGCTTAATCAGTCACATTAAAACTGAAATGTGACCTGTGCAGAAGTTAAGGCACTTTTTATACTGTATGATATTGGGAAAATGATATGTTAAAACCAGCAAATAAATAAATAGCTGTCTGCATCAAACTACATATGGATGAGATCCACACTTCTTTGGGCCTTGAATTTTCAGATGTTTCATGCACACATCAAATCTTGAATCTTCAGACGTGTCTGAATCCTCTGGATCTTTTATCTTGGACCTTCTTTTTTCAAATATGTTATAACTGTCCCCACCCCAGTCAGCCATTATGTCTCTAGTTGCTGTAAAACGTTAGTCCGAGATTAGCGCAGATGCAACCCATCATAGTTAATTCGAAATACTACTGTTTAATCTAATCTGATCTGATCTAATCTAATATTCTGTAATTTTAAGTGGAATTCCACAGATTTTACAAAAAAAATTTCACCAAGAGTGCCTCGACGACTCATCCAGGAGGTCACAAAAGAACCCAGGCGAACATCTAAGGAACTGAAGGCCTTGCTTGCCTCAATTAAGGTCAATGTACACGATTCCACTATAAGAAAGACTTTGGGCAAAAAAGCATTCTGAGAGAGAGCTGCGAGGCGCAAACCACTGCTGACCAAAAAGAATTAGAGGGTTTGTCTCGCTTTGGTCAAAACATCTAGACCCCCAAGACTTTAGGGATAATATTCTGTGGACTGATGAGTCAAAGGTGGAACTTTTTGGAAGGCATGGGTCTCATTAGATCTGGCATAAAGCTAACACAGCATTCCACCATAAGAACATCATACCAACAGTCTAACATGGTGGAGGTAGTGTGATGGTCTGGGGCTGCTTTTCTTCTGCAGGACCTGGACAATTTGACTTGTCGTAATTGATGGAACCATGATTTCTGATCTCCATCAGAAAATCCCGAAGGAGAATATCCACCCATCAGTTCGTGACCTAAAGCTCAAGGGCAGTTGGGTTATACAGCAGGACAATGATCTAAAACACACAAGGTCCATCTCTGAATGGCTCAAAAGAAATAAAATGAAGGTTTTGGAGTGGCCGAGTCAGATATAAACCCCTTTGATATGCTGTGGCAAGACCTTCAACATGTTTATGCTCGAAAACCCTCCAATGCCGCCAAATTAAAACAGTCCTTCAAAGAACAGTGGGCCAAAATTCTTCCACAGCGATGTGAAAGACTCATCACAAGTTACTGCCAAGAGTGGCACAACCAGTTATTAGGCTTATGGGGGGCAATTACTTTTTCACATGGGTGATATAGGTTTTGAATAAATCTTCATTTTCCATAAATGGAGTGATCATTTAAAGCTGCATTTTGTGTCGACTTGTGTTGTCTTCATCTTACGTTAAAACTGGCTGGATGATCCAAAACATTTAGATGTGCAAAATAGAAGAAATCAGGTGAGGGGCAAATACTTTTTCACAGCACTGTATGTCTAGAGGCATTAAACTCTTCAGACGCCTGGTCCCCGTCACCACCACGGTGAACAATTCTGAGTCATTACGTCTCTCTAGAACGGGGCATTTCGCACCAAACCACTCTGAATGAGTTTGTTTGCATTTTAACCATTTAATTATTGATAACTTTTAAAAAATAGTATTAAATACTATTAGTGGTATTCAAAATACGAACCTGGTCCAATAAATGACTGTCAGAATCTGATCTGGTGGATCTGTTTGGTGGATTTGGGGGATGTGGTGCTGTTACACTTTACGCAGTGTTACAACCATCCCCGGTGTCTCCTATCAGAGGTGTAGCCAAGGGGTGGCCAGAGGTGGCCAGTGCCATCCAAGCATGAAGTATAGCCCCCTTTGTGGTCAGTTATGGAAATTTAGCTGAGAAACAGGCAAGTGAAGTGAGTGTATGGTACACTATGAAGATGGCTGTGTGAAGGAAGGATGAGTTAACTAGCCAAAATTAGTCAGCTGTGATCCTTTATTATGCTAATTACGTTTTACAGCTGAATACACGCACATGGTGTAGGCTGTATTCCATCTGTGGGATAAGTGTGTGCTAAAGCCTAAAGGAGCAGCTTTTATGGCCTTTGTACTTAATTATTTCATACACATTCACACCAAGGGGCAATTTAGTATCTCCAGTTAGCCTGACTGCACATCTTTGGATTGGAGAACATGTAGACTCCACACAGAACGAACCCTGGTCGCCCGGCCAGGGAACTGAACCCAGGCCCTACTTGATGTGACGCAACGTCAGAGAACTTGTAGAGAGGAGAATTACCGCTCTGCACTCTTCTGGGTTTCTCAAACACTAGAGGGCGCTCCAGAGCAAGTCCAAAATGCAAGGATTAAGATGGAACATTTGAGCAAAATCATAGTTTATAAATGCTTAAACATACATGCATACATACATCATCTAAACCCTATCCCAGCTGTCATTGGGCGGAAGGCAGGATACACCCTGGACAGGTCGCCAGTCCATCGCAGGGCAGACAGACAGACATACACATTCACACACACACACCCCTAGGGGCAATTCAGCATGTCCAATCAGCCTGACTGCATGTCTTTGGACGGTGGGAAGAAACCGGAGTACCCAGAGGAAACCCACGCAGACACGGGGAGAACAGGCAAACTCCACACAGAAACGACCCTGCTCACCCGGCAGGGAATCGAACCCAGGCCCTCCTTGCTATGAGGCGACAGCGAATGCTTAAACATTTTTAATATAAAAAATACATCAATTTCCTGATCACAGAACAGCATAAAACATTTTAACACTGCTGTTATGTTTTTAAGAGCTTTCAAACTCGAGTTATAGGAGTTTAAAACAGCACCTCATGTACGTTCATGACGTCAGTGAGCAGGAACAGCCAATGAGCTGCAACACCCGCCAACCACTCAGCACTTAGTAGCAGAAAAAAGGAAACATACAGGTGAGTTTTCTGTGCTTTTTTAGTAAAATACATCCTCCTACTTTCTAAAATTAAAGGAAAGTTCTGTATTAGTGATTAGAAACCATTTAAACTTTTAGTTTTTAGCTATTGAGCTTAATTTAGCCCTATTCATTTAGGACTCTCTCTGCTGTTTAACAGTCCTGTTTTTGATATAACGAGGGAAATAGGAAGTGGCCAGGCTCCTCATAAACCGGCTCTGGCGACATCACTTTAACACAACAGCGCTATTCTGTTTACTTTTTTTTAGCAGTGTGCCCCCCCAGTAATATCTCTGGGTCCAACCTGGCCACGCTTCTAAAAGTTCTAGCTATGCTCCCACCTTCTATGCATTACTTTGTGAAAGTCCGAGACCACCCCTTCATTTTTAAATGTTCAATCAAGACAGACTTTGAGTACAAGTATTTTTCAGCATCAGAAAACAGAACATTAAATAGAAAATCACACGGAAACCCCTAAGACTGTCATATCAACTGTTAAATCAAATCTATCAGTATTTAATTTGTCCACTCTTTACTTTAGTGGAGCTGCATCCACCCCACAAAAAGTCACTGACATTATTTTCCCCTTTAAAGAGACACTAACATTCACACAAGCAGCTACCCAAACTCACCTCAGCTGCCGTTTCTTTCTCATGTGCATCTGAATTGGCTAAAGGTGTAATAAAAGTATTACAGAGAAAATGAGACTCCTAACAACCACCTGGAAGACCTGACAGACACCAAAACTGTCCCCATCAGATAAACAGCACTTAAAGCTTTCATCTCTGAGAGAGAGGAGAAAATCAGCTCCACTCTGGATTCAGATCTGAAAACATCCACAGGAGTTTCTGTCCATCCTTCCACTGTGAGACACTCAGCACTATGAGTCTGAAAGGATGTGTAGCTGTTAAGAAGCTCTTACTGAGAAAAGGAGACACATCAAACAAAGGAGCTGCTGGTGTTTCTCAGAACAATGGACTGACCACCCCAGAGTCCAGACCTCAACATCACTGAATATGTTCGGGATTATTTGGATTGTGAGAAGCAGAAAATGTTAAACCAACTTCTAAGACTGAACTTTGGAGGTGTGAAAAACATCCCTGCAGATTTCTCTGAAAAAACTGAGAGTCTCCTGAAAAGACTAGAGGCTGTAATAAAGGTAAAAAGTGGAAACATTAAATACTGAACCACATGATGTTATATGCAGTTGTTGAGGCTTCTGAGTGATTTTCTGTTAAATATACTGTGTTTTTTTCTGATTAAAAAAAAAAATTTAACAAAAAATTTGAAAAAATTAACTGGCACTTTTGACTGGAAATTCAATAAAAGTGGGGAGGGGGGCTTAGATTTTACACAATACAGTACCTAAACAGACAGAACTGTAGACTTTAAAATGACTCAGAAAGCCGTAGAACATCAAGAGTGAAGTGCTAATCAAACTAATACCTAGAATGAAAGTCAAATAAAATTAATATCCAATAAAAATAATATCCAGAATGAAGGCCTAACAAAAATAATATCTAAAATGCAGTTCTAATAAAATTAATATTTAGAATGAAGTTCTAATAAAATTAATATTTAGAATGGATTTCTAATACAATTAGTATTTAGAATGTATTTCTAATACGTTTAATATTTAGAATGAAGTTCTAATAAAATTAATATTTAGAATTAATTTCTAATAAAATTAATATTTAGAATGAAGGTCTAACAAAAATTAGTATTTAGAATGAAGTTCTAATAAAATTAGTATTTAGAATGCAGTTCTAATAAAATTAATATTTAGAATGTATTTCTAATAAAATTAATATGCAGAATGAAGTTCTAATAAAATAAATATTTAGAATGAAGTTCTAATAAAATAAATATTTAGAATGAAGTTCTAATAAAATTAATATTTAGAATATATTTCTAATAAACTTAATATTTAGAACGATGTTCTAATAAAATTAATATTTAGAATGAAGTTCTAATAAAATTCATATTTAGAATGAAGTTCTAATAAAATTAATATTTAGAATATATTTCTAATAAAATTAATATTTAGAACGATGTTCTAATAAAATTAATATGTAGAATGAAGTTCTAAAAAAATAATTTACAGAATGAATTTTTAATAAAATTAATATATAAAATTAAGTTCTAATAAAAAGTAAATCAATGATGAAGTCCTAATAATATTAATATTCAAAATGCCTTCTGTTTGAGAACTGGTGACCCAATCTCGAGGCAAAAAACCCGACACAAGATGACTTTAAACAGAGAATATAAAATACAAATTTCAGTTTTTAACCTTAAGCACTTAGTTGCAACGTAAAATTATAGATGTAATAATCTATTATTATTATTATTATTATTATTATTATTATTATTATTATATTACCGTACACTGTATTGACTGCAGCTACATTATTTTATAAACATATAGAATGTATATTTCTGTATGTCTGCGCTGTGCAGAGCTGGTCATCTGGGACTTTTGCATCGACGTGCTGCTGACGGCGATGATGAAAGCGATGATGAGCGAGTGACCGCCGAACACTGCCGAGCTCGCCGAAGGAGACGCGGCGGAAAGAGCCGAAGTTTTTACTGAATGTCGCCCCCCGTTTTCAACATGGCTGTTGTATGTGCTCTCTTCGGCTCGACTCGCGAACAACTCAGTGCCTCATAACACTGAGTCTGACATCGATCCTTCTGGAGGAAACGTATTCCGTTCGGCATCTCCAGAAAACCTCCAGAAGTCCTCTGAACGATCCTTAAAACGAGCAGTTCGCGGCGGGGCCTTTTCTCTTTTTTTAACCCCCCCTTTCCAAAAAAACAGCCAGCTGCCAACATTTTGAATCCATCAACAATTTCCAATGGTTTGAGCACACTTTTCGCTTTCTTTTTTTTTTCTTAATGAACAATGTGCGAAAACTGCGCCGAGCTGGTGGAGGTGCTGAATGAAAGTAAGTACAGTTTTAATTTTTTTTATTTTTTATTTAAAAACAGGAGCTGACTGCTAAGTTTTTGCCTGCTTGCATGAAGCAACTTGCTAGCACACGAAGCTGAAGTCAGTTTCTTAGCTGCCAGCTTCTTGTTCGAATCTCCCCGTTCCACCTTAAATAATGTAGCAGCGCTATTCTGGCGCCCGAGGCGGCTGAATGTAACCGCTGCACCGTTTAAGGTGGAATGGGGAGATTCGAACAAGAAGCTGGCGGATGGGAAGCCAACTTCAGCCTCATCTTGTTTAGCATGTGGCTAGAGCTTCGTTTCAGTCTTTTCTTGTTTTTCCCACTTCGGTATTTGCCTTTTAGTCTGCCTTCTGTCTCAGCAGAGACTCCTCAAAAGAGCTGCGTTATCAGTTCACCCTTAAATCTGAATGTCATCGTGCTGGAGATGATTTTATATAGTCTGGCCTTCCAGCTTGGCCATGCATCAGTCAGTATCAGGCTCAACGTGCTAGCAACCCTTGACCAAGTTAGTTTTTTTAGAAGATTGTTTTTTTGTTTTCTACCATCATATTTAGTGATCATCAGCAGGATGTTGTCCTAAAGTGTGTGTTTTGAAGCCAGGCCACGTTGTGCCTGCCCAAATAAGTTGTGGCTTGAGTTTTATGGCCTCCTGGGTGGATAAATGTGCATCGTTTTGTCTGGCTTTGTTTATTTTCCCTCCTTTTGGTCCCACCTTTTCCACATTTCCATCTTCACTAAAACAGACCGTGGACGTTCAGTTGTTTTCTTACTTAACTTCTCGCTTTTCACTTCTTATTCGCCTGCTTCTTGTTCGAATTTACCCGATCCACCTTAAATGGTGCAGCAGTTACTGTCAGCCGCCTCGTTCGCCAGAATGCAACTGCTGTGCCATTTAAGGTGGAACGGGGAAATTCGAGTAGGCAGCCAACTTTAGCCTCGTCTGTTTACCTTGGATGGTTAGCATTAGCAGTCGTATTCGGTGTTTATTTGTTTTTTTTGCCGTTGTCATCGCTCTGCGGCCTTTTCCACGCGTTTGCTGTGCCTTTATAAGCCGCAGTGCCCCTGTTACACCGGCCTAAATAGCTATGGAAACGCCGTGTTGACCGTTGGTTCGTAGTTTAATGTGCTGTGAACAACAGAATGACAGCTAGCACACCTGCTAACCAGCTAGCCAGCCTAGCTCATCTTAGATGGCGAGGACGGAGGCAAGCAAATGTTTTATTTATTTATTTGTTTATTTGTTTGTTTGTTTACATGTCTGTTTTTCTCACATAATGTCTTTGCAAACGTTTACACGCCCTGACGACTCGATATGAGTTTGTGATTTGAAGCTACTCGGTGGATTTTCTGCTCAACTCTGTTGCAGCTAATGGAGATAATTAGCACCGCTGGGCTAGCAGCGCCGAGCTAGCTTGCGATGTGGCTGCACTTTGGCTATTTTGTACCATGACATTTGCATTTGGTTGACGGCTTCACCAGGCTGGTGAACCGTGAGAGTCAGGTTTGTCGTGCCAGGCTTTTATTCCCCCTGAAGGCCTCTTTGTGTTGCTGTCTCGGGTGTTTCTTTTGCCCGAAGTGCCTCCCGTTAGCTGGCTGGCTAACATGTTGTGCTTTATTGGCAAACTAAGCTACAAAGGGAGCCAGTGTTTCTCAGCACTGCCTGCTCCCACAATGAAAACTTCAGCAGGCCTCGCAGTTTTCGTGCTGTCATTTATTTTGAGAGGGAAAGCGCTGATTACTTAAAGTCTCTGTAAACGAGCCTGTGTCACAGGGCCATGTCATCGAGGCCAAGCGTGCTGTTTTTGTCACTCTTCTGGCAGGTTTTCTCATTTTCATCACAGGTGATGGTGATCCTGCCAGGGCTGTGGGCTTAGCAGACCTCGGGCCTGCAGTTAGAGTTCATCTGTGATAATACTAGAGCTGGGAAATAGGACTGTATGACAATGTTGTCGAGATAAACAGCATCCATCGTGGATATTGGCAGTGTTTAAATTCCCACTGCATGTTTGATTATAAGAGGGTATAATTAGTCTGGTTCCATTTAGTTTGGTGCAGCACGGTGTGTGAAAGGTTGAATAGTAGTTGGATTCGTAGTTTATGATGGCCATTTAAAAATGTGGCACCACTTTGTCTGCTCTTATCAGAGGTCAGAAGGAATAAATATTTTGACATCATGTACTGGAAAAAACGTACTGAATTATCGTGATGTTAGCCACCTCGCCCACCTCTAGATAACACTCACATTTTGAGTTTTAATGTGCTTTTTCTATTCTGGGGGTTTTTTAATCTATTTTTTTTGTCAAAATGTGTTGAAACAAGATGCAAACTATATTATTCGAGCTTGTCTTGGACTTAAAGTTGGATTTTTTAGTTTGTATGTGTTTTCAGAACTTGTTCGGTGCCTGTTGTTCCAGCCCTGTTCTGCTATTCTAGCAATATAAACCCTAAAAATCACTTTTAGAAGTGACTTGAGGAAAAGCCCAGTCATAGACCTCTGCAGTCATGCTGTGATCAGTGTCTTGGCCACATAAAAAATCTGTCGCATCCTGTGCTAAAAAATCCTCTCAGACCTGATGCTGTTTTTCTTCTATACATTTTTGTAGATCCTCTGAATTACGAGGTTGATTAACAGTCAAATTGCTAACATTGCTACATCCACGCCACAAACAGGCTAATCCTCCTGTGCATTAACATGACGTTGCCTGAAATATAAACTTCAACACTATTACAAAACAACACCAGCTACTCAAACTGTAGTCTATGACTGCCAAAGCCTCTCAACTACCACATTTGACAAAGCCTGCTGTTTTGTGTGGTGTGTTTTGGTGAGGTTGCCAGTCTTACGATGTTCAGTGCGCAGCAGTGTGTTAGTTTGCATGTAGCAATATTCATATTTTGGCTCCTTCACAACCTCATAATTCGGAGGATCCTTTGATATCCGCAAGGGGAAAATGTCCGCACAGCGAAACGTATTGGCTTTATTGTGCACCACAGGGTGGGAGCGTGAAGATTGTAGAAAAAGCCATTCATTTTTCCCATTAAAAGAAAAGATGACTGACTACAGAATGACCCCATGACTTCAGGGGTGCTCAGCTCCACCGTCTCCCGCCCACTTTACTCTAATGGGCTGCACCCCCATGCATAGTTTTGATCACTGACAGTGTTTTTTTCATGCCAGACGGTAAATGAGAGGTTCTGAAATTATTTGATACCGTTTTGAACGTTTAATTTTTTCAATTTGTATTGAAACTGTCCTGAAATAGCCACACTCTTAACGCCTGAATTGGCGTGTTGTGTTGTCAGTGTTGTCTGAGGTCACAGGTATCTATAATAGGATTCAGCCGGGGTCAGGCACTGTTCATCAGCTTGACTCTTCTGAACACTGTAGTGCTGGGTGATATATATCATCTATACTGGTATAAATAGACCATATACACCGATCATCACCACATCAGTGTTACTGCAGTGCTGAGAATGATCCACCACCTAAATAGTACCTGCTCTGTGAGGGTCCATGGGGGTCCTGACCACTGAAGAACAGGGTAAAAGGGGGCTAACAGAGTATGCAGAGAAACAGATGGACTACAGTCTGTAACTGTAGAACTACAAAGTGCACCTATAGAGTAAGTGGAGCTGATAAAATGGACAATGAGCGCAGAAACAAGGAGGTGGTCATAATGTTGTGCCTGATTGGTGTAGATTATACCATTATGGACTGGTTTCCAGGGATTAAGCTAGACTACATTTTCCCTTCAATGGAAAATCTCCATTCAAAATGCTGTGTAGCCCAGGACTGGGCTTAATCTCTGTCTGAGAAACCGGCCCTGTAGGTGTCGCACATCAGTATTTATATTCACTTTCAGTGGTTTTCACTTTGACTTTACACTAGATGTTTGAACAATACCGTGAGGGTTTGATTGCATCAGGCCACGAGAGCATTAGTGAGGTCAGGTGTTGATGTTGGATGATTATTTCTGGATCCTTCCAGCTCATCCCAGAGGTATTGGATGGAGCTCCATCGCTACAGAGAACACAGCTCTAGTGCTCCACAGCTCAATGCTGGGGGGGGCTTTATAACCCTCTAGCAGAGCTTGGCGTTGGGCATGGTGACCTTAGGCTCGTGTGTGGTTGCTCTCCAGAACATCCCATTTTGTTGATCAGTGCTTTTCTATGGAGATTATACCAGTTGAGTGCACACCAGTGTCAGCAAAGTAGCTGAATTCACTCATTACAAGGGCTGTCCGGATACTTTCAGGCATACAGCGTATTTCGGTGACCCTGAGAGTGATTGTTTTCGGTTCAGAATGCATAAAAACTAAATAAATGCTAAGTTTTCTTTTTGCAGAAGTGCTTTCTGGTTGGTTAATGTTTACAGTATCCAGTATGGTTCCTGTCTGGTGGATTTTTAAGAGACGAAAACTGTCAAAACAAGCTTTGCTGGGTTTGTAAGACATTCTTTCAGCTGTGCTCAGCAAGAATGGGTTCATTAACTTGAGATACACGACTGCATTACTAATCAAACACTGAGATGTATGTAAAAATATCACAATATTGTCACAGTATATCACAATATCATGTATTCACACCTCCAGCACTGATGCACTGTAATCAGAAAGGCTTGTCCCAGGCTGCCGTATGTGTCGGCCTGTGAGCGTGTCTTATGTTGTTGCCCCTCTCTAACCTCCCCCCCTACCCTGGTGAGTGGCAGCTCCATGTGTGCATATGCAGCTTAACCCCTGACCTTGAAATCTGTTGTATATGTGCAGCCATCTTCACCGTTCCCCACCCTGTGTGCGGCGATAATATCAAACAATGCGTCTCGCTGTGTGTGTTTGAGTGAGACTGGCAGACAGAAACGTCCCAGTGGGTTCACATACCCCACCCTGAACATGCTCTTAGGGACAAAACATGCGTACGGCGAGAGCTGCAGCTGATTTAAAGGGGCAGTTTGGTTAAAAAAAAATAATGATAATAAATTACCTGATTTCTACATCACACAAAATAATAGTCATCCAAGACGTGTTTTGGTGTCTGAGGTTCGCTTCTTTAGTTTTGTATTGGAGCTACAGTGTAAATGTGGATAACAAGTATTGCGCCAGCATCATGCAAACGTATTATTAGGTCTGTTATAATACAGGTCTAAATTGGCTTACTTGCTAGCTGCGTTTAGTGGCTAAGACTGGTAAACTGTCTAATCAGTATTTGATGTTCATAGAAACGTCTGCAGTTACACGGAATCATATCGCTGCTGTTGGCAGAAAACCAGTTTTTGACATAATTTGAAAATGCTTGTTGCTCTTTACATTGTGTGTAAATTTCATGATGAATGGACCAAAAGAAACGACCCAAAATGACTCGGAAAAACTTCTGGTTCCATTGACTTTCATTAAAATTAAAGTAGGTTTTTTCCTTCTCCTGTAAAGTTACCATTTTGGAGATACGACGTTTTCTTTCCAACAGCAGCGATATGTAGAGTCGAGCAATGCTGCTTTTTACCTTACAAGGACGACCATTTAGACGTGGTGTTTTCTTTGTAAGTCCCATGATGTTTCAGTGAGTTTACTGCTTTCTAAGCCATTATTTTTATTCATTTGCCTCAACCTACCGCACCCACTCACGTTCTGTTTGTTGCAGCATAATATGGTAGTGAAATCTAACAACGGTGGGAAATAACTGCAGTCAGATTAATTAATTAGTCATCTTAATTGCGATTAGGCAATTGTGTAATAATTGCGACAGGCCTACTGTCACAACTGCATCGCCTGATCGCAGTTATTTAAGCTAGAAACAATTACTTTCCTCAGTTATTAGTTAATCCCGTTAGTCACAGTTATTTATATGACAGTCGTCAGCTAAAGTTTCATTATCGTGTCAATTCGGCTTATTATTTTCATGCTAATCGTTGTTTTTGTGTTCAGTTCCTCCTGTATTGCTGTCCCACAGTTAAACCTGAGTGACTCCTCATTGACACACGTAACACAAGGTTTCACCCAACTTATTGTTTGACTAAGCCGAAGTCCTGCATCCTTTAGCTACTCGAACTTTTAGCACAGGTTACCTGGTAGGATCTGTAGCACCTGTTCTGACAGACTGAAACATTCAGTACAAAGAAAAAATGTAAAGGACACAGAGGAGAACATTTTTCGTTCATAAGTAAAGGTGTTCAGCGTAGACAGACGTGTTTTAGAACTGACAAAAAATGCATGTAGGCCCAGTTTAAGGCGAACAGAATATGCATTCTGAGTGTTTACATTAATCAAGCCAGGGAAAGTTATAGGGCCTTGATGTTGAAGTGGCAGGTTTTCATGTCTAGTAAGGATGAGGTTTTGGTGACGGAAGCTTCACCACTTCAGAGGAGTTAATGCTAAAGCTAACACTGTAACTAGTCAGAGCACTGGTACATTAGATGCTGAGGTAGATTGACCTGTTCTTAAGGTTCTCTGTGTAACATTATTTATTGTTAGAATTCATATTAAAATTACTTTTAGCATTATAAAGTTTTTAGCAGGTGAGGTTTAACTTACCTCAGAGCCGGTACAATGCAGTCTGTTGGTAGTTTTGATACTGACCTGTAAGTTTGGTCTTTTGCTCTTTTTGATCCAAACTTTTTCATCTTCAGGGATGAAATAAAAACAGCTCCTCCTCCCAGATGAGCAGGATAGCTTGTGCCACTGCAGGTTTGTTCTGAGTTTGTTGGTTTACTGTTTCCTTCGCTTGAGGGGGAAGTAGTGTTTAGAGACAGCTGTGATGGACTGAGAGGTGTGTCGATTATCGATCATAGTCAGCTCTGTATTTTCAGTCATTTCACTTAAATCGTTAAACCCATGGGTCGTCAGTATTAGCTGATATTATCGGCCAAACGATAAACGTTCAGATGTGTTTTAATCCGGTCATGGTTCATGTCGGGTTTGAAGCGCTGTTTGGTTTTCGGTGTCTATTTCTATGCAGCGTCTAGACCAGCAGTTTTTACTGTCCTGTTGCGGCTCCACAGCAGAATTAGATTATTAGATAACAATAAAATAATCCTGCTTTGCAGTAAAGCAAAGCTCTGCTGATCGTTCTAACGCTGTTTTAAAGCTAAATGGTCGTAAACGTTGGAGTTAAAGTAGCCTATATCTGCTAATTCACCCTTTAAGCCTGAAGGTTGGCGCGCAGACTGCTGGTCGCCATAGCAACGCGAACAGCAATCTCGCCTAGCTAGGCGCTAACGAAAAAGGCAAAGGGAAAGATTTAAAGACGAACATCAATAATTTGGAGATGAATGGATTTATTTGCATTTATAATCACTCCAGCTGGTTTTCTGATACATTTAATCTGCAACGAGAAACTGTTGAACCATAAAAAGTCGCAAAGATGAAGTCGCTTCTCATTCGTCAACTTCTCGTTCGAATTCTCCCGTTCCACCTTAAATGGTGCCGCAGTTGCATTCTGGCACCTCAGGCACCGTTTAAGGTGGAATGGGACATTTTGAACAAGAAGCTGACAAATGAGAAGCAACTTCAGCCTCGTAAAACGTCTAACGTTGAGAGACATTTTACAAGAAACTGTTCTGCTTTTGTGGAAAAGTTTCCTGCCGGAGATGCGAGAAAAGCGGCCATAGCTGAGCTGAAGCTCAAAGCAGAGAAAGTAAGTCTGCGTTTTCGTTTATATTTTTAGCTTGTACTGGTACATCAGCACATACTGAGATATACTTACAGCCAAGATGGTAAAATGGACCTAAAATGTGGCTTGATTTATGGTTAGATTTTTGTTGAAAGGACAAACTGGCTCTTCTTAACATTTGGGTTGCCGTGCCCTGGAATAGAACCTAAATTTAAGGGAACAGTATTAATAAACAAAGTTACTGGGATTCTTCCTTTTTTTTTTCTTTTTTTTTTCTTCCTTTCCTCCTTTTAAGTTATTGTTTCTGAAGCTGAAAGCAGTGGTGTTGCAAACCTTTTATCAGAGCCTCGAATGCGCCGATTTTGGGTTTGGCCTGAACTCGTTGCTCCGACTTATTGTTACGGCAGCGCTGTAGAGAAAAGTGAGAGAAAGAGGGAGCGAAAGAGAGGAAAGGTGATAAAAGAAAAGAAATCTCATGTAGGTCAAGGCTGACCAGCTGCTGCTGTGAACTTGAGAACCCAGTGATCGTCGTCCAAAGTCCAACTCCCCAGTTGCCATGGTAACAGTTAACAGGGTCTTTGCCGAGGCTGTTGTTTTTAAAGTGTTTGGAATATTCACCCATGAAACTGCGCTCAGAGTGAAAGGTGCATGAAAAATGAACACATCGGATGGAGGAAAAAAAACAAACAGTAATGGAAGACTTTTTGGGTTGGCACAAGTGGGCTTTGGTGCTTTGTGGTGATTTTAGTTGGTTCCACTGTCAATTCTGTAGCTGAATTTGTAACCCCTGATATAGGGCTGGGCGATATGGCAAAAATATCATTTCACAATTTTTTTTTTCACGATCACGATTTTATCACGATTCTTTTTCATGTTGGTTTTTAATACCATTTTGCAAGTTACTAAACAGTACAGCCAAACTAATCTCCCCTTTTAAAAATATAATACTAAAAGAAAAAAAGAACAACAGGCCATTTTGGCCAGAGTACCTTTTTGAACAGATTTTAATCTGCGTGCGCAATTTTTGTCAAAAAATTAACATTGGTTTTAAAAGGTAAACACCACCAATCAGGTGAAGTGCACTCTGCAAAACAGCTGGTATCACTTGTTGGACAAAAAAATCACGTTTTGAACTTTGCTTTCTATCTTGACACGGCATTCAGTGTACATCCGTGGAATGGTGGTGTTGGAAAAGTATTTGCGGCTGGGTAACTCAAACCACGGATCAACTACTGAGGAGCCTTTGGAGCCCCTCGTTTTCCACTGTTTTGATAGGAACCATATCCTTCGCCAGATAAAATGTTATTGCTTCTGTTACCTCTTTGCATCGTTTACTTGTCTTGTCATATGGAGCGCCTCTCTCAAATGCTTGTGTTAGCGTTGTTTGTTTTGGTCTTGCTGTAACGTTAGCGTTAGCCTCTGCTTGACTCTCAGCGTACTGTTTGGGATGTCGTCGCTTTAAATGGTTGAAAAGGTTTGTCGTGTTACCGTCTGACGTGAGAACCTTCCCTGTGCAAACTTTGCAAATCACCATGGTTTGTGTCCCGTCAGTTTGGGAAAATCCAAACCACTTCCATATATTTGGGGACTAACTCTTCGCCGGTGTTTTCATTCATCGCTTCCCGCTTGTGAAAAAGGGGAGGGGAAAGCGAGGCATGATGGTACGCTATGATTGGTTTATCTGCGTGTTTCGAGGGTGGGCATGAAAGGGACTAGCAACTTGTGCGCTTAGACTGAGGGGAAAATAAAAACCCATATCGCTTGTATGTGCATAGAACGGCAGCAGATATAATGTGCATTGTAACACGATCCAGCGATCTCCCTGTGATGGCGTATCGTGGACACATTATAATCCTTCACGATCTGATATCGTCATATCGCACACCCCGACCCTGATACGATGTCTTTATACTTGAGCCATGATATGAATCTGGTAAGCCCCTATATGTGAATTTGAATTTCGATATCTGAGATTTTTCATGTGTTTATCTTCAGATGGCGATATGTGAACATTTTTAGCATGTAAAACGTGGGATTACATGTACCTGGATTAGGATTACGGAGAGTTATAACAGTAAGTTCTGTAGGGTTACAAATGCAGCAAAAGAAATAAAATGGAGATATTTTAACACGGTAGCCCAGCGTCACCTAAACGTTCTTCTCTTACAGAGCACAGTAAATGCATCCTCAAATATATGTTCGAAGTGTTGGTCAGATCTGAACGATACATTTTTTAAGCAATTTTAAAGCAGTTATCTGCCAATACGGATATGATTCCAATATCATCAGGCATGACTACTTTTTTGTAGTAGACAACATTGAAAATAGGCTTTATTCTTACATGTTTAACAGATGTGATGCTCTGTGTGGTTTAAGAACTGTGGGTGATGATTAAGGCAGCTTGCTTGATGCTAATTGCTGTGGTATAATCAGTGTTTCCACTATATATGGTCTCGACCCGCTCCTTCGGGGTGGGGCGGAGGGTGGTGCTGTTCTGCCACCGCTGCAGAAAAAGATTGAGTAGTAGAGTAAGCGCTGATAATCGGCCATTGGTTGTTTGTAGGACTGTCACTATTAATTATGGTGGACAGTTCGATGGCATTTTATTGTTATAGTGATAGAGATTTTAGAGTATATCGTGCTTAGAGAAGACTGACCATCTGCGTGTTTCAATAGAAAGAGAGCATAATTAGACCTGTTTAATTGGATTTAGTGCAGCAAGTAAAACGCTGAACAAAAATCAATTCACCATCATGAGTTTTTGATGGCAGTTTTGATTTTTACCCAATTATCTCCCCAATTTTGTTGTTTCCAATTCCACCCGCTAGTTAGGACTCCCCCAATCACACGATGCTATCAACGCTAGGAGGGTGAAGGCTGACACAGGCTTCCTCCGAGACCTGTGAAACCAACCACCGCTTCTTTTCGAGCTGCCGCTCACGCAACGTCACTGGACAGCCGAACTCGCTCGGAGGAAAGCGCCAACCGCCAGATCTGTTACGTCAGCTAACAGACGCCTGCGCTGACTAGCATCGCGTTGAGTGATGGGGGGAGAGGGAGGGGCCATCCTACCCACCCAGAGAGGCCAGTTGTGCTCTCTCGGACTCCCGGCTACGGATGGCTGTAGCATCACCAGGGATCGAACTCGCGATCTCCTGATGATAGGGCCAACGCTTAGACGGTTGCGCCACTCGGGAGCCTTTGATGGCAGTTTTTAAACGTGGCACTACTGGTGCACGATGTTTGTGTCACAGAATACCGTGATACTTATCATGTATTGTGGAAATGTTTTTAAGTACCGTGGTGTGACATTTTTGCCACACTGACCACCTCTATTTGTAACTGCAACCATACATGCTTTCTAGAGATCCTTCTGGTGTGGGTTTCCTCTCTTTCAGTGATGAACAGAAAGGCAATTTGAGTGCTAATACCTGCCCCTCGTAGAAGATCTTCAGATGGCTTTATAAAGACTGGTGGATTCTCTGTCTGTCACTTAATCAGTCACTGAGCTGATTCATCAAGAACTTACATTGTCATTGATTAATTTTTTTAATCGAGTGATCACAACAACCCTACATGTAGCTACATTAGCCTTGAGGCTCCAGCGTAAAACTAAAGAAACAAACTGCCGTTTTAGGAATGCCGATCAATGCTGATTGATCTGAAATGCTGAAATAATTAGGAATGTCCGTCAAGAGTGGAATAACCTGTAAGTCTGAAGGGTCATTCTGTTTGTCTATTCGTTTTATTTCTTTTTATGATTTAACCCGGCGTGTTTCAGGGTAAAGTCTGTCTGTAGTGCGTGGGCTTGAATGAGTCTTGCTTGTTTATAGAGGTCATGGAGTTGAATTGATTCTTTTTCTGGATCCCATGTGGTGAGTGCGTGCAGCGCAGTACGGACAAAACCTCATTGTAATATCATTGAGTTGCACAATTTATCAAAAGTTAAATACTTTTTTTTTAGTGCTGTACTGTGGTGAATAATTCAGTACTCTAGCTTTCGACTATTTCGGTTCTTTCAGTTCTTTATTTAAACAAGCTAGAACCAGACTGACATTATATTTTGCCTTTGCTCTTAGAAATAAAGCTAAAAGCTAAAATGGTTTATTTAGAGTGATGCTACACACTCTTAAAAAGATGGCGCTTCAAGGGTTGTTTAGTAAAGAAAATGGTTCTGTATAGAACCATGAACACTTACAGAAACCTTAGCATGATTAAAGGGTTCTTTGCATCATGCAAGGGTTCTTCAGAATGATGGACAGTGTGCTTTAGAAGGTTCTACATAGAACCTTTTTTTTTTTTACGGTGCCAAACTTTTCAAACCCTTTTCAAAAAGATTCTATATATAACCATCTCTAGCACATTCATTCACATTTTCCATCAATCCAAAGAACCCTTTCATGATGCAAAGAACCCTTTATTCATGCAGAGGGTTGTTTGTGTTCATGGTTCTATATAGAACCATTTTCTTTACTAAACAACCCTTGAAGCACCGTCTTTGTTAAGAGTGTAGAAGAACCACTTTTGCTTCCCTAAAGAACCTTCCAGTGGATGGTGAAACAATTAAACCAATCATTGTTGTAAATGAGATCTTTAGACTTTTTTTAAAGTAAAGAAAGAACCCCCACGTTATGTAAAGGTTCTATACCAATAAAAGGTTTTTCCTGCAAGAAATCCCGGCAGGAACGTTTAGGCACCTTTATTTTAAGGTCGTACGGGTTTGTTAATTAGACAGAAGGTTGGCTATGAAGACTTTTGATTTGGCCACCAAGTTTCATATTTTTATGCTGTGTTTGACATTAAATTAGTATTTTCTGGTTAAAATGACGTTTTTAAGTATTTTAGCAACAAAATATAGTCGAATGTTACTGGATACATTTTTAAAAACTCAACTTGAAACCTTCCTTCTTTGTTTGTGTGCTGTTTTGTGTTTTTTGGCCCTGAGTCCGTCTCAGACGTTGCCTTTTGGTACCCTCAAGGCAAAAACTTTGGGGAACCGCTGGTATAACCGGTTGTATATTTGTGTTAAACCTAATGATTTTGTTTACACCTTGTATTAACATGCGTTTTTGGTGATCGGATCACGTTCGGGTTTCACTTGACTGCATGAAAAGTCAGATGTAAACACCCCCACGATGCATTGTGAGCAGATTAAATCGCATCACTTAAACCACATTCGGAGGTGGTCAGAGATGGATCTTTACCACATTTAACCCTTAGGACTCAAAACGGTGGGTCACTTCTAGCCTTTATAACTTCAAAACGGTTTAAGTTACAAACATGATCCACATATCAGGACATTCAGCAGACCAGCCCCTAACTAGCAAGCATGACCTCATCGAGCTGTGATGTCTGCATCAGTGAGTAATTCGGCTCGGAAAATCACCTAAAATCCTGGTATTATTGCGCTGCTTTTTGGCCTTCGTATTCCAACAAAAAGGGCGAAAAAGGCGATAAAACTGCAGTGTCCCATTCAACACAATGAGTGTACTTTCCCTCTTTACCTCAAAATCACACAAACAGGCCCTAAAATACATTTTAACAGATAAATGACAATAAATATGACATATTATTCTAAAATTAATTATATTTAGCTCTGTCTTTCGATTTACATTGATTTTGAGTATTAAAAATATCGGATATTAAATATACAACTCAATTTATAAGTAAAAATAAAGCCTGTCTTACTGTGTATCAGAGTTTTAGGGACTCAGCATGAATCCAAGAGGACAGAAAATCAATAAAAAACATGTCCGTCTTATGCTAATTGTTCATTTTTGCTCATAATAACCCATAGAATGAATCCCCATCAAAATTATTGCACTTTCTGCTCACAGACACTCCAGACTAACAGCTTCTGGAAAGGTATCTGCGGTGCAACTTGTTTTCAAGATCTCTATAAGCAAAAAGTTATAAAATTTTGCAGGCGCAAAGGTAAATATTTGATCCGAAATGACTCAAATTCATGAAGATATCAAATTTCTTTTAGCATTTAGATGTCAAAAAATGGCATATCTGAGTAGCCCAGGGTCTCCTGAAAATAACAACATATGGCATGTGTGACTGTCTCATGTAAATACTTTATAATTGCAATTGTGATTGTACCAAAATACCAAAAAATCCCCAAAATTTCTAGGGTTCTAAAGGTTAAAGCCAGTGTAAACAGGATGTGGTTTTTTATCCATATGTGATTACATCAATGGAAGTGCGTCTGCCGAGCGCTGACTAGCAGGTGAGAGAATAAACAACCAAACTAAAGATGGAGGATACGTGAGGCTGAAGTTAGCCCCAAACCAAGAACCTTCCTGCAGTCCAGCCCTATGAAAGTGTCTTAGCTGATCTTATTCACTCATATCATAACAGGGAGAAGAGTAAACAGAAGTCAAATGGAAACGACGCATGTGTTGACTTGCTTTTTACATGGGAAAAGTGCAGTCGAACCTGGACGGACCGGAGATGCGTTTTAGTGAAAGGTGTAAATGAAATCTGGCCAAATTTCACACAGATACGATCAGTGAAAAATGGGCTCAGTGTGATGAATGTTATACCGATCCTCTCCTAATCCTATCTTAATCCTCCCTTCACAACACGCTGAATGAGTTTATGTTTCTAATATTTAGCTATGTAATTGATTTATTTAACATTTGAAGAGCTGCACAGATAAAGAGATTGAATTTGAAAACCAGACATGTTAGTTAAGCAGTAAACATCTTAGCATTTCTATGTTTAATCCTATAAATCAAACAGACTGTTTATTCTAAGGAATAAAATCTAAGAATTTGGAAAATGATCATGTAAGAAATCGTCTTGTTCTTGGTATGTAAAACCACATGAACATTGTATGTGGACATCAGCGGAAAAGTAGAACACAAGACGAATGTAGGATACGGGCCCTTTAAACAGTGTACTGTGTGGTTCCTCTGCCGTTGGTGGTTTATACAGTTGTTTTGTGTGTTTACTCAGAACCCCCTCCTCCCCCCAACTGAATCAGACTTAATCTCACCCACACACACTGTACTCAACATCAACATTAACCCTCTGTGTGTGTGTGTGTGTGTGTGTGTGTGTGTGTGTGTGTGTTTAAGGAACCGTTAATCTCTCTAACACACATACCACACCTACATACTGTACACCATCAACTTAATCACACTGTCTGTTCTGCACATACAGCACTCTGCAAAACTCTTAGGCCATCTGGAGAAATTGATGTGTGAAACTATTTATCTGGTCAATTTCTTAGTGTAACCATTTCTAAAGCTCTCCTTCATGAAGCCCAGCATTCACAGTTACCTAGTTTGTCTGATCAGTGCTTCACTAAAGGGCAGTTCCATTCATTTTAGGGCTGCAACTATTGAACATTTTCATTTTCGAAGGTTATCTCGAGTATTCAGTTATTCTGTAGCAGTAAGGAGTACTAAGATATGCGTTTAATTGTAATAAAAGATAAATGGCTTTTTAAAAAGACTATTTCGTTGTTGTTGTTGTTGTTGTTAATGAATGCTGAGCTGCTATGAGGTAATGAATAAACATCACTGATAAAGAATTATTGTCACTGCAAGTAGTAGAAAATGCTACTGCGGGGACTCCTGCCCAATCTGGCAACCCTCACCAGGTGGCTGAGACTGAATGTGTCAGTGATGAGTAACAGCGTCTTTTTAACCTCATTGTCTTAACTGAGAGCAGCTTTTTGGTCAACTCTCGTCATTTGGTCATAAACGTAACGTAAAACTTTCTGCCGCATCGTTTTTTAAACGTTGCGTGACTTTACTTGAAAATATGAACATACATCGTTTAGAAGATGGAGAATATTTAGATCCTTTATTTCGTGTTTGGTTTCAGCGCCGCTCCAAAAGTGTTTTGCTGCGTCTCGCTACATCCACAGTCTGATCTCGCGCATGCACAGACTGAGAAATCCGAAAGAAATCAGAGTAAGAGTTCACATGCACTGAGAAATCAGATTACTGAGCTAAAATCCAGCTCTCTTTATCGGATTTCTTAATCGGATTTCTAGATCGGAGTATGGTTGTTTTACGTGACCATTGGAATAATCGGATAACTGCAGAAGTCCGATTATGATCGGATTATAGAGTGCATGTATACGCACTCATTGTCTCATTGTGCTGTACGAGGAGAGAGGAGCTGGTTAGCATTAGCTTAGAACGTGTTCAGTCCTGGCTTACTAAAGCTAACTGGCTAACTTGGTTGGCATGGTGACAACTCAGATGATGGATCAGCTTCCAAAGATCACAAGAGTATCATCTCCAAAAGCGGCATAAATGGGGCTCAGACTGGGCTACAAACACCTGAATTATGTGTGGATGAACTTAGTTTCAGCAGCTGAACGTCGTGATGAGGCTCTTCGTGCTACTTTCACTTTAGCTCAGTGTCACTGTTTGCCAGATGGATGTCTTATTTGCACTCAAAGACGTTTGGGCTGTTTGGTTTGTGCTTTGTTTTGTGTGCAGCTGCTCCAAAAGCAGCTCAAACTGAGTAGCAGTGTGCAAAAGCACTCATAAAGCTTCGGCTCCTGAATGAGGCGGCGCAGCTCTCCACTCCGCTCTCGCTTCCCCAAAGCGGAAGGCGTCCTGCACAAATTCAGTTTGATTGCTTTGTGAGAAACGAGATGTCGTTTTAAAAGGTGTCCGGCCTGGTTTTGTCGCGGTGTGAACAACAAATTGCGCCGTGCCTGGTGTGTAGAGTTTTGATGCAACAAAGCAGTGTCTGAATATTTCACGTTATTTGCATCACGTCTGGTGTGCTACGGCCATTAGATCAAAAACCGAAAACCAAACTTGTTCTGTGGTGAGTGTGTAGCTCTTAGCTGTCGCTGAGCTGCTGTCATGCTTAGTTTTCCCTGAGGTTTTTCCCAGCCTCTGATTTTTATTTCCACTTTTTCTATCAGAGCCTCCTATCGGTGAGTTCCCACACCACCGATCAGCCGCTCTAACCCTAACCCTCTAAAATATAAATGGGGAGAATGTGTTAATTTGTCTGTTCAGGTGTGGAATAGAAATTTGACAGAGTTTGACAGCATCATCGTAATTTTGAAACACATTCATCGGTTTAAATACTGTGCTGTACGTTTACAGTTACACCACTTAACCCTAATAGCAAAACCCTATTTGGATTGGATTAGTTTATCTCAGATGTCTGTAATGAGGGAAAAAAAATCCAGACAACAATAAAATTACTATGGAGGCTTCAGTTTGGGCTGTAATGTAACCTGGCTGTTTGAACTGCACTGGCTACCTGTATCATTCAGGATAGATTTTAAGGTTCTGCTACTAGTTTTTAAGGCTCTAAATGACCTTAAAGGACCTGCCTGCATCACAGAGTGTCTGTCTGTTTATGTTCTGGCATGTAATCTAAGATCTGCAGATAGTGGCCTTCTGCAAACACCCTACAAAAAACAAATACAAAAACATGACTCTTTCAGTTATTCTGCTTCTAAACTGTGGAACTCAATTCCACCTTTTATTAGACAGTCAAGCTCAGTGCTCACTATTAAGAAGCATCTAAAAACGTGTCTCTTTAACTCAGCATTCAATTAAAACTCTGTCTTGTGGTGTTTATCTTTAAGTTTGATCTTTTTCATTTTTTTCTGATTCTAAATAAATACTAATGATTTCTTGTATAACTGTTTTATCACCTGTCTGTAAAGCACTTTGAGCTGCCACCAGCATGAAAAGTGCTATATAAATAAAAATTATAATATAATTAAATATATAATATATAATTAAAATATATATCAATTGTTATAAACAATAATAATAATAATAATAATAATAATTATTATTATTATATTATTATTATTATTATTATTATTATTATTATTATCAGACATAATCATATGATTGGACTCTACATGATATTAAATTGTGCATATAAAGTAATATTTGAATGACACTGCGTAGCTGTGTGTGAATATAAAGTGCTATATATAGCTGCCATTAAGGCCCCTTTAATCAGCCTACAAGATCTCGCTTCTCTGGTAGACTTTGTGTTTCTCCTCCTGCAAATGCTCTTCCAGTATGTAGAGAGAATGGAGATGAAGTTCTGCTACCCAGACCAAGTTAATGGTTGAAAAACTTTAAAAGCATTGATTTTTCATTTTGGAAAATTTTTATAATTAATCAATAAATATGGCGAGTCTCAGGGGCACAGAAAATATTTTTCCAACAAGATGTGACATCTGCCTGGAAAATCCACCAAAACGCACAGGAATGTGGACCCAGATGGGACTAAATTTATCAGACGATTTTGGTTAAAAACTGTAGGCCTGGAATTTTCTCAGAGGAGGGGAAAACACAGACAGAGTACAGTAAATACAACATCAAATATCTGATGCTAATATATATATATCATACAAATATTTTAATACAAATATCTGCTGATACCAATGTGATTCCGATATCATCGTGCATCTGTAGTTGTTAGCTGTATATTTCTTCCTGTGGGGGAGTATTTTGGGAGTATAGTAGTTTGAACATGATTTACTACTTTTAGGCTACGTTCACACAGCAGGTAATAGTGGCCCAAATCCGATCTTGTTCTTCATATGTGACACAGATGTGTGTTTGTGTGGCAGTGTAAACAGCAAAAAACGCATTGAATCTGACATTTACAATTCCGATTTGAGACGCTTTCATATGTGGTACCGAAATCTGATATGTATCTGTGGCAGTGTGACTCTGTCTGAACAGCCAGATCGGAATTTATACGACTTTTATGTCAGTCCAGCTGGACATTCGTCATAATTACACGCTGCTGAGGCTCATAAACGTTTAGGCTGATGTTTCTGTACCAAAAAATTAGAGAAGACTCATCACAGCCGCTCCTTGTTCGAAGAGATTTCGGACGAAACGGCCGATCGCGGCCAGAGGAGACCGAGGCTGAAGCGTCAAAAAGCTTTATAATCACTCCTGCGATGCTGGCGGAGACGAAACTGAAAGCTGCGGGAGCGACTGGCGTTCGCTGGCTGTCATGACTGTTTACCTCTGGACGAGCCACGTGAAGCATTGTTCTTTTGCGCATGCGGGTCGGTTTAGGAGCTGATCTGTTCAGACTGATGTCGCATACAGATCACATTTAAAAGATAATGTGAACAGCCAAACAAAAGAATCGGATTTGGTTAGAAAATCAGATTTGGGCCACTTTTACCTGCTGTTTGAATGCAGCCTTAGATGCTAAAAGTGAAGTGCTTCAATTAAACAGCTCATTTTAAAGATGAATAGATTTTGAAGAAGAAACGGTGGATGGGTATTGGCCGATACTCAAGGTTTCAGTGTTGGTATCGGGAAAGAAATGTTGTTATTCCATCTCTATACAGTGATAATCAGTCCAAAATCAGTGCTGTTTTTATCGGTGCAAGTTCCGAAGTTTCCCCTCTGTGTGAAAGTACAGTGAATTAATTAAAGGCTGGGTTTCTTTAGAAAAGTCCCTGAGAACCCAGGACTGTATTAGTGTGGAAGTCTCAGTATCATCCTGTGTAGTTTCAGTTTGAGTTGAACGATGTGTGGAGGTCCGTGGAGTGTGTGTCCACTGCGTTTCGGTGTGTGTTTGTTGAGGATGGTGGTTGTTATGTGCTGCTGGATTAGCCTGAGGCTGGCTTCAGGCATTTTTATGGAAGGAAAATTGACACTCTGCTAATGGGCTTCACCAAGCAGGAGCTGATGGTGAAAGTGGACGATGTTGCAGAAATAAAACGTCACAATACCTGAACACTTTTTTACAGGATGTGAAATGCATCACAATATTTAGCTTTTCTGGGGTTTGTGAACGAGTGGGAAGAGGGTGAGGTGGCAGAGATACGTACACAAGGACTGAAGTACCAACAACACAGGATCGTAGTTAAAAAGCAAAAGAACAAAGAATCAATTCATGAACATAAAAGAAGCAGTGGTTCTAGAACCAAGCAGTGTTCTGCAGTGAAGCAGTGATTCTAGAACAATCCAGTGTTCTACATTGAAGCAGTGGTTCTAGAACCAAGCAGTATTCTGCAGTGAAGCAGTGATTCTAGAACGAAGCAGTGTTGTGCAGTGGAGCACTTGTTCTAGAATGAAGCAGTGTTCTGCAGTGAAGCGGTGGTTCTAGAAGAAAGCCATGTTCTGCAGTGGTTCTAGAACGAAGCAGCGTTTTGCAGTGAAGCGGTGGTTCTAGAACGAAGCAGCGTTTTGCAGTGAAGCGGTGGTTCTAGAACCAAGCAGTGTTCTGCAGTGAAAGCAGTGGTTCTAGAATGATGCAGTGTTCTGCAGTGAAGCAGGGTTCTTCAGTGAAGCGGTGGTTCTAGAAGAAAGCCATGTTCTGCAGTGGTTCTAGAACGAAGCAGCGTTTTGCAGTGAAGCGGTGGTTCTAGAACGAAGCAGTGTTCTGCAGTGAAGCAGTGGTTCTAGAATGATGCAGTGTTCTGCAGTGAAGCAGTGTTCTTCAGTGAAGCGGTGGTTCTAGAAGAAAGCCATGTTCTGCAGTGGTTCTAGAACGAAGCAGCGTTTTGCAGTGAAGCGGTGGTTCTAGAACCAAGCATTGTTCTGCAGTGAAGCAGTGGTTCTAGAATGATGCAGTGTTCTGCAGTGAAGCAGTGTTCTTCAGTGAAGCGGTGGTTCTAGAACAAAGCCATGTTCTGCAGTGATTCAGTGGTTCTAGAACGAAACAGCGTTTGAGAACAAAGCAGCGTTTGAGAACGACGCTGCTCTAGATTGGAGCAGTGGACAGAGAATGATGCAGTGTTCTAGAAGTGCTGATGATACCCATGACATGCAGAAAGTGTGTGGTGACCTAACCTGTCCGCCTCTCTACCTCTAAGCGTGGTGGAAGTCTGTAAATTTGAATATGTTTCTAAAATGTTAAAACATGTGAAAGAACCAGTCATTGGTTTGGACGGGGTTTAAAATAGGCTCAGTGGTACCGGTTTGGGTTTTATTTCGCACAGAAATTGAGGTCAGGCTTAGAATTAATAGGTACACTGAGGTTTAGATCTCCACAAACTGTACACGAGTAAAGATTGGATTGTGTTGTATTAACACGTCTTTATCTCTTGTCTCCTCAGTCTCGGATGCAGACAGTTCGGACGGCCTGCAGTTGAAGAAGGAGCATGCCTTAAGAGTTTTCAGCTACATCGGCACATGGACACAGAGGTCGGTCATCCATTCATTCATTCACGCCTTCATTTAGTCCAGTATTCACTCGTTCAGTGTTGTTTGAAGTATGTTATGTGGACAGTATTGAGTCTTTCTGTCAAACGCCTCGTTCTCTGGATGATTTGGCTGCTGCTCTGATGTTATGCGATACGGTTGCACATTCTCTGCTACATAAAAAGGATTTCGCTGTGGACGGTTAGGTGACCTTTGGCCTACTTTGGTTTTGCCCGCTGTGGCATTCGAGCGTGCTCACTCCAAAAATGCTGAGTCATCAGTGCCAATCTAATCCACAGTTCTGAGGATAAAGGAACCTGCTTCCTTTGTTATTTCGTGAGGATTTATTTTTTATTTTAGGGAGTGAGGAATATGTGGACTTGCTCTATACTGTTGCAGTCCCAACAAAACCTCAGACCTCTGAAATCATAGATTTATGGAAGGAAAAATATTGAACATTCATATTGATCAGCTCATCAGGAAATGTTTGCACAGTGGATGTTTTTTAATGTAGTCCTTTCCAGTTCCCAACCATTAACAATGTACTTTTCTACTGTTTGTGTGCGTCTGTCCACATTTATAGATTAGAGCTGAGCAATGACTGTTATATGCAGTAAAGCCAGAACTACACCGATCAGGCATAACATTATGACCACCTCCTTGTTTCTACGCTCATTGTCCATTTTATCAGCTCCACTTACTATATAGGTGCACTTTGTAGTTCTACAGTTACAGACTGTGGTCCATCTGTTTCTCTGCATACTTTGTTAGCCCCCCTTTACCCTGTTCTTCAGTGGTCAGGACCCCCATGGACCCTCACAGAGCAGGTATTATTGGGGTGGTGGATCATTCTCAGCACTGCAGTAACACTGACATGGTGGTGGTGTGTTAGTGCGTGTTGTGCTGGACTGAGTGGATCAGACACAGCAGTGCTGCTGGAGTTTTTAAACACCTCAGTGTCACTGCTGGACTGAGAATAGTCCACCAACCAAAAATATCCAGCCAACAGCGTCCTGTGGGCAGCGTCCTGTGGGCAGCGTCCTGTGACCACTGACGAAGGACTAGAGGATGACCAACACAAACTGTGCAGCAGCAGATGAGCTATCGTCTCTGACTTTACATCTACAAGGTGGACCAACAAGGTAGGAGTGTCTAATAGAGTGGACAGTGAGTGGACACAGTGTTTAAAACTCCAGCAGCACTGCTGTGTCTGATCCGCTCAGACCAGCACAACACACACTAACACACCACCGCCACATCAGTGTTACTGCAGTGCTGAGAATGATCCACCACCCCAATAATACCTGCTCTGTGAGGGTCCATGGGGGTCCTGACCACTGAAGAACAGGGTAAAGGGGGGCTAACAAAGTATGCAGAGAAACAGATGGACTACAGTCTGTAATTGTAGAACTACAAAGTGCACTAATATAGTAAGTGGAGCTGATAAAATGGACAATGAGCGTAAAAACAAGGAGGTGGTCATAATGTTATGCCTGATCGGTGTAAATGCAACAGTTTTGACGTCCTGGTCAAATTACATTATTATGTTTTCATTTTCTGAGTAGAAACAAGTTAACACATCCATCCGCAGATAACACACTTCTGTAGATATTAATGCTACTGTTTATTTACTGAAGTTGACATATGGGAAGGAAAAAAATGTGGCCTATGCAAAAATGATTTTATTATTTTATATTATTTTGTTTTTCCTGTATATTAAACTGAGTAAATAAAAAAAAAGAGTTCTAAAATATACAGAAAAATGTCATGATTAAGCTTGTTCTCTGTTGACGATGTGTCAACATATTCTCAGCTATAAAATCAACAAAATATCATTTGAACGAGGGTTTTGAAACTTGTGTATCCTGTATGTTTGTATGTTGTAATATAGGCTATGTATTTAAAAAGTGGCTCTAGCTCTTGAATAACTAACTCAAACACTGTAATTAAATAAAAAGCCGCCTGCAGCTCTTAGGAGGATTAGCAGGTGGTGATCCTCTCTGTGTTGTGTGGTTTCAGGCAATGTCTGTGCTGCTTCAAAGAGTACAAGCACCTTGAAGTCTTCAACCAACTGGTTTATGGCCTCATTAACCTGGTCATCGCCCAGGTAACCAGCCTGAGGGACCGCCTCTGCAGTTCCCACGGCAGTGGTGGGCCAGAGGGTACGGGTTCTGAATGGGGCTCCGCCCACCCTCAGCCTTCTCCCAGCGAGGAGGAGCCGCTGAACGTGGAGAGAGACTCGGCGGAGGAGGATGGAGGAGCGGAGGGGGTTTCGGCAGAACCGCAGAAGAACCAGAACCAGGTTCAGGCAGGCCCTCAGGACCAGCCCAGACTGGGGGATTGTTCGGGGGAAGAGGGCTTGGCCGAGAGCAGCCTGGACCCTTTCAGCTCGTGGAGCACGGAGGACCGCGAGAAACTACTGCTGTGTGCTGCCAAAATATTCCAGATCCAGTTTCCCCTCTACACAGCCTATAAACACAACACGCACCCCACTATAGAGGTAATCCGTCACAGTGCAGTGCCATTCAGAGGGAATATAATCGCTCATCCCAACAGTATAAAGCCAAACTGTGATGCTGCTATTGTGTAACCTGACAGGTTTTAAAGTGTTTGTGGGGAAAAATTAAACGTTAATGTGTCCAGAATGATGAACAGAGCTGTGGAGGACTTTGAAATAACTGAGAAAACACATAAAGAATGGAATTGTAATGATGTTAATATCTAGAATTAGGTTAAAATAAAACAATATCCAGAGTTAAGTTATAATAAAAAGAATAACCTGAATGAAGTAATTATAAAATTAACGTCCGGAATGTCTAATTCTTAAAAATCAGTGATCAGATCTTGAGGCAAATAACTCAATATGAAGTTAATAGAAATGGGTCATTAATGGGGATTCATTTCGACTGTTGATGTTGGAGTGTCTGTAAGCGTTATTAAATTGATAGGTAATCAAATGCAGGTAGGGAAAACTACTAATTACCATGGTATACCAGGAGCTTGTTAAAGTGTTGCTAGGTCATTGCTATGGTATCCCAGGTGGTTGCTAAGGTGTTGCTAGGCCGTTACTATGGTATACCAGGTGGTTCCTAAAATGTTGCTAGGGCATTGCTATGGTATCCCAGGTGGTTCCTAAAGTGTTGCTATTGTATCCCAGGTTGTTGCTAAAGTGTTGCTAGGCCAATGCTATGTATTCCAGGTGGTTGCTGAAGTGTTGCTAGGCCACTGCTATGGTATTCCAGGTGGTTGCTGATATGTGAGTGTATGTGTGTGAGTCTGTATTGAATGTCTGTGAGGAACAGTGTGAGTGATTGTGACATTATTTGTGGCTGTAGATTTGCGTTTTTACAACATTCCACTGTTCATTTCCTATAGTGAAAAAACATGTTTGTACAAACGCTGTACAAAAAGGCTACTTTAAATTGCTCGTATAGGAACTTGTGGTTTTAGCTTGAACCCAATGAACCCAATGAAATGTAAAAAAAACAAAAAAAACATCGGATAACAAAACAAAAAGCAGCAAGTTAGCTTGGTCAGGCCAGTTTAACAATGCAGTTGCATTAGGTAGGATAATCAATAGAATAGCGATTCTGCATTGCGATGTCGCGACTCGTCACACGTCTGTTGTGGAGCACTTTCTGGTGTTCATTTTTGAGTTTAATGATTTCTGTGCTGTATTGCATCGTTATCGCTTTAACCCACAGGTCAGATACAGAGACACAAGACTGTATGCTGTCATTGTTTTCTCCTGAACAGATCCTGCTATTGTTCCTCTTTTGTATTTATTTGTGTTTCTGTTTGTTTGTTTTGGATTGTTCTCCTTTTTTTCATACTCTTCCCATTTCCCTGCAGGACATCTCAGCTCAGGAGAGCAGCATCCTCGGCTCTTTCTGTGATATGAACGTAAGTGCTGCTCAGCTGGTGAAATGGATTCATGTCTGCACACTTGAGGCCTAGTGTGATTTTTACTGATGATGTACATGCTTGTGAAGTTTTTTTAAACAAACACGAGCGTATTAACGCCATCTTTCATATTGAGTCTAAAACTGGCTGAATGCCAATCATTTTTAATTGGAGCCAGCTCGCCTTTCTGTGTTTTACAGATGGATTAAAAATCAACACACATAAAACATGTAAAAGCTATAAAAATGAAGAGGGTAAAAGGGAACATTTGGCAGACCCCAGCTGAAAGGCTCAGGAATGATGCTGAGTACCTTCGTCAAACAAAGCAGCTGTTTATAGACTTTATTTTTATCTTAATGAATCCTAGTCTGTACATGCACTTTTTGTGTTTATTTTCTTGTTCATACACTCTTCATTTCAGGATTGCAAATAGAGGTATAATGTAAAAGTCATTTTTCATGTTCTCATGTAGATTAGAGCAAATATTACCTGTAATAATAGTCAGAAAGGCCTTTAAACACCTCGTAGTTTTTTGTAAATTGGATAGCACAGAAAAAAAATTGACAGCATTAGCATAATCTGCTTAAATGTTCAGTTAACAATCTCACAACAGGCTCATACATTTTAAACAAATGTACTATGTTAGCAAAATCTGCAGTCCGATTTGTTCCCCCAGTGTTTTTGAGATGCTTTTCGGATCCAGTGCTTTATAAGTCCTGAAGCATGAAGATGATTTTATCACCATTGCCAAATGCGGAGATTTATGTCGTGTTGCTCCTATTTATATTTTATTGGGAAGCAGCAAACACTGCCAGCTGCGCTCCATTTTAGGCCTCGTGCACTCCCTCTGCTGGTCTGGAGTTTCTGTCAGCAGATTTGATCAGGTTAGCTCCAGTTCAGGCGTTTAGAAATGGATGGGTCCAAGATCAGCCACAAACGGGGTTAAAGAAAGCCTGAGTTTTCAGTCAGAAAATGTGCACTGCAAAACACATTTGACATGAATATCAGTCAATATAACCGTAATAAGCTCTCCAAGAGGAGGTATTCAGTGGAAAAACAAATTCTTGTGTGCAGGGGTCATTAATTATATTTCAGTGATCCTTTAATGATCTCTATATTTAATGGGAAGCATTTAGATAAAATATTTCTAATGTTTAATCAAATAAACAGAATAAGCTAAATTTATGTGATAGCAGGTTTTTGCATGAAACAAGTTTTTATTGCTGAAAGCCAGAAGAACTAACTGCTCACAGCAAAATTCATCAAACTTTTAAAAAATAAATTTCAGTGCACTTTACATATCGCTGTTGTTGGAAGAAAACCTTGCATCTCCATTTTTGATTTCAGTTTTTGACCTAATTTGAAAATGCCTGTTACCCTTTACATTGTGTGTGAATTTCATGAAGGATGGACCAAGAGAAACGGCCCAAAATGACTTGGAAAAAGTCTGGTTCCATTGACTTACATTAAAAGTAAAGTAGGTTTTTTCCTTCTGTAAAATTGCCATTTTGGAGGTACAGGGTTTTTGTTCTGACAGCAGCGATATGCATAAAATTGATGGAGACCATGTCATTACACCAAAACTATCACTGTCATTACACTATCATTGTGAATAAAGAGTGAAAGACTGCAGGAGCCAGTTAGCTTTGAGCTACTGAGACCATCCGTGTCATCTCCCTGTTGTTTGTTGGAGACAGTGAAGGTCAACGTAAAAATCATGATTAGCCAAACACAGAGTTCTCTTGTGCTCCACCTTTAAAATATCTTCTGAGTTTTCATTACATCATCATATGCCAAGTGGAGAAAAATAACGTATTATGTAGAGAAAATGCTCAGCTACCTCAGAAACCCTTCCTGAGTGTTGAAGGAACGTGCACCATGATTTCCCATTCACACTGCCTTTGAAGTGCTTCAGTGCAGAGAATATGTGAATACAGTTTTTTGTGGTTTGTTTGCATCTGTCTGTCTCTTTATCTGAAGGAACATTTAGTTCACTTCCTCATTAATAACGAGAGGTTTCAGTGCGCAGTGTTTTTTGAGGGCTCTAAGAAGACGACGTGATATGAGAAAGTGAGAGAATGTGTTTATGCTGCATGTGGAGCGTTAGGTAAACTCACACTCTTATCAGCTGCTCTCATTGTTCTTGAAAATCATGTTTTTGCCAGTTTTTGTTTCAGACCATGGCCAGCTTTGGTTGCTTTGCACTGTGAGAACACTGTAGCATTGTTCAGTTAAAGAGGAACCCTCCAAATTTTCAAAATATCTACATAACCTGATACCTGACACCTTGTTTTGTGGTAGTTGTAAGAGAGTTTTGGCCTAAAATATGTGTTGTAAATTCCATTTATAGTAGAGAGGTACATGTAAGATGTTGTAAGCAAAGTAGACCCAAAAAGAGAACTTACTTTTCATATTCACCACTAACCACTATTTTAGCGTATTGTTGCATCATTAGCATTCCATATAAAGCATGTATGGGTTTACCGGTAGATTTGGATAGGGAAAAAAAATAAATAATTATATACACACACAGTGATAACCACCAGTGAACCTACATGTGTCTTCTGAGTTTTGATATGTAATGATGGTAAAATAGTTGTGAATCTGAAAAAAAAAAAGTTTTCTTTCAGTACGTCATGCATGTAGACCAAAACCTTAACTCAGAACTGTGTCTCAGACATCAGCCAACATATTTACCATTTCATGTAAACTTTCTGTGCGGGAGCTTTTAGGGGTGCTAAAGTCTTCAGATGTCTGGTTCCTTTCACCACCACTGTGAACCATTCTGACTCAGTACGTTTCTCCAGAATGAAATTTGATATTCAAGTATGTGTAAATGTACACAGGAATGTACATTTGGAAACATCAAAAATAGCCAAGTAAATTTCTTGATCACTGTGGGTGAATCCAGTAAATCAGATAAATCATGAGTAAAGCACAAGAAGGAGGCTTCTTCATATCAGAGTTAATGAGCTAACACTAAAGCTAACCAGTGCAGCAGTAGATAGTGATGATTTATCTTTTAGAGGAGTTCTTTTCCCCTCAGTGGATGATGTATTAGTTTGTCATTGTAAAATAAAGAACAGGGAAATATATTTTCATTATTTTGTTTACATGCACTTAATAATCTGATAACTGCAGTAAATCGGATTTTGTCAGTAATCCTATCAATGCTTTTACTTGCACTTGGGTAATCAGATAATGGTGAAACTAACTGGGTCTACCTGAGTCTGGCAGTAAACGGATTTCTGTTTGCAACCAGCCAATAAATTCTCAGAATAAAACATCATATAAGGTAAAGCTCAAACTTTGCCACAGCTTTTTTTTTTTAAACATCGAGCCACGTTACCTGAAAATATGAACGTACATCATCTATAAGATGAAGAATATTTAAATCCTTAATTTCATCAAGCATGTAGTTGGTTTCAGCATCACTCCAAAAGCGTTTTGTTACCATCTCGCAGGTGATGCATTAATCGCTGTTTGCTTATTTCCAGTACCGCGGTCTGTTTTCGCACATGTGCAGACTGAGAAATCTGAAAGAGTTTACATACACCGAGAAATCTGATTACTGAGCTGAAATCCAGCTCTATTTATCGGAATCCTTAATTGGATTTCTAGACCTTACTTCTAAGAAATCGGAGTATGGTGTTTACATGACCATTTGAATAATCAGATAACTGCAGAAATCTGATTATGTTCAGATTGTTAAGTGCATGTAAACATACTCACTGTTTCAAGTCATGCAGTGTATTGAGTACTGGAAACTGGAACGGTTAATCGAGTACACATGCTCAACAATGGTTGCTTACAATGAAACTGCATAGCCGGCAGTTTGCGATAGTCACGATAGTCGTGACAGTTGTTTTCTAGTTTCAGTTGGTTGTTAGTGAGTTTGATTCACGTTCATTTAATGCTGATATTTTCTATTCTGTAATTGTATATGTTTGTGTTGTGTAGGATGTGGAGGTGCCTCTACACTTGCTGCGGTACGTGTGTTTGTTCTGTGGTAAACACGGCCTGTCGCTGATGAAGGACTGCTTTGAGTCGGGCACGCCAGAAACGCTGCCCTTCCCCATCGCACACGCCTTCATCACCATCGTCTCCAACGTGAGTACTCACATTTAAACACCAAGGCTGTAAAAGTGAAGCAGTTCAGCTGCCAGTTTTAATTTATTACAGTACAAATTCTGTGAAGTATGAACTGAAGTTTTTCGTAACTTTTTAACAAAAAACATCCAAAAAAAAGGGGAGAAACCTTAAATTGTCGTTATTTCACAACAATGTTAATAGTTTCTCCAGTCATATTTGTGTATTTGGGTGTTTTCATTTGTTTGTTAATTTTTTGTTATTAGTTTATTCAAAGACATTTGACCTCCTGTTGACAACATAGAAAAACTCAACCCATCCCAACCCCAGCGTGTCAGCACTTCATTTATGACTTGGCCTGTTTATATAGAACATTAAGACACACAGTATCAGAGAGGAAATAAAAAAAAAAGAAAAGCGACCTGCTCCACCCCCTGCTTATCATTAAACTGGATCCAGTTCTTTAAAGTGCTCGTATTATGGAAAACTGAATTTTCCTCACCCCTTTTCAGAGTATTTTTAAATACAAGATGCAGTTTCTAAACATACCCTTCACTCCCCAGATCATACAGTCCATACATGGAAATTAAGCTGCAAAAACAGGCCATTTTGAATTCATTCTTTTTTTGTGAGGTCATAAAAACCGACACATTTACATGCATCAGCCTGTGCTGTAAGGAGTGTTTGAATGAAGCACAGTACACGGCAGCCAGTCAGAACAGAATTCATTGACATATATCCGTTAAAGGCACAGTAACAAAAGCAGTTTCGTTCTAACTTAACTAACTAAAGAAGGGTTGGAAAACAGTCATGTAAAAAAAAATTAATAATAATTATGATGTTATGCTTTTGGTGAATGAAACCACACTAACATCAAAAATGTACAACCCCAATTACAAAAAAGTTGGGATGCTGTGTAAAATTTAAGTAAATGTAAATAAAAACAGAGTGCAATGATTTGCAAAGTTTCATAGACCCATATTTTATTTACAATAGAACACAGAACACACATCAGATTTTGAAAGTGAGACATTTTACCATTTCATGAAAAATATTAACTCATTTAGAACTTGATGGCAGCATCAGGCTTTTGAACTTTCCGCTGATAACAAGCTAGATGGTCCCTCTTTTCTTGAGTCATCAGGACACGGTGTCCGTAGTTTCCAAAAAGAATTTCAAATTTTGATTCATCTGACCACAGAGCAGTTTTCCATTTTGCCTCAGTCCATTTTGGCCCAGAGAAGACGGCGGCGTTTCTGGATTGTGTTGACATATGGCTTCTTCTTTACATGATACAGCTTTAACTTGCATTTGTGGATTGCGGAGTGAATTGTGTTCACAGACAGTGATTTCTGGAAGAGTTCCTAAGCCCATGCAGTGATTTCCAGTACAGAATCATGCTTGTTTTGAGGGCCTGAAGATCACGAGCATCAAGTATTGATCGTTGGGCTTGTCCCTTGTTTACAGGGATTTCTCCATATTCTCTGAATCTTTTGATGATATTATGTACTGTAGATGGTGGGATATCCAGTCTTTGCAATTTTACATTGAGGAACATTTTTCTGAAATTGTTCCATAGTTTTTAGATGCAGTTTTTCGCAGATTGGTAAACCTCTGCCCATCTTTGCTTCTGAGAGACTCCGCCTCTCTAAAATACCCTTTTTTATACTCAGTCATGTGAGTTTGTTGCAAATTGGTTCTTCCAGCTGTTTTTTTATTAGTACTACTTTCTTTTCCAGCCTTTCATTGCCTCTGTCCCAACTTTGAGATGCGTTGCTGCCATCAAGTTCTAAATGACAATGTTGTTCAGGAAATGGTAAAATGTCTCACTTTCGACATCCGATATGTGTTCTGTGTTTAATTGTGAATAAAATATGGGTCTATGAGATTTGCAAATCATTGCATTCTGTTTTTTATTTACGTTTACTTTTTTCGCAGCGTCCCAACTTTTTTGGTATTGGGCTTGTACCACAGGGGAGAAAAAAAACAAGAAAAACTTAGGATTTTGTGTCTTAAGTTCTTGTCAATTGATGTATTGAAGTCTTAAGAGGCCCTTAAGACAAAATAGGGCAAACTGAAATGTGAATATCCAGTACTTCACAAATTTCATCCTGAATCGCAGTTCAAAACTAACGTTTGTGTACGTAATGTGTATTCCTAAAATAAATCAGAATTTTACCAAAGTAATTTGAGATTTCCTGATGCTAAAAATTGTAATGGAACTAGATTGTTGTGAGGTCTGAGATTTACATTGCTGTTATCCATTTATTGATTGCTTATTTGTTTATTACAGATCAGAATATGGTTGCACATTCCAGCTGTGATGCAGCACATCATCCCTTTCCGCACCCATGTCATCAGGTAAGATCACCTTTCCCTGTTCGCTGCATCATCATCTGTAGTCAGGCATCTGTTTAAATGACAACTAACACCTGCAATGTGGCAAAGAATTTTGGGACTAAGGCTGCATTTCCATCAGCTCTTTACAGGAGATTGTCTACATCACATTCGTAAAAACACTTCTTCTGAGAAATATGCGGGGAGTTTGCAGAGAAAGCTTTAGTATTGAGTGTTTTTTTTGTTGCAATTCGTTTAAGTTTATTGATTTTATATAGGAGTGCAGAGACAGAAGCCACTGTGACAAGCAAATTTTGTCTGTGAGCGAGTGCATCGCTGCCGTTTACTGTCTAATATCAGTTTTTACTGACTCGCCTTGTTCTGTAGCTGCAGCCAGACAAAAAAGAAAATGCTCGATTAGTCATATCACCTTATTCTTTTCTATCAGAGTCTTTGAGTCTTCATCTCCTGTGCTGATAAATGCTGGATGTACTAAGAGGTTCAACTGCAGTTCTTTAAGTTGTTCTGTATTTAGGTAGTTTTTTTGACCTGATAGTCTTGTACTTTTATTCAGGTTGTTTTTTGGGAAGACCCTGTTACTCGAGTCAATATTTTGCCCAAATGTTAATACTTTTTCTTGAGTATGGGTTTAGGCTGCTCTATTCATCTCTTGATCTCATTTCTTTATATCAGCAAAAAAGGTTTATCCATCTTAAGCAATCTTGTAAACGTTTATGCAGATTTTGACGACTTTATTCGACATTTACTCTTTCCATCAAGTCTTTTTTCCATTAAATATGTCCAGATATACATAAAGTGTGGCTGAAAACCTAGTTTGTGATGATTCTGTTTTCTAGGGGATACAGAAAGTATGTGTCTTATATCTGTAAGACGCTTTCTAGACCCTGTATTTCATCACAGTGGTTTATAGCTACCTGTAAATCATGGCTGCATTGCTGCATTTAGCCAGGCGCTGTGATGCTGTCGTCTTCATGAAGGATAAAAATAGCTTCAGGAGAGCTGCTATATCTACAGTAGCAGTCAAAAGTTTGGGCACAACTGATAGAATGCATGTTTTTCATTCTGATGAACACTTTTTGAACTGAAGACTTGCGCTTAAGTGCTTGAAATGTGCTTCTGAGACAAATCTAAATATTAAAATTGATGCCTAGGTATGAATTTAATTCTATAATACGTTTTAACAGCCAGCATATGTGCAGGGGTGGATATTGACTGGTGCCACTGGCCATATTTTGCATTTTGACCACTAAAAATACAGAGTCTGTAACCCAGTGAGCAGCTACCTTTGCATTCTTTTTCCCTTTTCACAAGCTTGTTTGGACAGACATGGAGCTACACTGTGAAACCACTGAAGTAGCTGATGTGGCGATATTTTTGTACAAGTGGCCATCAGCATGTCGCGTTACATTAACTTTGGCAGTCAGCTTCTAATAGATTTAAATTTAACATGAATATGAATATTTTTTTTAGAGCCTAATTTAAAAAGTTATATAAATGCTGTAAGGACATGCATAAAAGGGCACACATTGGTGATGAAAATATATTTACTTTCCTTTTTTTGTAAATCCAGAAACACCTGGATTAGGTTTGCCATGCTTTTGCCAGTGTACTCTTACTCTGTGAGTTATGTTTGTCATTTTTTACGTAATTTTGTAATTCAGTAACTTCTTTTTGTGCATTTTGGAGATTTTAAATAGCAGGTGTGGGACATGAATAAAAGTGCTACTTTGACCCAAAATATTCCCTGTGAATGACATTAATAACAAGTTTATATCTGATAGTATGTTATGACACTACTAAACCGTTCTCTATGCGCCATGCCAAAATTATATCCACATTGCCGGCACCTACAAGTGCAGCAATAGCCGTAGAATTCCTAATTTAAAGCAACACCTGACTATTTTGGGGGTTTTTAGTACTAAAGCATACTGATTAATTGTAAATACAAAGTCTGTATCGGTGTTGTTGTGCAAAAATCTTGTATCTCCATTGTCTGTCAAGGCAAATGGACCAATAGAAACTGCCCAAAATTGCATCTTGTATTAACATCCATTAAAGTAATGTTTTTTGGTTGTCCTGTAAAGCCACTATTCTGGAGATAGGACATTTTGTTCTGACAGCAGTGATATGATGAACGTTTCAACTATTCTGACCATAGTTTTGTTTTTTTGTTTTTTTTTGTTTTTTTTTCTTTCTTTTTCCCTTCTTCTCCTATTTTTTGGCCACACGATTTGTCGGTTTGGTGACCCTAGTGGCCAGTGCAAAAGCAAGTGTAAACCCCCCCCCCAGGTTTCTCCTCATGAAGCTGCTTGAAAGAGTGCTGAGAGAATGTAAAGCTGCGTCAAGTTCAAAACAGGCTCATTTGAAGAATCTGAAGTACAAGATTGTTCTTCACGTGTTCATACTTTCAGTTTCTTCACTGTTATTCCAAAGAAGGAACTCTTTCTGAGAACGTGTATCTGAGTGTTTGACTGGCTGTGTATGAATAAATTAGGAAACATTCACACTGATTAAAAAAGCGCTGGATAATTTTGCAGGTGAAGCTGCTGAAGGAATCAGTCTGGTGCTTTAACGCGAGTGTAAACTGTGTTTCTGCTGCTGCTTCTCTGCTGCGTTGCTAGGAAGAGCATCCCTCACCATGGCAACAGTCGCTGTGCTTCTCCTCACATGACCCTGAGGGAGCCAGACGGCTGGCGGGCAGTGGAGAGATGCTGGTCATGTGACGCAGTGAGAGAGTGTAGGATTAGAGCGGCACTTCAGCCGGTGGAGAGCAGATGAATACTGTGTGCTTGTGTCTGAGAGAGATCGAGGGAGCTTAGTATTTAAATTACAGCCTAAACATGATCACATTTGAAATGTAGACAATGTAATGTCTCATTAACTCTATTTTCGGGATATTTATTTTGAGACGTTTTGAGACCCATTCCACCAGATTATCTCCCAATATAAAATAAAGATAATTTATTAGGCTCTTGTATCACTGATCCAATACAAGGTGCCTGTATTAGGGACGTGAATTCCGACAAATTTTGATATTCGAGTATCCAAAAGAGTCCATGATTGGATATCTAGTTGACCGTTGAGAAGGAAAAAAAAATGCCAAAAAAAGTTAGTCATATGCAAAAACACCCCTGGTTAAATGACGTTTAACTGATCTGTAGTTGGAGTGAAAATAAGTTAACACATTCTCTAAAGAACACACTTCTGCACATTTTCATGCACGATTACTCTTTATTAATAGAAAACAAATGCGCCATAACTCGTAATTATATGAAACTGATTTCAGCTAATTAGTCAAACAGTGCTGGCTATGTAAAGAGAGGATTAGTGCTTCAATTTTATCACTGCAAAGTGCATCGCTTCACTCAGTACCTGCTGGCTGCTTTGAGGGTCTTTCCTAAATATGAATAGCTTTAGCCGTCCAAAGTAATCATACATGCAGAGTTGCAGGTTAGTTCTGTGAACTGATGGGTCGCAGGTGACAACAGGCCTAATATTAATAGACGTTTTGTACATTTTTGGTTCGTGTTCTTGGTCATATTAAACACAATCCATTGTCTTGTAATTTAGAAAAACAAAATTCTTTTTTTTCTCTGAGATCTTTCGAAGTGTAGTGACTTATGCCGTCTGATGTTTGGTTGCCTCACTGTGTTCCAGCGGGCAGGAAAAAAAAATATTTACCAATAATATCTTAGACAAGTCATCAGCGATAACACCTCCGCATCATCACCTCTGCTCTCTTTATCACATGCATGTGGCGTCAGCAGACAACCTCCTTTCTTCTTGTCACTTTACTCTCTCACTGTTGGTTATAGTGTGTATATGTGTATATATATATATGTGTGTATGTATGTATATACACAGATTTTTTAATACAGATTTTTTTTTAAATAAGAATTTTCTCTTTTAAATGGTATAGATAGAAAGATCCTTTTGATATGAGGGTGACTTAAAAAAGTGATTTTAGCTTCTGTCATTTTCTTTTGCTTGATGTGTGTTGGAGTACTGAGTGCTGAACAGTGATTTCAGTGTGACGTGGTTCTTCACAGTCATATGCAGAAGTTTGGGTGCCCCTGGTCAGTTTACAAGTTGTAAAGAATAAGTCAACACATCCTCTACAGAGAACATACTTCTGCACATTGGAATGTACAGTTACTGTTTATTTGCTGGATGTAACACATTGGAAAAAAAAAAAACATAAAACAAAGTGTGGCCTGTGCAAACATCATCGCCCATTTTAAATAGATGCTTTATTTTTTCCAGTGTGTTAAACTCAGCAAATAAAGAGAAATTGTGCACTAAAACTTGCAGAAAAATGCCATATTTAAGTTTGTTCGCTATGGAGGACTTATAAACGTATTTTTATAAAAAGTCATTTTTATGGGCGTGTTCACACATTTGCACACAACTAGGTTTGGTATGTAAAACTGTTTACTGCACCAACACGTTAAACAGTTTGTTTGTTCACTAAGCCGTACATGAACTGTAGGAGCATCTTGTTTTTTTCTAGAATAGAAGTATCAGTTTTTAGTTTAGTACAACTGCTGCAAATGTTAGTGTTGCTCTGACACTCCCAAGATTATAGGAGAGAATCTGGTTTTACAGCCACAGTCAGCTCTTTCGAAAGAACTTCAAAGCCACCCTCCCACAAAACTTGCAATATAGGGCAAAGAGTAAGACTGTGAAATTACATTTATCACAGATTGGGGAAGCACTTGGAGAAAACGTGTGAAATCTTTCCTTTGTGTAATATAATTTATGTAAAACCTTGAGCTGAATAAGACAATGGCTTTCCCTGACAGTCACACACACACACAGGGTGTCGTAAATTTCTTTGACTAAATCCCATAGTAACCTGATACCTTTCGTTAAAGGTGAGTAGGTAACAAATCATAAAGGGAAGATTTTAAGTGTCCAGCATTGATATCAACCTTAAGCCAACTCTTTGAGCTGGGGGGACTGGCATTCTCATACTTAGGTTCATGTCTTCTTAAGTAGCCGCTAGTTTGGATGTGCCTGAAAAAAACTGTTTGTTGAAAGGTGATATTGTAACCTAAGCTGATCGAATGAGGCAAGAGACCCTTCTAAATAAAGATCACCTGTGGTCTTGATGCCACCAGCCTCCCACCGTTCAAAGGCACAGTTCAGTTTATAGGACTTCAGTGAAGGATTCCTTGCTGTGGGCAAAAGAAAGGGGACTTGATCTGTCTCCAACTTCTAATTGCATCATGAATCACATTGCTGTGGTTATTAAGAGATTTATCTAATTTATCTGGAGAAATAAGAATTGCTCTAATGTCATAAGGTAAACATTATTCCTTTCAGCAGTTTCTTTCTCTCTCTCTCTCTCTCTCTCTCTCTCTCTCTCTCTGTCTGTCTGTCTGTAGGTATCTGTGTAAGCTGTCTGATCAGGAGTTGCGTCAGAGCGCGGCGCGGAACATGGCTGATCTGATGTGGAGCACAGTGAAGGAGCCGCTGGACAGCGCGCTGTGCTTCGATAAAGAGAGCCTGGACCTCGCCTTCAAATACTTCATGTCCCCCACACTCACTATGAGACTGGCTGGACTCAGTCAGATCACGGTCAGAAACACACTCATATATAAGTATCTGTATGTAATAAGCAAATGTGTTGAATTTATTTAAGTACCTGCATGTGATAGTATGTGTATTATACAGTATTATACAGAAGTAAGAATCTATATGTAATTATAATTATTGGAAATGAAAAAAATTGACTCTGCACATTACAAAGTCAGGAGTATTTTATTGCTGCTGTAGGATAGACCTGTTTTTTCTGTGGTTTTCCCACTAGATTTTCTGCCCCAATTTCTGCCACACACACACACACACACACACACATGCAGATGTGTATGTATGTATCGCTGCTGTCAGAAGAAAACCTTGTCTCTCAAAAATGGTAACTTTACGGGAGAGAGAAGAAACTTAGTTTACTTTTAATGTAAGTCAATGGAACCAGACTTTTTTTCCAAGTCATTTTAGGCCGTTTCTTTTGGTCCATTCATCATGAAATTTACACAAAATGCAAAAAACAACAGGCATTTTCAAATCATGTCAAACTGAAAAACGACAAAAGTGGAGATACAAGGTTTTGTTCCAGAAGCAGCGATTGTGTGTGTGTGTGTGTGTGTGTGTGTGTGTGTGTTAATGACAATGTAAAATGATCCTTAACTTGCACAATCCACGTTTTTTTTCAATATTTTATTCTGCAAATGATTAAATTGTGTATTAAAAAGTTAAATTGTGTGTTTTTTGTTCTTCTTCTTCATCAGAATCAGCTGCACACCTTTAATGACGTCTGCAATAATGAGTCTCTGGTGTCTGATACAGAGACGTAAGTACTTTTGTAAACTTCTCTTAAAGTTTGTTTTTGACTGCAGTGGTGGTCCCTTTGAAAACCACTGCATGTTTTATATCCAAAGGGATTAAAGAACAGTTTGATCAAAATGGTTAACGTGACTGATGGAGCTAATTAGCGTTAAATTATTTGCATAATGCTAATTGGCACCGATTAGCTTTTGTTTTGCTTTTGTGCTCAAACTGTCCTGTTATGTTGGAGATGCTGCAGTTGAAATAATGATTAGAGTTGATTAAAAGACTGAAATGTTAACGTACTCTGTCTGACCTTTCCTTCAGATCAATAGCAAAGGAACTTGCTGACTGGCTCATCAACAACAACGTTGTGGAGCACATTTTCGGACCAAATTTGCACATTGAGGTCAGTGTCAAAAATCCCTGATCAGACTGTTAATTAGGCCTGGCGTTTTCTATATTAAGAAGGTGACTGATTATCTGCCCATAATGACATCCCACTGATCTGTCTATATCAATCTAAATCTGGCCTGTGAAACAGATACTTAGTGGTGAATATTGTGATTAACAGATGTCTCTGTTGTGAGGAAAGCAGAAAATTTAGTGCATTTATGCTCATATGCTAGTGTTTAAAGTCCACATTTAAAGGTCCATATTCTACATTTTTCCTGCATTAGTTACTCTTAGGATGTTTATGTTGGTTTCTGTCTCAAAAACAGTCATCATTTAAATTTTAAATCTCTCTTCATGCTTTTAAAGCTGATAAATGTGAATAAGCTCAGTTCTGATTGGCTGTCCTGTTTTGTGCGTTGATCAAAAAGCTGTCCGGTCTGAAACACTCCTTGTAACCTCAGTATGAATTGAACTGCTGTGGGTGGGGGAGGGGAAGGGGGATGTATGACATCATGAAAGGGTTTATTTAAAGTAGGCTGTTTTTGAAGCTTATTTTCCATATAAGAACGAAGGTCTAAAGAGTGTTTGAACCTTTTCAGTTTTCAGACATTTCATCAAACTTTGTAGAAACCAAAAAAAAATCATTTTTCATGATATGAGCCTTTTAAATGATCTATGATATGATGAATCATGATTAATATGACCAGAGACATGAACTAAGAATGTAAAAAAGCTGTTTTAATCAGACCGTTAGGAATTCTGAGGAGCTCCACCGCCGCCACAGCAGTATTTCTATCATTTATCATTTTAGAATCAGTCTAATTTTTGACCTTATAAAAAATATCAGATGACATTGGTTATTTGATTGTTTGCTAGTTTGCTGGGTTGACTGTTGTTTTTGTCTGTCTGCAGATCATTAAGCAGTGCCAAGTGATCCTGAACTTCCTGGCTGCAGAGGGAAGACTGAGCACACAGCATGTAGACTGTATATGGGCTGCTGCTCAGGTTAGACATGCATACATTGACACGAACACCCACTACATTGACACGAACACCCACTAGAGCTACAGCTAACTCAGTGAGTGATTTTCTATAATCAGTTAATCTGTTGATAATTCGCAGGGATCCTTACTCACTCAGGTCTTTACTCACTCATAGGGTCTCTGTAGCCGAGAGACTGAGACAAACTAGAAAAGGGAAAACACAGACATAATGCACTAGCTAACTGGTTCAGGTGATTCATATAGGCTGTGAACCGTCTTTAAATCAACACACACTAGTATCATACACTGAAATAAGATGTCGATACTGAGTGAGATTGTTTTGTTTTGTTGAAAAGTTATTTCGCTTGTGTTTGAACATGAACTTGGCTATGCGTTCAGTAAAGGACCTAAGTAACTATGAAAACGCAGCTTTTCGCAAATGTTGACAGATCTTACTTCAGTGTTATCACTGCTGTCTAGCTGAGCTGAAATCCTGTCAGGCTTCTCTTTCTCTGTATCTGAAAAACAGAACGCTTCTGGACTAGAGCTGCGACAATTAATCGATTAGTTGTCGACTGTTAAATTAATCAGCAACTGTTTTAGTAATCGATTAATCGGTTTGAGTAATTTTTAAGAAAAGTAAGTAAAAATTCTGATTCCTGCTTCTTAAATTTGAAGATTTTCTGGTTTCTTTACTCCTCTGTGACATCAACCTGAATATATTTGGGATGTGGATAAATAAAGACATTTGAGGACGTCTTCTTTGGCTTTGGAAAACATTGATCGATTTTTCACCATTTTCTGACATTTTATAGAACAAACAACTAATCGATTAACCGAACAAATAATCAACAGATTAATCGACAGTGATAATAATCGTTGCAGCCCTATTCTGAACACTGTAAGAGTCATCCTTGTTGAGGGATCCAGTACACGTAAAACCTTTTTAGAAATTGGAAATTGGAATATTTAAATTCAAAATCTAAATATCTAACAATCTAAAATGTAATTAGTGTCAAAGATCGCTACAATTATTATGTTGCCTGTAAAATATTATTAAATCATGGCTGTGGCTGTTCCGGTGAAGTGCAGGCCACGGTGGGGTCTAGAGGGTTAAAACAGATTCATATCTGACAGTGTAAATGCCTCCATCTCTACAAGCTACATTCGATAACCAAAACCCCTTCCAATATTGTGATGGTGCCTCTGCTGTTCTGCATATGGGGAGTTGGGGGGAGGCACTGAAATACCCCACTAATCAGCTTTAAAACTCACTGTTTTCTTTCTCCCAGAGTGTGTAAAACTCCTGTGTGCTGTGTGTTTGTGTCCTCAGCTGAAGCACTGCAGCCGGTACATCCACGACCTTTTTCCTTCTCTGATCAAAAACCTGGATCCAGTGCCTCTTAGACATGTTCTCAACCTGGTGTCTGGACTACACCCCAGCGCACACACTGAACAGGTACACACAGGCACACTATGGCGAGTGAGCGGTGTTTTAAAACTGCTTACTTATTACATCCACTTTTATTTCTGTATATTAAAAGTGAAGAAAAATTCAGTTTTCCATGATATGGTTGGACCCTAATCGACACACAATCTCATAACATAATGGTGGCAAATTGCTGTACATAAAATGCTTCAATGCTGTAGAACTTACCTTATTTTTCACAGATGATGGACTTGGAGCTGCTATCACAATTACAAGGAGAGGACCTTCATTAAAGTTAACAATAAAGCGTGTCTGTGTGTTTGTGTTCTAGACTCTGTATCTGGCATCCATGTTGATAAAGGCATTGTGGAATAATGCTCTGGCAGCCAAAGCCCAGCTCTCCAAACAGAGCTCCTTCGCTTCCCTGCTCAACACAAACCTGCCCATGGGCAACAAGAAAGGTAGGGAAGGGTCTGGGCATGTGCTATGTTTTTATATAAATGTTCTCTGGGCGTTGCATGTAGTTACACATTTCCACAAAACTTACATAGTGCAATTTTTATTTCCAGTTAAAATACTGGAAAAATACTGTCTTGGTATAAGGTTCTCTATGCATTAGCCCTGTAGCTCCAATGCAAAACTGTAGGAGCAAACTTCAGACACCAGGATAACACGTCTGGCGTTAAAATGTAAAGCTGTGTGACTTTGTCTGAAAATCTCCTGACCTAACGCCTCTGCCTGTAATTTTTTTTAATTAACCCTCTATTGCATAATGTTGCCTCAGGGCAACAAACTCATTTCCCTCACTTTACAATAACACTGTCCATACTTAATGACAGGGTTAACAATAAAAAGAACAGTTTGATTATGTCAATAAAAATCATGTTCTTGATCATACTATCTCTTAGTGGGCACTTTTAAACCTCTTAACATTCAGTATCATTTTTTTTTTGTTATGAGAATTTGCAGAGACGTGTTTGTTGCCTAGAAGCAACATTTGTGCAACAGTAGAATGGATTTGACCAGGCACAAGCCACTTCAGGGAACACGACTCTATCATTTCCTCCCATTGTTGCACAATGTTGCCTCAAGGCATCATAGCCCAAAATGAACCCTGCACACATTATTTTTAAAAAGTGTTTTGATATTTAATAATCAGGTCCATTTTATGCAAGAAAAGTGAATCAGATATTTTTTTTAATTGCTCTCATAATGTGTACAGTAGAGGGTTATTTAATGATTAGTAATGATTAACCAACAAATTCATACGTTTTTGACTAATTAATAAACTTTCAGTTAGAAAGTTCCTTCATTCAGAGGTGATTTCTTTGATTAATTGGTGGGTTTTTCATTCAGCTGAGGACCATTTTTGAATTGTATATATGAGGGCGCAGGAGTGCAGCTTGTTCCAGTAGTCCTGCTTAGTGATACACAACTCCGGGTTTCCTGAAGTTGACTCGAACTCTTGACTCCTGCGGATGGAGTTGACTCCTTGACTCACGGTTTACATGTTGGAGTTGAGGACTGACCCCTACTCATGTGGCTATGATGGCTGTTTCTCAATAAAAGTCACAAGTGTGTTTAGCCACAACGCAGTGCTAAGCTAGACTACAACTGTCTTTTTTTTCTAAACATTATGTTGCTTTTGTTGCATGCAGCCCTAAACTGTTGTCTCCAACTATTAGCTCATGGTTAGCTTGTGTTCTGTGACATAAAAACAGCTTAAAAGAGCTCCTGACTTTGTGTTGATCGTTGTTTAATCTATGCGTATGAATGTCAAGCTGGCCTCATTCAGGCTATATATGCTTGTTAATTTGGGCTAATAATGCATGGTAAATGTAAGTAAGTGGACTATGTGGATCATGTTACTATATCTGTTGCATTAGGTTGAGTTTTTTTAGTTTAGTAAAGCCTAAAGTTTTCTATATGTAGAACACGGTGCTGTCTTTGATATTTACATGGATTGTGATATTTAGATTAAACACTGTCAGATTAAACACTGGCTAATAACCGTATTTGGTTATCGATTAAAGGAATTTGACAATTCACATCCTCATTGTATACAGCACTGCACAAAATTCTTAAGTGTCTGTGAAAATGTTTAAAATTCTTAAGTGTCTGAGATAAATCAGTTTATCTGGTCAGTTCTTCATTAAATTAAATGAGGTGCTGCTGATATGATTTAATGTGATGGCTGGAGTGCAGCGAGAAGTCAAACTAAACTGTTGTTCTTCTAACCAACATATGAATAACTTGGAAAAAAAATAATATTGTTACATTGAACTGCAGTGTTTATTTATATTTATTCCAAATGCATACTATTTGTTTTCTAGGAAGAACTACGATGGTGTTTTAGGGCCACTGTTAATAAAAAATAAAAATAGCAGACTTCGAGAATGAAATCGTAATATTTCGAGAAAAAAGTTGTAACAAAAAAGGAACAGTTTGATTATGTCAATAAAAATCATGTTCTTGATCATAATAAAATCGTAGAATTACGACTATAAAGTGGCATTAATACCAGGAATGGTCGCAGTATTGTGGCCAAAGCCTTTGCAGAGGGAAGGCAGCACCTCCTCGCGCTAAATGAGGGGCGGTGAGGAGTTGGTGGAGTTACACTTTCATATCGATTTCACCCATAAAGAAATACTCAGTCTCCCTGTCTCTCCTGCACATCGGCACCAGCCTGTTATTAGTATAAGAAATGGCTGAGCAGGAAACTGTTAGAATAAAGAGCCAGACGGACTCGGAGGAAACTGTCTGTTTTGTTTAAGCAGACAGACAGGGTCGTCTACATGGCTATCGGTGGCTACATCTCCGTGGCATTCAAAGAGGGCATGAAGACAATGATAACCAAATGATCGATCCACAGAGACAGGAGTGAGTGGAACTCCAGTGCCAGTACAGCAACTGAGACCCTATTGGTTATGGCAGCCCCCCTACAGTTTGCCCACTTTATACTCGAAATATTGCGAGTTTATTTTCAAAATTTTGAGACTTTTTCCTTGGAATATTAAAACTTTTTTCTCGAAATATTACAACTTTATTCTCGAAGCGTACTATTTTTATTTTTATTAACAGTGGCCCTAAAACTGCCTAAGACTTTTTCACACTGCTGTGAATCTTGTTTGTGTTTGTGTTTGTGTTTATTTGTTTTGTTTGTTTTTTTTACCCAGGTTCCCCAGCAGCGAGCCCAGAGAGCAGTGATAACAGTGACACGCACCACAGTGGAGGAAGTGATATGGAGATGGATGAGCCGATCATGAGCAGCGGGAAACGAGGCCAGCAGAGGCTCTCAGACACTGAGGTAACACTGAATAACCACACACACCGCACACACCACATACGTGCTCACTTAAATTTGTGCTTAAAGAGGAGCAGCATTCTTTAAAGCTCTTCATCACGGTTTGGAAGATTTGAGTCTACTTTTTACTCCTGTGCGTAGGAGTCGATGCAGGGCAGCTCGGACGAGACGGCAAACAGCGGTGAAGAGGGCAGCAGCGGGCCAGGCAGCAGCAGCGGCCGCAGCGAAGCCTCCAGCAACGAGGCAGAGTCTAGCAGGGCCAGCCAATCGGCCGGCAGCCCCGGCAGCGAGCTCCACTCAGACGACATGGCAGACAGCGAAGCCTTAAAGGAGGAAGAGGAGGAGGAAGATGATGACGAGGACGACGAGGATGATGATGAGGACGACGAAGAGGACAGGCCGACCGCAGCGTCAGAGAGCAGCCCGCGGAAAGAAACAAGAGATTCTAGAGACACTTTAACGTCAGAGCTCCGCAAACGGAAGGCCGGAGAGCCTCTCGGAGAAGTCCAGGGCCCTCCAGAACGACCTGGAATGTCTGGACCGGTTGCATCTGGTTCTATTGGTGCTGGTCCCAGTCCTGGACCTGGACCGAGCCTTTCCAAACCCAAAACCTTACCCTTTTCCCCTGAAGTGGCTGCTGCCATGGTAACCTCATCCTCTTCTTCCTCCTTGAGGATTCTAGATGCCTGCTCTTCTTCTTCAGCTTGTTTAGAAGGGTCGTCAGGGGAACGGATCGACCCCACTGCAATTCCTTCTCAATCCCAGGATCCTCAGCAACAGCAGCAAGGAATGGGCCCGGATAGAGGTGGGCAGTATGACAGTATGTTGTTGTGAAAAATGATACCACAGTATGCTTTTCTGAGTAAATTGTGGGGATAAATCAGCGCTTCTAGAACATTGCTTTGGTCTAGAACACGGCTTTATTCTGTAGAGGTCCTGTAAACAACCAGTGTATAGTAACTGCATAAACTCCAAAATAACCAGTAGCTGATTGGATATCGGCCCATTATGCCAATACCATATTTTATTCAAGGTTTATTTAACTTTTTAGTTTTTTTCGCATAGTGTTCGTTCTTTAATGGTACATTTTAATAAGCATTATTGTTTCCATAGTTTCATTGGCCTTATTTATTTTAATACATCACTTCTGTTTTGCTGTATCTGTTTATCTGTTTTATTTAATTTGTACCAACTTCTTTGCAAACCTTAGAAAAGCTAAATCTTGTGATACGTTTTGTAGCACAGATATTTGTGGTATTCGCAGATATTCTTGGCATATTTTGTCATAATATTTTGTTTCTTCGAATATCATGGAGTTTATATAAAAGTATTTATAATATTTGCCCACCCTTAGGTCCAGAGATGGGATCCTCACATGGGCCATCAGTTTCCCAGGAGCCGCCCTGCTTGCCCAGACCCGCTGACTTCCTGTCTGAAGCTATGGGCAACGAGCTTTTCAACTGCAGACGCTTCATTAACCCCCAGCATCATCACCACCATCACCACCATCATCACCACCATGAGGGGTAAGGCCAGGATGCGTAGGCTCATCGATGCCCTACGTCAAGCTAAAAATTAGCTAGCTGATTAGTGAATCTTGCCCTCTGTTCTGATCCCGAAAAAGAGTCCCTCCACCCATAGCCCCTCAGACCCTTGGGTTAATTCAGGTGAGCGAGTCAGCACAACTGTAGGCCTCGAGGTGGAACGGGCAACAGTCTGTCCCAACTACATGTTTACAAGTTTTCAAAAGGGTTAAGTCTGTTCCATGTTTAGCTCATGCTGAGCTATTCTCACTAAATAAATAAATAAATGGAATTAGGGTAACTTAAAGGGGAATTCCATGGATATTTTTAAGTGGTGGTGATAGGAACCAGATGTCTAAAGAGTTCATGCTTCTAAATTATAATTATAATGTTGAATATAACATGAAATGGCTACATATCCATTGCATGATACAGTGGTATATGCAGGATGTTGTGAGGCAACATAGTGACAAAGAAATCCCTTTTCAGATGTACCACAAATTGATCATCATTACCATTACACACAAAACATCTGCATAAAAACACACATATAGAAAGTGTTAAAGTAATAGACCAGGGGTCGGCAACATGTGGCTCTGGAACCACATGTGACTCTCTTACTGTCCTGTTGCGGCTCCACAGCAAAATTAGATTTTTAGGTAAAAAATAAAATAATCCTCCTTTGCAGTAAAATAAAGCTCTGCTGATCGTTCAACACAGTTAAACAATAAATGGTCTTAAATGCTGGAGTTACTGCACAACTGCTAATTCACCCTTTAACCCTGAATGTTGACATGCAGACTGCTGGTCACCATAGTAACGACAACAATCTGGCCTAGCTAGTAGCTAACGGAAAGGCAAAGAGAGAGATTTAAGACGAACATCGATAATTTGGTGATGAGTGGACTTGAGTTTATCATCACTCCAGCTGGTGTCCTGATACGTTTAATCTGCAACGAGAAACTGACAAACACTAAAAAGTCACGAGGCTGAAGTCAGCGTCTCATTAACCAGCTTCTCGTTCCCATTCCACCTTACATAGGGCAGCAGTTCTGCCGCCTCAGGTACCATTTAAGGTGGAACGGGAAAATTCGAACGAGAAGCGACTTCAGTCTTGTAAAAAGTCGGACATGGAGAGACATTTTACAAGAAACTGTTCCACTTTTGCGGAAAACTTTCCTTCTGGAGATGCGAGAAAAGCGGCCATAGCTGAGCTAAAGCTTAAAGCAGAGCAAAGTGAGTCCGCATTTTCATTTATATTATATTTTTAGCCTGTACTGGTACATCAGCACACACTGAGACACATTTACAGCCAAGATGGTAAAATGGACATAAAATGTTGTGGCTCCCAAGGTGGTTTAATTTTTGTTAAAAGGACAAAATGGCTCTTCTTATCATTTGGGTTGCCAGCCCCTTGAATAGGCCGTAGGTTCACTAGTGATTTTGGACAGTAAATTAAATTGCTGCATTTGCATTGACGTTGCGACTTCTGGTTCGTATCACCACCACTGTAAAGACATCTAAGCCTGTAAGAATCTCTGCAGTAAACCACTTCACATCAAACCACTGACTTTGTTTAGTGTCAGCGACTGAATTAAGTAGAAATTCCTCTTTAATCGCCCCCACCTTTTGGTGTCTGTGTATTTGGCTGTAGATAGAGGGCGCCAAACCCTGCAAGATCAGCCGTCCTGCACATTTTGTTCTTGGAGCACCTTTGGACACATTGTGCTCTAGACTGTTGATGTGTTATGTCATATAAACAGTAATTAAATGAGCTGACGTTTGTTTTTTCTTTTTTTTTTTTTCTCTCTGTCTTCCTCTTTGTAGTCACATGGTAGAGGACATGCTGAGTGCGGATGACGTGAGCTGCAGCAGTTCTCAGGTCAGTGCTAAGTCGGAGAAGAACATGGCGGATTTTGACGGTGAAGAGTCTGGCTGTGAGGAGGAGTTAGTCCAGATTAATTCACACGCTGAGCTCAGCTCACACCTGCAGCAGCACCTGCCCAACCTCGCCTCCATCTACCACGAGCACCTGGTGCAAGGTACACACACACAATCACACCCATCACAAACACAAGTGGATATGCACAGTGTACATTAAAGGTTCTGTCTCTTTGTTCTCTCTCTCTATCTCTCTCTCTCTCTCTCTCTCTCTCTCTCTCTCTCTCTCTCTCTCTCTCTCCTGTTTCTGTACTTGTATCTTCAGTTATGTTCAAATAAAGTCTTCATTTGTAGCGTTTGTTGCAAGGTTGGTCTTAAGCTCATTCTAAATTATGAGAAACTCTAGCAGTTTTTGTTTCAAGTCAGTGTATAATAGCTTTGGTCTGATCACTGAGTGTGTATACATGCACTAAATAATCCGATCATAATCGGATTTCTGCCATTATCCGATTATTCAAATGGTCATGTAAACGACTACTCCGATCTAGAAATCCGAATAAGAAATCTGATAAAGAGAGCTGGATTTTAGCACAGTAATCAGATTTCTCAGTGCGTATGAACTCGTACTCCGAGTTTGTGCGCAAGAGCAGAAGGTGGATGTCACGATTTTACGTTACGTTTATGCCACGTCGTCTTCTGTGAGTTTATTGGCTGGTTGTAAAGCAGAAATCTGATTATTGCCTGACTCGTGTAGACCCAGAATTTCCCCATTATCTGATTACTCAAGTGCATGTAAACGTGTTGATCAGATTACTGACACAATCTGATTTTCTGCAGTTATCGGATTATTCAGTGCATGTAAACGCACTCATTGATATCTAGCGTTGCAGTAACTTAAATAAGTACTGAAAGTACACATGATTAATAGTTTGGTGTGTTTCACATGTTTCCTTTGTATGATCATTCTGATCTATGGCTAGTTCAAAAATGTATACAATAGAAAAGATTGCTCTTAATAATAGGCCGTGAAAACAGAACGTTACCACTAATTACCTACACACATACGTTCATAGAGCATAGATTTTCAGTCTGGTGAAGAATGCTGGGGAATATGTGAATTAATCAGGTAAACTCTGTTATAGGAGAGCCATTCTCCAATAAAGAGTTAAAGGGACAAGCTTGTCCAGAAGAAGGACCAGCATGCAAGCACTGACAGTATTTGATTTCCAACCAAATAAATGTGAAGAGCAGTGTTACATGCTGTCTGTGGAGAATAGTTATTATAAATGACAAATTATACATTGTAAATTACTAAGGATTATTAGAAGCTAGTTAATTTGGTAATTAAAGTGCCATCAGGGAAAATGCAAGTTATTGGTTAAGGCTCCGTAACACTCTCATATGTTGTTCTAGGCAACAGCAAGTAGGCAAATTTGCCACAATACTAATGTAACAACCAAAAAACTACATCTGATCTATCCTAACAGTGTGAGCTTTTCCACACAAAATAAATAAGATTTGAAATCAGTCTCACTCATTTAGGTATTAATTATAATGGTGTAAAAAAATGAAATTGATATGTCAGTCGACTCATGTCAGTGAACTTTTGCAGTAGAATAACCCTAGCCTTAACAATTTCTTTTACACAAAATGTTAAAATAAGGTGTTTTGGTTCCTTAGATGTGATCAGTTTCTGTAAAATAAACACACGTTTTTTTTTTTCGTTCCTTCCTTACTGGTCAGGTATATTTGTGTGTTTGTATATTGAATAACCCTCACCTGTTAAATAAACTGATATACAAACCATTCACAGGTCCTACAGTCCACAAGCACCAGTACTCTGGTCATGCAGTAACTGACATTAACCTGGACAACGTGTGTAAAAAAGGAAACACACTCCTCTGGGACCTGGTGCAGGATGAGGACGCGGTGAGACTTTATTTACTTTAGGATGAGAAAGTGATAAAGTAGAGCAGGTGATGTACAAAAACACTTGGAATTTTCATGTTATCATTTATGAAATTTGGCCATCACATTTGCTGATAGAGAGTTTTGGGAGCACAGAGGGTACAATTAGGAAAACATTTTTGCTATTGCTAATATTGCAATTTTATTTTCTTATTTATTCATTTATTTACTTTTGCTAAACCCTCTGGTCTGTAGAGTTCGGTTCTTTAATTCCGATGTTTAACAGAGATTTAGTGCCATTTTTTTGCAATGTTTTGCTTAATCCTTTTTTTCTTCTTCTCCAAATTGGTCAGATCCACCTGTCAGAGGGTTTGATAAATGAGGCGGAGAAGCTGCTGTGTTCACTGGTCTGCTGGTTCACTGATCGGCAGATTCGCATGCGCTTTATTGAGGGCTGCCTGGAAAACCTGGCACATCACCGGTGAGACTCATAAGAACTTTTGTTAATTTTTTTTTGTCGTTATAATCACCTTGCAGTCCTTATAGTAATAGTATTTACTTACATTGTGAAATGTAACTGATGTACCTGTATCTCTCTTTGGATCTGTTTGTGCTGTTTTTGTTTTACAGTATTTGATGGGCCCATTTCCTGGAAAACCAAGGCTTTTTTAGAGTTTAATGTATTATGTAAACATTGGCATGTGTTTTTAACTTAAACATTCATTTCCCAGTCAGCACAGCTCATTTTAAATTCACCATAGTCAGATTTGAATTTTTTATTTTTATACATTTTAATCATGCCCGGAAAAAAGAACAAAGACATAAAGCATTTTTCTCTGTTTCAGGTCTGTGGTGGTGTCTCTACGTTTGCTGCCAAAGCTTTTTGGAACCTTCCAGCAGTTTGGATCCAGCTATGACACTCACTGGATCACCATGTAAGAGAGACCACCCACTGACTGCCATGTAGACTAAAGAAACATCCATAGAAGGAACAATTAACATTCACTTCTGGGGTTGGGCACTATGGCAAAAATATAATATCAAGATTTAATAATTTAAGATCAAGACATTTTCTTGATACTCCATATGCATGTTTGAGGTTTGATCATTTGAAACCAAAAAACACCAGTGAAGCATTGAAAAGATGCTAGTACAGTCGTTTTTATACAGTTTAATATACTGCACAGCACTGAGTCCAGTTAAACAAGGCTAATTGTGTAGTTAAACATGCAGATGGTTAGTGTTCTCTAAGTACCGATGATACCCTCAGTAAAGTAAGCAAGCATATTGTGGCCGTCTTGCGTGATTTTCACTGTTGTTCAGGAGAATGGAAAAGGAGGGCTGTTCCAAAAGCTTTAGTTTGTGTTTCTTGAAGTAGTTCATGGTGGTTTTTGAGGTATGTTTTAGGCCATTTTCCCGCTGTGTCGCATTTGCTTCTAGAATCTGCTGATATTTTGTGGAATCTGTTCTTTCCAACAACCTGTACAGTGTTTCTTGTGTCACTGGCTGCCACACAACCCCAAAGTGTAATAGATCCACTTACAGTTGGCAGAGTGTTCTTTTCATCAAATCTTGCTCCTTTTTTTTGTTTGTGGAAGCAAAACTGCAAAGTAAAATGGTACTCCACCACTCGTGTCAGCTGAACATTCCTGCTGGTCCTTTGCTGTCAATACTGTGTTTTGCCTTATGAGCAGTCCTATTTTTTTTTTTGGTTTGTTTTTTTAATAGTTCCCCTTAACAGCCATTTTTTTTATGACATTTTGGACAATGGAACCTGTGAGCTGGACGTGCTTTGATACCTTTTTTATAGCCTTCTTCTGCTTTATAGGAATCATTCAGCTTTGTTTTTAGTTCTTCAGGTGGAGCCAGTGGTTGTTGAGTGTTGTAAGGTTTGAAGAGTCAGAGAATTTGTTACGCTTTGGACTAGAAACTGACAGCGCACAGCCTTTCAAACTACTAGCTGCCACCATATACACACTACTAGCTGCCATATACACAGTTCTATATGGCATATATACATATATGCCATAAACACTTGATGTATCAGCAGTGGTTGTAATGATTATGACGATGATGATGCTTGTGTATGTCCAGGTGGGCTGAGAAGGAGCTGCACATGATGAAGCTGTTCTTTGAGGATCTTCTGCACTACATCCAGGAGGTGCGGGAACAGAGGCACAAGTTTGCTCTGTGAGTATGACTCTGCAGTCTGAGGCATCCTCCTCATTCTGGGCTTTTCTACTCGGTCACAGTTTCAGGATGCACTGTGCTGTTTTTTTTTGGTTCGGTTTTTATGAGGTTGATGTAAACAGTCTGTTTCTTATATGTTGTGGATTCTGGTATGCTGTGCTCTGGATTGAGCTCTGTAGCACTGTATTAAGTAGGAGGTGACTGATTGATTATATATTTGTATGTGTCAGGTACAGTCACAGTGCGGAGGTTCAGGTGCGACTGCAGTTCCTCACCTGTGTGTTCTCCACGCTGGGCTCTCCAGATCACTTCAGTGAGTGTCTGTCTGTCTGTGTCTCTCTCTCTCTCTCTCTCTGTGTCTCTCTCTCTCTCTCTCTCTCTCTCTCTCTCTCTCTGTGTCTCTCTCTCTCTCTCTCTCTCTCTCTCTCTCTCTCTCTCTCTCTCTCTTTCTCTTCTCTTTCTCTCTCTCTCTCTCTCTCTCTCTCTCTCTCTTCTCTCTCTCTCTCTCTCTCTTCTCTTCTCTCTCTCTCTCTCTCTCTCTGTCTTTCTCTCTCTCTCTCTGTGTCTCTCTCTCTCTCTCTCTCTCTCTCTCTCTCTCTCTCTCTCTCTCTCTGTTCTCTCTCTGTCTCTCTCTTTCTCTTTCTCTCTCTCTCTCTCTCTCTCTGTCTTCTCTCTCTCTCTCTGTGTCTCTCTCTCTCTCTCTCCTCTCTCTCTCTCTCTCTCTCTCTCTCTGATAAGTTTGAACAGGCCAAAAAAGAACCACTGGTGTCCCATTTAAAAAAAAAATACCATCAGAATTTTGAATACAATGATTTTTCACATAATTAGTTCCAACAGGACTAATTATGCTGTCGATACTGGTATGCACAATATTCTGGTAAAAAAAAGTGCATTGTGACATATTGCTGTTAGTAATTTATTGCAATAATGATAAATGTTGTTCTGTTGCCCAGCCCTGTGCTAGGGTCAAGATTTGTTTCAGTTTTTGATATTTTATGCACTTGAAAAAGTCTTGCTTCTGCTCGATTGAGCTCTGATGATGTACTGTACATACTGATTCAGCTCTGATGAATAAAAGTTCTCCAATATAACTGTTTAAATGCCTGCCACTCCACCCTCTAACAAGATGAGCCCTAAAAATTGGAAAATTTTATAAGTAACATTATAGACAAGACACTTTTGGAAAAGAGCAAGGTTTAAAATTTCATTACACAGTTTTGAGCATCTCTCATTTCTTAATTGTTTCATTATTATCTTGATATTGTTACCTTTTGTTTGTGTTGACATCTGTGCCAAGAGAATTATTTTTACACGTCTTGTACTTGGTGAATAAAAATATTCTGACTGTCGGTAGTTTAATCATGACTGTGTGTATTTTAGGGCTGAGTCTGGAGCAGGTGGATATCCTGTGGCACTGTCTGGTGGAGGACTCTGAGTGTTATGATGATGCGCTGCACTGGTTTCTGAATCAGGTGCGCAGTAAAGATCAGCACGCCATGGGCATGGAGACCTACAAACACCTGTTCCTGGAAAAAGTGAGAACACACACGCACACCCACACACACACTACCTCATATCAGTTCAGCACAGTTCTGTCATTAAAGGAACAGCGAAAGAGGAAATTTGTGCAAATTTCATTTTACCCCAGATGCAGTCAATCAGCCAGGACATGTTTGGTCACTAAATTTAGCGCTGGAGCTGCAAGGCTAATGTTTTTAACAAGCACTAAAACACCATCTCCATTAAGGTCACGCAGACGTGTCAGTGTAGTTTAGGACACAGTATGACTTACTGAGAACTATGAATATGAACAGAACTTCAGGGTGGATTTCAACACCCTCATGTTCATGTGTATTATGCATGCGTATGTACAGTATAGATTGTTTAAAGGGTCCATATCATGGAACACATTTTTTTTTTTTAAATAAATGAGTAAATGGGATTGCTACCTCATGCACAGGAAGGACGCTGGAGGCAGGGTTGGAGCAGCCATTTTAACTTCATTTTCACTCCAAACAACCACAAAAGCAACTCAAAACCAAAGCTGGCCACCTGTCAGTGGCTTCTGAGCTAGACTGTGTAGTCCTTTTCTCCAAACCAAGCTTTTCAGCTCCTCAGTCTTTTGCTGTTCGTCCCTCTCCTCCTACTCTGTTTGACTCTCTGCTCTTTTTAAAGGCGCCCTCTCATTAAGGGCAGCGTGAGCTCCTGAGCCAAGAGGGCAAGAGAGCTCATTGCTCCACTTCCCCGTCACTGCCCCTGCTCCACGGCTTGGCCACCGGAATCAAAGAAAAGGCCAAGTAAAGTGGCTTTGCCACTGGACTGGAGGCAGTGCCCATGAGGCGGGGCTCGGGGCTTGCACGCATTTTGAATTCATTGTTTTTGTGATGACTAACATATTTATATATATCCGTCTATTCAGCCTACAGCAGTTACTACTCATCCACGCTTAAGTAATTTGGAGTGTTTTAGCCTGGACTGCTTTTTGAATGAGGCACAATACAGGCACAAATACAAAGGTCATTTACTGACATAAAAACAGACTGTGTAATTCTAAAACATGAAAAAAATTAAAAAGTTATTAAAAAATTAAAGGTATGGATGGTTTTGATGCAAAACAAAACATTCCTAATCAGTGTACCTCAAAGAAAATAATAAAGTGCAAGAAAATGTAGGATAGGGGCCTTAAAAACAATGGAATGTGCCTGTGTAAAGTGATGCTGCACTGAGCTATTCTCTGTCCTAAACCATATCAGTGAACCTGCACTAACTTAATGAAGACCTGGATGTGGTTTGAGAAGTTTTGTGGATTAATTTTAGAGAAAAGATTTGGGTGACTATTGACTTCCAGTGCTTGTTAGTATTGTTAGTGCTGCAGCTCCGGCACTAAACTAAAGAAGCACATTTTGGGCACCGAAGATCTCGGCTGATTGATTATGTCTGAGGAAAGTGGAAAAACACGAATAGATGATTTTTCACCCTACATTTTTTTTAATACTCCATGGGAACATTATAGTTAAAAATATTTAATCAGCTGCTAATTCAGATTATTGAACTATTTCTTTTTTTTCTTTTCCCTTTACCAACCTCTCTACGTTTTTCCTTTCTTCCCACTCTTTCTCTGCAGATGCCCCAGTTGAAGCCTGAAACCATCAGTATGACGGGGTTGAATCTCTTTCAGCATCTCTGTAATTTGGCCCGGCTGGCCACCAGCGCCTACGACAGCAACTCCAACTGCGAGGTACGTTGATAGTTCAGCTGCGAGGTGCTTGGAGCCCAACTGATATCAGTTGGTCAGTAATATTGGTCGGTATTGACGACTCTGGGATTTACAGATATCTGCAAAAATACAGCAAAGAACACTAAGATGAGGGTCACCACTTTACTGCAGTCACCACTGTTTACTTCTAGCATAGCAATGCTAGCGAAAATACGTCCACACACAACCTTTAGCATGATATAAAACAGTGAAAGACGAATGAAACATTCTCTATGAAAAGAATTAATACAAAATAAGAAAAATAAAAGGCAATTAATAGGAACCAACATAATCCCTGAGGCATTCTGAGAAGCTCAGGGTTTAAATTATTTACTGTCAAGATAAATAAAAAAGCACCTTTTTTGCCTCGTTAGTTCCTCGCCCCTGGTCATTTTATCCGTTTATCGTAACATTTTAAAAGACAGAATTTTCATCACAATGCAGTGACTTCTGCCTTACATCGCCATGCACTAGCAGGCTAATAATATTATCACGAATTCACCTCCCCCTGATGGTGTGTCACTGTGTCATGTTGATTTCCAATTCACATTGACTTGAAGGCTAAGTTTTTGCTCTTTTTGAGTTTAGGGCATTTTACAAATCTCTCAGTCTCTCCCTCTCTCTCTCTCTCTCTCTCTCTCTCTCTCTCTCTCTCTCTCTCTCTCTCTCTATTTCTCCCCCTCTCTCTGTCTCTCTGTAGTTGTGTGGTATGGATCAGTTGTGGGGAATCGCTCTCAGAGCTCAGTCTGCTGACATCAGCCGAGCGGCCATTCAGTACATCAACTCTTACTATATCAACGGTCAGTTACGCCAGCACATAAACACGGTCACACTTTCAGTACTGATTTACCAAAGGGGTAGTTTAATATACAATACTGTGTACGAGTCTTAGTTACCTGAGAAAACTACATGTAAAGCTGTTTATCTTAGCATTGGGCGTTTATTTATTCAAAAAACACAAACATTGTGGTCTGATGAATGTGTTAGCCTGACCATTTTCAAACCTCTCCATAAGAAGGCCACAGTGTTCAGTTATGAGTCTTGCAAGCAGTGATGGTCAGATGTGGGTAGAGTAGCCTAAATCCATAGCAACTACTACCAAGTTCATAACAACTACTTAAGTACTGAGTAACTTATAGAACTGCAGTGGAACCTTTTTGTAAATCCAGCATCTGTCAGCACTGGATCTGAGGTTTATTATATTCTTTTCTTCTCTTTTTGGGATTCTTTTGGTCTAAAATAAAAGTCCCAAAGTCAGAGGTTTGACCAATCACAAAGCTGTATAAATGTCACCAACAAAATCTAATTAAAATTAAACACACAAAGCAAATTATAAACTAAGTACCTTTATGTACTAATATACGTCAGACATCTGACAGATGACTTTATGTGAGGTATTTTTAAAGAGGAGATTTGTTGAGAGTGATTCATAAGTAAGCATATGAAAAGTGTGTGTGTGCAGTGTGTGTTAACAGTGTGTGCTGTTTCAGGTAAGACAGGTCTGGAGAAGGAGCAGGAGTTCATCAGTAAATGCATGGAGAGTTTAATGATGGCGTCAGCTAACTTGGAGAAGGACCCTCACTCTAGCCTGACCATCATCGAGAGGGGTCTGCTCATGCTCAAAACGCACCTGGAGGCCTTCAGACGCAGGTTTGTTCACCATCAAAAAGAAGATAACATTAAGATCTACATTGTGTTTTTATATCACACCCCGACTGATTGAAAGAAACAAACAAATTAACAAACCCAGTCTGGTGAACTGACTCACAACTCGAAACTGAAGACTTGTGAAATTTTAGCCTGGGAAAAATGTAAAAAACAAACAAAAGTTGATTCAATTAGAACCACCAACCTTAATTCGGTGAATGAATGTTCCCTCAGCTTACGTGTGTGGTTTTGCCTGCCAGTTTTACTACGGTCATGTGCAGTCGTTACTGCAGTGCAGCTCTCCCGCAGCTCGCAGAGGCACCAGGTCAAAATACAGCTTTAAATTATGAGCCTTTCATTACAGAAAAATCTTCAGCCTGATGGACAGAACCAAAGAGCTACACACAGTACATGCGGTGTTTAAAAGAAAGAGGCAAAACAGCTTGAAATGGTTGGCTTACATGTAGTTTGATAGCAAGTATGCTTTGTTAGTACGCTTTGCTTTTACAAGCACACTCTCCGTCCATTATATACCCTCTATTATGTATTATGTCAGCATCGGTTTTCTATCATTGCAGAGGTTGCCTGTTAATCTAGCTGAATTTTTAGTAAGTTACTCATCACATTCCTTTTAAAACCTACTAAAACTTTTTGTAGGATTAGTTATTACGGTAGACTACTTGCTTTATGAATAACAGACTGACCAACTGTTAGAAATTTAAACGCTGCATTTTTCTGCATGAAGCACTTCAGATCTGCCCCTCAGACTGAAGCGTTTCCTATAATGAAAGGCTCCTTATTTGAAGCTGTTGAACAAGACTCGTGACTGGACTCGACCTTGCATGAAGCAGCACTTACTATCTCTGTTTTTGTCACTCTGTTGTCCCCAGGTTTGCGTACCACCTGCGTCAATGGCAGATTGAGGGGGCTGGAATCAGCAGCCATCTGAAAGCCCTCAGTGATAAACAGTCTCTGCCTCTGCGCATCGTCTGCCAACCTGCTGGCCTGCCTGACAAGGTAAAGCTCTACCAGGCACTTTTAACCTGGGGCTGCTGTAGAAAAGGAACTTTTTGAATTGGGTGTGAATGTGAGAAAGTTTATTGTTATGGTCAATAAAATCTCCTCTGCCTCGTGTGTGTGTGTGTGTGTGTGTGTGTGTGTGTGTGTGTGTGTGTGTGTGTGTGTGTGTACATACGTGTTTAGATGACGATAGAGATGTACCCCAGTGATCAGGTGGCCGATCTCAGAGCAGAAGTGACACACTGGTATGAAAACTTACAGAAAGACCAGATCAGCCAGCAGGCTCAGCTCCAGGAGTTCAACCAAAACACACGGCAACAAGAGTTTCCAGGTGCGCACTCAATAACAATTAGTCAGTGGTTGATGTAGAATTTAATTGACCACACTTTGTACACTGATCATGTTTAGTCTATTAGGCTAATTTTAAAGTTGCACTGGGTAAGATTTGATCTGGAGACCCGTCTGGGGGAAATCATTTACCTTCATAGTAGACATCCTCTACTCTGCGACACGATGCAGCTAGATTTGCTGTTAGGACAAGGTGTTAGCTTCACATCTTGACCTTTAGCATGGAATCAGACTGTGTGTTTCTGTGCAGGTGGTCTGATGGGTCCAGTACGGATGATATCTTCAGGTCATGAACTGACCACCGACTACGATGAGAAAACTCTACATGAGCTTGGCTTCAAGGACATGCAGGTAAGACCTTAGAGGCAGACGTACACACGTACACTTATTGTTTTCATTCATATAAAAGCAGGTTTGTTGCAGGTAAATGTATGAAATGTATCTAATGTCCAGATAAGTGGACAAGGAACTACTCTGAATAAATAATAAACACTATACTTCTTATGATTTACAACATATAATGTCTACACTGTAACTGCATCTCTCTCTCTCTCTCTCTCTCTCTCTCTCTCTCTCTCTGAAGATGGTGTTTGTGTCTCTGGGAGCTCCTCGTAGAGAGAGGAAAGGTGAAGGAGTTCAGTTGCCTGCGTCGTGTCTGCCTCCTCCTCAGAAGGAGCACATCCCGATGCTGCTGCTGCTTCAGGAACCTCACCTCACCACACTCTTTGACCTGCTGGAGATGCTCGCCTGCTTCAAAGCACCCAGCCCAGACCGCCCGGACCGCCCACAGCACGCTGCACAGGTACACAACACGCCCATCACTGTTAGTTTCAGTGACGAGAACTTTTTAAAGCTGTTGTTTTGCACTGAAACTGCCAAGTAATGTAGTTAAGCTTATTACCAGTTGGCATTGTACATTACGTTCCTACTTCATCACTGACCTCAACCTTTGTTGGTTGTTAAACATCCAAAATAGATGTTGTTTATGTGGTTTCGGACATGTAGGATATATTAATATCTATAAACATGGACAAAAGTACAACGCAGAAGAGAATCAGTAGTTGTAAACATCTAGAAAGATGAAGTTTGTCTGCACTTTTGTCCACATGAGTCAGGTATGCAGTAATTTAGACTTGTTTGCACCATGATGGTTGCTGTGCATAAGCGTCCGTTACTAAACAGAAATTAAATCTCTCTTATTTCTCATCACTCCAAAATCTCATTACTTATTAACTGCAGGTATATACAAAGGACTTTGCGCCCCTGCTCAATTAACGTTTTGTTCATTGAAGTGAGAATAAGTGAACACATCCCCTACAGAGAACAATCCTCTATGCATTTTAATGCAGAATTACTGTTTATTTGCTGAATTCAACGTATTGGGTTATTAAAAACACAAAACATATTTTTCTCTTAGAAAATCAACTAAAAAGAACACATAATTTGACCAGGGGTGTTCAAACCTTTGCATATCATTGTTTTAGGCCCAGTCCAAAACTAAGAAGACAGCCCAAACATGTATTTGCTGATGTTTGTGGTTAATATTGTGAATTTGTGTTTTTCGTCAAACTGTTTTTTCAAAATCATATTTTAGTCCTGACAGAAAACCAAACAGTCTCTGACTGCATACAGCACAAATGTGAAACCTTATCCCTGGTTTGGAATAAGGGAAAAATTGGAATTAATTAGATTAAGTCTGATTATGTCTTTAAGATACTCAGTTTGTTTAGTGGGTTTACACTCTGTATATGTGTGACTGTTTATTTATGTGTTTATTTATGTTAAATGTTGCAGACCTTATTTCCTCGTCCATTACATATTTAATGTGTGTGTCTTTTACCCCGTATAGAGCGTGCGCTGTGAGGACTTGCACCTGCATGCAGAGAACCTGTCTCGTCGTGTCTGGGAGCTGCTAATGCTCCTGCCTACCTGTCCCAACATGCTCCAGGCCTTCCAGAACATCTCCGACGACACGGTCAGTCATGTGACAGTAACGCCCCTGTTTCAATTCAGGCTGTTTTAGAACTACAGCTGAAAGAGATGGTTTTTATATCGAAATTGAAATTTGTATATGGCAAAAATTGGAATTTTAATTATTGCCTTCAAGTTTTAAGTGGAAAAATGTAACTTGGTACCACAGAGCTTGTATGTATATGAGTTAGACTAATGAGAGCCACCAAACCCCCCCTTGATATGTACAAAACCAGCCTACTGGCCATCTGATGCACTACATTAAGCGCATGTGTATATTCTGCGCTTCTTGGCCAAGAAACCAATTGTATGAATCTTAATTTATAGAAAATGATCACTGTTTAAATTGCAATCACAATATTGTGGGGAAAAAAAAATCATAGTAAGTTATTTACCCCAAATCGTTCAGCCCTATATGAAACAGGAGATCTCATCACAAAGCATCTTTAAAAAACCTGTTTCCAATGTGTTTTCATTTCTGCATGTCAAATGTCGGGAGTAAATGCTTCATGGATCTCTATGCTAACTGAGGGATGTGGGTTTGTTTCAGGGTTCTGATGGCCTTTGCTGGAAGGATCTGTTGAGAATAAAGTCTCCTCATAAGCTGCTCTATGCTCTGGAGATCATTGAAGCCCTCGGAAAACCAAACCGCAGAATACACAGAGAGTCTACGGTAAACACACAGATTCCTCATGCCAAAGTTTTAGATTTTATTTAAAAAGTTATTTGTCCAGAAAGTAAGTGCTTATTAGAATAAACACACATAACAGTAATACAGTAAGTAGTTTTTTATGTATGGCAGTGTGTTTGTTTAACCGTTTCCTAACCTCTCTTCAAGGAAGCCCAGTATTAATTGTAGTTACCATCCAAAATCTGGTTTGGCTAATTAATGCTACATTAATGTGTTAAGTGAGCTGCTGATGGCATCTATCTGATTGCTGGGGGGCATTGAGGAGAGATTTGCAACAAACGTAGCTCTTCAAACTCACTTTCTGCTTTTTTTTAAAACAAATTGTCATTTTTTGTGTATTTATGATTATTTGCATTCGTTGTAATGATATATGGAGATTTTACAAGCACTAAATAATGTGCTTAGGCTAAAACAGGTATATAAAATGTGATTGGGTGTGTTTTTGTTCCAGGGCAGTTACAGTGATCTTTATCCAGACTCGGACGACTCCAGTGAAGATCAGATTGAGAACAGCAAGAACACATGGAGCTGCAAGGTGCCATATATACATATACATACATACACGCACACAGTGTTCCCACAGATTATATTCACTATACACTCTCAGAAATGAAGGTAGTAAACTGTCACTGGGGCAGTGCCCCTCTTGTCACTGGGGTGGTACCCTTAAGGGTACATCTCAGTACCTTTAGTCAGGGAACATATTTGGACCATAATCCATTGAAATTATATTATAAGTTGTATTGACTCCACACACCCCGTCTCGTCTCCAGGCTTTTTATTTTATTGTTCTGTTTTAAAACATTTGGTTATGAAAAGATACAAATACGAACTTTTCACCTGGAAAAACTTATTTAAGGTACAAAATTGGACCTTAAAACCACCTTTGAGGAAACATTTACATTGTTTGTACCTTGAAGAACGAAGAATGTACCTGCACAGCACCTTTATTTCCAACAGTGCATGTATGAGTGTGTATAATGACTGAATACAGTCTATTTACACAAGATACCACAAAAAGATTAAGTTAATGTCTTGTTCTGTCTGTGTAGTTTGTGGCCTCGGGTGGTCTTCAGCTGCTACTGGAGATTTTTAACTCTGCTATTCTGGAGCCCAAAGAGCACGAGTCCTGGACTGTGGTGAGTCATCCCTTAATCCAGTTTGTCATGATTGTTTTTCATTTTAATATTTTTGATCCTGTAAAAAGTCTGTAAAAGATTTTAACACTAAATTTCTCTCTCTAGTGGTTGTTGGACTGTCTGGCGTGTCTGCTGAAGCTGATTTGTCAGTTCGCGGTGGATCCGGCTGACCTAGATCTGGCGTATCACGACGTCTTCGCCTGGTCCGGTCTGACGGACACACAGCGGAAGAGGGCGTGGCCTGGTAAATCACGCAAAGGAGCAGGGGATCATGGGAAGGGTCTTCACATACCTCGACTTACTGAGGTACGACAGCACTTCCAGACATAGGTCGATAATGTTCAGTAAAGTCTTAGAGAAGAAGAAGAACTGTTCTAGGATCTGCTTATATTACTCATTCAACAAGATAAGACCAAAAAACTGTTCTAGGTAACAATTTTATTCATGTTTAGAAAAAATGTTTGTAAAGTTCTCTGATTGTTTTGAAACACAAACGTTTTTACTGTTTATATTTCAGTACTGCGTAGTTTAGTTGTATCTGTAATTCCTTCCGTCATGTTTGTGTATTCCATGTATTTTAAAAAAGTTCTAAATTGCACCAAAATTTTCTAAAAAATTGCAGTTGAATTGAACTGTGATGTCAGATTTTTACACCCCTGTGTATTTTATTTGTGGGCTGAGATCTGTATTTGTGGCAGTTTGTAGGTTTAAGGAATGTTTGCATGTGTTTTTCAGGTGTTCCTCAGTCTCGTACAAGGCACCAACCTCATCCAGAGGCTCATCAACGTGGCCTACACCTATGACAACCTGGCACACAGGTAAACACACATGCTTATATACAAAGAAACAGAGAAAAGACTGATTTATTGGCATTCTAATGTCATTAACTTGTCCTGTTTCTCACAGAGTATTGAAGGCGCAGTCAGATCATCGATCTCGCCATGAAGGTAAGAACGTGTGAATGACTCCCAGTAGGTTTGCACTGATACTGGCACTTAAACACTGACATTATGAACCAATTTCTGACCGCCTCTGTCAGTCAGCTCCAACAGATAACACTGTGATGCTCCCATAATGCTGAGAAATCTACTCAGTTGTGCTTAACAGGCCACATGTGTGAGACAAATGACTTGAGAAATTTAGACATGGAACAACATTTAGCACCATTTTTGCTGAGCCAGAGAAGCTGCTGCATGCTTATGTGTACACAAGTTTTTCTATATATTGTTTAGTTCTGTTTTTGATTATTGTGCACAATAAAAATATTTTTTATTTACCTCACTTGACATGATACATTGCATTTTATGGTTCTTATTAATTTAATATTTAATTATATAATTATAAACAATAATTATGTATAGTGAATAAACAAAAATAGGTTTTCTTAGGCATCTAAAATGGTTTTATATGTCATCCAACAAAAATGACACTTATTCACATTTGGTATGTTGTGAAAACACTGTTTTTACTTTGTTTGTACTGTTGTATCTTTAGTTTAATATTTACGTCCTAATTTCCAGAAAACATCATTAAGATTTGTGGTTAAATTGTTTTTATTATTCTTAATCTGGTTTTAATTGTCAAATAGACCAGCTCTCCAGTGTAAAGGTAGAGCTTGATTTTGTGTTTATCAGTGTGCCAGTATTAAAGGCCGATATTGACAACCTGCGGTTTTATCAGGATAATATGTTGATTATCACTGACTATTGCTGGCTGCACCATCGCTGGGTTTCAAACTTGATTTATAATTGAGAACTGTCAATCATATCAGTCAGTAAACCATCGTTTAGCTAAAACTGCTGGCGTATAAAGTCAAAATCTAAAATATAAATTAATTTATTTGGCTGATATTATCGAACATTGTAGTACCTTAAAATTAAAATCTGTATTGGCCACACAATGTTCATATCAGATAAGCCCAGGTAGGGGGTGTGAATGAGTAACATAAGCTGATCCTAGAACTCATCTACAAAAGTTGTGTAGTTCATGCTGATGTACTGGTTTTATTTGTTGTTTTGATTATTCGTATGGTAGTATAATGATGAATTTCAAGAGACCCTTATTAGTCCCACAACGGGGAAATTTCACCTCCGCATTTAACCCATCCATGCAGTGAAACACCACATACACACTAGTGAACTCACACACTAGGGGGCAGTGAGCACACTTGCGGTGGGCAGCCCTATCCGCAGCGCCTGGGAGCAGTTGGGGGTTAGGTGCCTTGTTCAAGGGCACTTCAGTCACGTACTGTCAGCTCAGGGGATCGAACTGGCGACCTTCCAGTCGCAAGGCTGGTTTCCTAACCTCCAGCCCATGAAGAACTCAGGAATCAAAATCGGTTTATTCAGAAATACGGTGAAATTCTTATACTGCAGAAGCATCACGTACATATCAAAATATAAATAGAAATATAAGGGGCAATAGGAGAGGGAGATATGACGGACAACAAGTAACAATTAATAAAAAGTTTTAAAATGCAGTTGATATTGCGTTTATAAATGTATTAGGATTGTTATTAGCATGTAATGATAGTGTTGTGTGATATAGAGATGCACTGTATAGAATGGTTGTTGAACTGTTGCTGCTTTGTGATCTTAAAATGATTTGTGTTTTTGTGTTTGTCTTTGTTAGTGACGCACTACTCAATGTGGTTGTTGGTGAGTTGGGCTCATTGCTGCTCCATGGTGAAGTCCAGCCTGGCCGACAGTGACCATCTTCACGACTGGCTGAAAAAGCTGACGCTGCTCATACCTGAGGTACAGTATACAGAGAGATGATACTGTCTAATGTAGACAGTAACAGTCTAGTATTGGTTATAAGCTACACTGGTTAACCTTTTTTGTTGAAATTGAAAGGGGTTTTTCGGACTATGATCAAACTTTTTAATGTATTAACGCAACACTCGCAGGCTTAAAAAGAAGATCCGCCTCGATATTTAGGTCTCGAATGCAAAATCAACATTGTACTGAGTTCTCTGTGAATACTCTTATGACCGTGCTCACAAAAATCAGATTCATCCACTCAGGGAAAGGGGTCCGAAGCACAGTTTTTTGCTTGTTGCCTGTAGTTACACATGCCTGCCAGAGAGGTCTCCAAATCCCAAAAGCTTACACTGTGCAGCTTTAATAAAATAAGAATTTTTGGTTTTCTTGGAGAGTTATGCTTGGCATGAACGTGAATTTTTTTTCCAGGTTACGTCAAACATCAATTATCAGATGTTTTGACTCTGTTTTTACATATGTATGTGCAGAGACACAAAAACACCAACAGTGGTTGATTTGTTCTTGTTTTTATCGTTTGATACAGTGTTCATCTGATGTGAATAATTCAAATCAAATCAAATCAAATCAGATTTATTGTCACATCACAAGAGTACAGGGACACAGGTGAGTGAAAAACTTGAGTGCGAGTTCCACAAATTATGCAGAGAACAGTATTTACACATAGATAAACAAAACTATAGATAGGATAGAAGAATAGATAAAACCAATTTAACTAAAATATATACATATAATCTTACACAATAACTTAAAAATAATAATATTGCACCGAGACATATAATATTGCACTGGGAATGTAGAGTGAGTGTAATCAACTATATACTATATATAGTAATGGATATTACAATGCTATGTAGATGTGCAAGTAATCACACTAGGTGTGGAGGTAGAAGATGGTACAGTAGGTGGCAGAGTATTTAGTAAAGTGCAAGGTACAGGAAGTTAAGTGGAAGCGCAGGGGGAGAGTATTGTCTTTGGATAGGTATTCAAAGTCCAGCTATGCAAGTAAAGTGCGGGAGTACAGTGGGTGCACGTACGTGTAATGGGAAGGGTTGGGCTGGGCAGAGCAGTGATTACTGGCTGTTCAATAGCCTGGTTGCATGGGGGAAGAAGCTGTCTTTGAGCCGACTGGTTCTGGCTTTTAAGCTTCTGAGCCTCCTACCACTCGGCAGCTGAGAGAACAGACAGTGACTAGGATGGGAGGGGTCCTTCATAATCCTTCTGGATTTCCTCAGGCAGCGACTGGTGTATAAATCCAATAGGTTAGGGAGCTGAACCCCGGTGATGGACTGTGCTGTCCGCACCACCCTCTGCAGAGATTTCCTCTCACGAACAGTACAGTTCCCGTACCAGGTGGTGATGCTGCCCGTCAGGATGCTTTCCACAGTGCAGGTGTAGAAGGTCTTAAGGATGCTGGGGTTCAGGCCAAACCTCCTCAGCCTTCTGAGGAAGTAGAGGCGCTGGTGGGCCTTCTTCACCACCTGTGAGGTGTGCACTGCCCATGTCAGGTCCTCGCTGATGTGAACACCGAGAAACTGCTGACCCTCTCTACCGCAGTCCCATTGATGGAAATCGATGGGTGTACTGTCTCCTGCTTCCTGAAGTCCACGATCAGCTCCTTGGTCTTACTGACGTTTAGAGAGAGGTTATTCTCCTGGCACCAGTTTTCCAGGATTTTAACCTCCTCTCTGTAGGCCGATTCATCGTTGTTGGAGATCAGGCCCACAACTGTTGTGTCGTCAGCAAACTTTATGATGACGTTGGAGCTGTGTCTAGCAGTGCAGTCATGGGTGTACAGGGAGTACAGGAGCGGGCTGAGCACACAACCCTGGGGGGCTCCGATGTTGAGGGTCAAAGAGGAGGATGTGATACTTCCCATCCTTACCACCTGCCGTCGGTCCGTCAGGAAGTTCATGTTTATAAAGTACTTTGATTTTGTTCTAAATCTCTCTCTCTTTTTTTCTCTCTCTCTCTCTCTCTCTCTCACTCTGTCTTTTTCTCTCTCTCTGTCTGTTTTATAGACTGCAGTGCGTCATGAGGCTTGTAACGGACTGTATAAGTTGTCTCTGTCGGGGCTGGAGGGAGGAGAGTCCATTAACAGATCATTTCTGCTGCTGGCTGCTTCAACGCTGCTCAAATTTCTACCGGATGCACAGGCTCTAAAACCACTCAGAGTGAGTATACGGCCCATTGTACTGTACTAGTTCAAACTGCGGTCCCACAGCAAAATAAATAAATAAAATTAAACCTTGTTTTTGGTATTTAGTATTATTTTATGATCTGTTTAAACCCAAGGCATTAATTGAGAAACTAAATATACACAAAGCCATCATTTTTTATGTTCTTAACTCTAATTTGGCCCTTAAGAAAGAGTCATTATATATTATTATAGCTACAGTGAAGGGAAACAAGTAAAGTTCTCAGAGACCTTCCTAACTTGGGGTGCTGGACAAGTCTTGAGTAATATTGACCTTTTTCTGTCTTTTTTTAGTATTTACTGTTTTTCTTATTTATTTTTTAGTTGTGTACAAAAGCAGTTAGCAATTAGCATCTACCAGAAGTGCAAATAGTAGCAATAGTGCAAAACAGACGGTGCAAATATTATGTATCTATGAGATATATAAATATATGAACAATATATACACAGTTACGACTATATCTATGAGTATGATATTTCTTCAATATACAGTGAGAGTCTGTAGGGACAATAAATAATAAATAAATATGTAGTGTGTGACATAAAAGCAGGAGTATTAGTGGCGTGGTGTGGAGTTCAGCAGGGTGATCATGGAGGGAAGGAAGCTGGACCTGAGCCGACTGGTTCTGGTCTGAATGCTTCTGTATCTCCTCCGTCCTCCTCTACAGGAAAAGCGATGAACTGTGGCATTTTCCTTCAAATTTTAGTGCACAATTTCTATTTATCCAACATACCGAAAAAAATAAGACCTGCAATATTAAATGTGCCATAACTTTTTTGCACAGGCCCAATTTAAGGTTTAACTCAGCACTTAAACTGTAGTTGTGCATTAAAATGTATAGAAGTGTGTTCTCTATAGAGGATGTGTTCACTTATTTTTATTTAGAAAATCCACTAAACACGTCATTTGACCAGGAACGCACAAACATCTGCGTATGACTTTATATATTTAAGCGCCTTGTTCTTTTTCCTTTATTTATGTGAAGCACTTGTGTGTACAGGTGGAGGACTATGAGGAGGAGGCTGTGTTGCGCTCAGGCTGTAAAGAGTATTTCTGGCTGCTGTGTAAACTCATCGATAACATCCATGTTAAAGATGCTAGTCAGACCACACTGCTGGACCTGGACGCCCTGGCCCGTCATCTGGCAGACTGCATACGCAGGTATGATACACACTCCACTATAACAGCTATACAGACTGCTGACTGGGGCCCAACGCGTGTATCAGTTTTTTTATATTAAAAGGCCAGTTTCACCAGGTTTTATTTTTCTGTAATTTCTAAATTCAGTCCTTGAGTTGTAAATAGTCTCTCAGAGTGGTTTGATGTGAAATGGTTCATTGTAGAGACTCAGATTTCTTTACAGTGGTGCTGATAGGAACCAGGGGTCACAGTCATTTTATTTACTATCTTGTACTGACTGTCTGTGATGTAGCATTTAGAGATATTAAACTCGTCAGATGTATGGTTCCCCTCACCACCACTGCTGTGAACAATTTTGTAAAATGTCTCTCCCTCCCTCTCTCTGTCTCTCTCTCTCTCTCTGTCTCTATCTCTATCTCTGTCTCTCTAGTCGTGAAATCCTGGATCAGCAGGACGGAGCTGTAGAAGATGATGGTCTGACAGGTCTGCTGCGTTTAGCCACCAGCGTGCTGAAGCACAAGCCTCCATTTAAGTTTTGCCGCGAAGGGCAGGAGTTTTTGAGGGACATCCATGATGTGCTCTTCCTACTGCCCAGCCTGAAGGACCGACAGCAGCCCAAGTGTAAAAGCCACGCTGCCCGTGCGGCGGCGTATGACCTGCTGGTGGAGATGGTGAAGGGTTCAGTGGAGAATTACAGACTGCTGCACAACTGGGTCATGGCACAACACATGCAGGGTAAGGACAGAGATGGGGAGTGTGTATGTGTCTCTCTCTCTCTCTCTCTCTCTCTCTCTCTCTCTCTCTCTCTCTCTCTCTCTCTGTGTGTGTATGTGTGTGTGTATATATATATATGTGTGTGTATGTATATATGTATAAAAATAAAATTTCTGGGTTTTATATTTTGTCAAATATATACATTAACCATGCTATTAACTATGCAGGTATTCATGCTACTGTTGTTCCTCCCCATAGCCTCTCACGCTCCATATAAATGGGACTACTGGCCACATGATGATGTAAGAGCAGAATGCCGCTTTGTGGGTTTGACCAATCTGGGGGCCACCTGTTACCTGGCTTCAACCATACAGCAGCTCTATATGATACCAGAGGCCAGACAGGCTGTGTTTACTGCTAAAGTGAGTATATACACTCATACATGTGTACACAGTAGGGTTGTTACTCAGTACTTAACTCAGTTACTAATATTGTTGACAGTAACAGACTAAAACATGCATACGTGTATTTTCACTGTCAGAGCAGAACCACTTTTGACGCGTTGCATATTTTGACGTCGTTTGAAAACACCAGCTGCCTTTTACATTGTGTGATATTAATATTTACAAAATAATACAATGGAACAGAAACTTGATTTTGTAAGTGAAAATAACACATCCTCCACAGAGAAAACGCTTCTGCACATTTTAATGCACAAATACTGTTTATTTGCTGAGTTTAACAGGGGGGAAACATGAAATGTGCAAACGAAGGAAACGATCAGATTCAAATTATCTGTACACTTGTACTTTAGTCATTGTACTCAAGTCATTTTTACTGGTATTTGGGAAAGAGAGAGAGAGAACAGGGCGTGTGTGTCTGTACTACACGGAGAGGCCCCGAGTATTCTGTTGTAACTCCTGTTAGGATGAAGCAATCTGAACCAAAAAAATGCGCTACATACCTTGACGTATGTGTAATTGAGTGTATTGCGTGCGATTGTGGAATCGATCTCCATCTTCTGCCAGACACATGAAGGGGTGCGGGGGAAGTTGCAAACGGAGGTTAAACGTCACAGGAAAAATTAACACACAACTAGATTAGAATATTTTTTTTCTACTGTTTGTGTTTAAAATGACAATATCAAGTATGTTCGCTCAATGTCAAACGTACTCTAAATGTCAGCACATGGCTAAATGTCAGCTGGCCTGGCTGAGCAAGTGATTTAATCTCAACTTAATATTTTATTTACCTTGGACAGTCATTGTGGTGACTGTATGGTGGGCTGTGTTTTCTGTTCGATTCACTCTACAAGCCTCTTTCTCTGTCTGTTTGCAGTACTCAGAGGAGATGAAGCATAAGACGACGCTGCTAGAGCTGCAGAAGATGTTCACTTATCTTATGGTGAGCTCGTCGTGTCCCATACATACTCTGCATTAGACTGTTTTTGTCATCTTTCTGTATTGCATCACAAATTCTATAACTTCTCCCTTCTTTTTCTGTGATTGTGTGTAGGAGAGTGAGAGAAAGGCGTATAACCCTCGTCCCTTCTGTAAAACCTACACCATGGATAAGCAGCCGCTCAACACCGGAGAGCAGAAGGACATGACAGAGTTCTTCACTGACCTCATCACCAAAATTGAGGAGATGTCTCCAGACCTGGTAAGACTTCCTTGATCTTTATTGATCTAAGGGTTAAAATAACTGGCCATAAATATCACTCCCGACCTGACCGCCAGACCGAGACACCAGAGATTCATATATGTTGGCGTAGATCTTTTACATGCAGAGATATAGCAAGGAAATGAAACATGGCTTCAGGAGAGTGCTAATGCCCCAAATAAGCTAGAAACCAAACTAGAGCTTGAAATATTTGTCCGTTCCCAACACAATCCAACCACTTACGTCTGGTTCTGACACATATTTCAGAAGCCCTTTCTGAAGTATGTGTTGGCTTGGGTCGCGCTTGAATTTTGAGTTCTTGCAGACTGCCTTCCACTTTCAGCACATTTTACCTGCTTTAGTTTTTCTCTGCAGAAGAAAAGAACATCAAACATTAACCTGAAACAGTCAAACGAACATGTACTGATATTCAGATCCTCCTGAAAACTGATTAGATGGGTGCTTTGTGTTCGATTATCCAGATGTGCACGGTTCATGGTAGTTTCTGTCTTGCAGAAAAACACAGTGAAGACACTGTTTGGAGGAGTCATCACCAACAATGTGGTCTCACTGGTAAGCCAGACATTAGAACACACTATGCTTAAAGGAGAATTCCACCAGTTTTTTAAATTTTCTCTGGTTTCTAAAACATAATCAGAGTCATTCAGAATAGTTTAATGTGAAGTGGTTCATTAAAACCTGCAGATTTCTGTGCAATTTCCACTTAGATTTCTACAGTGTTGATGATGGGAACCAATGGTTGCAAATACAGACATTTTATTTACTATCCAAAATCACCAGTGCACCTACACCAGCCTTTTGTGTTTTATATGTAATGTTAATGGTAGTGAAGTAGTGGTGAATCTGAAAATACTTTTAATTCTCGGCGTTCTACCTCTCTGCCATGAATAGATTTTAAAATAAGTTGTAACTCTTAGTCATACACAATATCTCATGCAGGAGTCTGGTTACTATGTGAACTCTCTTGCTGTGTAGGACTGTGATCATGTGAGCCAGACAGCGGAGGAGTTCTACACTGTGAGGTGTCAGGTGGCTGACATGAAGAACATCTATGTGAGTGACTCGCACACTTCATTCATTACACACATTCAAACACGCACAGGCACAAATACCATCTTTCACAACACTCTTCTGCACTACACTGTTTGCTCAATTAACTCATTGTGAATGTATAAATTAGGGACTGTACAGCTTAATTTTCACTATTAAAAGGCCTGTTAAAAAGTGTTTTATTAGTAGTTTGCTAATAGAGGCGTGTTCTAGTGGCACAAGCTGCCATTTTAGGTTTGAGAGATGCACTGCAGAAGGTTTGGGTGTTTTTTTTTGGTAGTTCAGTAAGCCCTCTGCACACAGAACTACACACAGATTGTCTGATGTAAAGTGCATGCTAAAATCACCACAGCTCCCAGAATCTCACCTCTTGAAGAGAATTTAAACTTGATCTGATTTGTTCGCTGTCCAGTGAGAAGCGACTGATTGTTTATCTGGCTAAATGCTTGTAATAGGCGGTTGCATGGTCTCACCAATAAACCTTTGCAGTGAAATATAGGCTTAGTCCCAGAACCAGAAAACATTTCTGCAACCCCTTTTTAAGACGTTAGTCCTGAATTTTCTTGGAAGCTAAGCAGAGGTAGCAGGTAAACATGATATCCTTGTGTGTTTTGCCAGCTGGTGCTCCACTTTATTTAATGCATGTTTGCGTTTGTTACCCGGATTTTGGACTGAACATTCTGTAACTGGTCATTTTATCCCTGTCAGAAACGGCAGTTCCTTAAACTTGCCTGGTCTGACTTAGGAGCCTGTTGCAGCACCATCTAGTGGATTTATTAGCCAACTAGTTTGCTATGCAGCCCCTAGTATAAATGAAGGAATATTTATTTTTAAAGGATTTACAGAAAAGCTGATATTATTGTGTGTGTGTGTAGGAGTCTCTGGATGAAGTGACTATTAAAGACACTCTGGAGGGAGACAACATGTACACCTGCTCTCAGTGTGGGAAGAAAGTGCGCGCTGAGAAACGGTAAGAGCACTTCATCCACACTACATGATCGAACATTTTGCTTCACGTGATGTTTACAAACAACTGTGCAAAAGTCTGAGGCGTGTAAGTGAAGGGTTTAAAACTGCACATCTTGGCAGTCAGTGTGTTTTTGATTGGGGGGGAAAAAAAAACAATGCATTATTAAAATAAATACAAATAAATATTAATGCAATAAAACGTAACAAGAATTTCTTGTTTTCAAAAAAGTAGTTGAGACATTGAGCTGGTTAGAAGAGAACAAGTTTGGTTCCTGACATCTTGCTGCACTCAAGCCATCATGTGAATTTGTTAAGTTCTAACAGCAGCGACTGATTTATTTGAATGAACGATTGATTAGCCAAGCCAGGTATTAGATGATGATAATAACAAGTAACACTGGGCTTTCGTGTTCGTGTTTATTCTAATATTAGGGTTTTTTTGTGCGGATAAACACTTACTGTCAAGTTAAATAGCTTATTAAATACAGTTTTCTCAGATGATTAAAACTTGCACAGTACTGTATGTTTGGATCTTTTTAGATGTACATTTTAACTTTTCATCAGTACTATTTTTTATTAACAGCTCATGGTGGTTTATATTTATCTGTGCTCTAAGACCTCATTCAGGTTATTCTAGTCCATTACAATATAGTCCATAATTAAAGTGTGTATGAATGTTTTAATCATTGGCAGGGCGTGTTTTAAGAAGCTTCCGCGGATCCTGAGCTTCAACACCATGCGATACACCTTCAACATGGTGACGATGATGAAGGAGAAGGTGAACACGCACTTCTCCTTCCCTCTGCGTCTCGACATGACACCCTACACTGAGGACTTCCTCATGGCCAAGGGAGACCGGAAGGAGGGTAAAGCCTCATAACCTCACATTCAGCAGACACCTGGACATTAAAAGAAAGATAAAAGAGTTTCTTCAAGAAGTAACAAATTTTCACAATTTTTGAGTTAATCAGACTTTTTTTCTCTTTATTAATTGCCAGCCATTACTTGTTACACTCTCTCCGCAACACCCTCATAATCAAATATTTCTAAATTTTTTTTACCCTAATATACTTGCATAAGTGACTATTCTAGTACAGCTGGAGGAGGTTCGTGTTGTGCACTTGTAAATGACATAATAAACTTTATGCTCACTTAAACCATTTATAGTTTACTGCATTGTTCTGTAATGATTTACAAGTGAAAATCGTTTTGAAATCAGATGAATCTTTTTGAATCACCCTGTACAATCATCCAGATGAAGTATCAGAATAAATTAGAGCATACATGTAATGTAAATGAGGCTGTGGCCCCACCATTTTAACACTAATGTCCAAAACCTCAGGTCAACTAGATCAGCCAGATCAGGAGAGGAAATAACAGGAGGTGGGACGTCTTAAAATGGAATGATTTCTCCCCCAGGTTATCCTATATAATAACATTTTTGTTTATGCTAAAGTAGGCTGGTAAATTTCAGCTGTAACATTTATGAACATTTTTACAGAGTTGATTTCATGGAATTAGATGGTTATCTTTTATACAGCCTGTATCAGAGATGAAGGTCTAGAGTCCTGCAGAGATCTACCTAGAGATCAAGAGTGATCTAGCTAATAGTAGAATAATTACAATGTTTTGTATTGTATATTTCATGTATGCCTTTCAGAAACTCACTTGTAGAACTTTGTGTCCGCACTTGTAATATTCCACCCTTTTCCCAGGGAATAACTCACCTGATCTGCTGATTCCAAAAATCCTTTTAGAGCACATGACTGGGATATCAAGTGGGGCATGAAGGAGAAATCTGGACTCAAACTTGTGTTGTTCTAACCAGATCATACAATATTAACTTTTACCAATTCTCAGTTGTCACAACTGAAAGCATTAGAAACTCAGTCTTTAATAATATAAATATTATAGGACTGAGGCAGGGCAACCCAGAACTCTGTGTTTTTGGTTTCTGTTCATTAGCTCTGTGTTGTGTTCTGTCAGGTTTCCGTGATAGCGGTGAGGGTAAAGCAGCGGAGAGTTACGAATATGACCTGATTGGAGTGACGGTGCACACAGGCACAGCGGACGGTGGCCATTACTACAGCTTCATCAGAGACATCATCAACCCCCACGCATACCGCAACAACAAATGGTGAGGAAGAGGATGGGGTAGGGAGGAAATCATGGAAAAATCGATTCAATTTTATTTTAATTTTGATAACTAACTTTGATATACTATGTAAATAAGTACCAGAATGCACTATTCACTGCCCAGTTCATACAGTCCTTATATGGAAACTAAGCTGCAAAAACAGCCTGTGTCTAGATGCCACAAAGACAGGGCAGAGTAATCTTTTCTTCAACAATACAGTAAAGAATGTTAAAAACATGCTTTTTTTTATTATTGGGTAAATAAAACACTTTTTATGCATTCTTTAAAAAAAAAAATCTATAAATTTCATCTGACATTACAAGACTGAATTTAGCTTAGAAAGAGTTTCACTTTTGCCCCAAACCTACCTAAGTCAGCTGTGTTTTGGTAATGTATGGTGCTGTTCACTGCCAAAAAACAAACAAATCAAAATTTTTTTTTTCACAGTGATTTAACTTTCCATTTCCTGCCGCAGGTATCTGTTCAACGATGCAGAGGTGAAGCCTTTTGATTCTGCCCAACTTGCATCAGAATGTTTTGGAGGAGAAATGACGGTACAGTATTACTTTCTGCTTCTCCTCAACACTAAATAGCTAAATGTTTTTAATGACACATTGCGTTGATTTAGCTCTGTTCAAGCAAAGAAACACCAAACTGTGCAATGCTTTGACTCTCCGAAAACTAGGAATGATACTCTTCGAGATTTTGTTGATATCATGGTCCTTGATGTATTGATTTTGAAAGATTAACTGCATGATGTAATGTTTTTTCTTTTCATTTTACTTTACTCATTGTAGACAAAAACTTATGACTCAGTCACTGACAAGTTTATGGACTTCTCCTTTGAAAAGGTAAGTCTCTGCTGATTCAGACCTATTTCCCTACATTTTTTGCTTTGTGTTTTATTAGTTTATATGGGTACGCAATGGGCAGAGTTGCATTACACAATAAATTAACCAGATTATACAGTTTGAATTGTAATAGCCCACAGATAAAAAACAATTCCTGCATATTTTTTCGGCCATTTTTTTTTTCCTCCCCCCCATATCATAGATGGATCTCCCAGACCGTTAATATCCAGTGCTGTTTGGTTGGGGGATTCAGCTGAAGCCTTTTGGATATTACTGATTTATTTTCTTGCTAAAAAGAACATTCTTCAGATCATACTTTTCATTTCTTGTCATTTCACCTTGTTCTGATCCTGGGTATAATGTTGCAAATATAGATGTGTTGTATCTCTGAATTTTCTCCACAAGGAGGCGCTGAAGTAGCTTTTGCTGCTCCACATTTAGCAGCCTAAATATATTCTCCACAAGGGGCACTATTAGCACTTGTGATCAATTTTTTTTTTGTTTCCTGTTAATCAAGCAGCATTTTATCACAACGTTACAGAACTGCAGGAAATAAAATATGAATATTCTCCACAAGGGGGATATTATCGCTTTTGGTGCTTTGAATCAGTGACACTGTATATTCGTTTTAACGTTACATCATTAATAACTCCTGCACTCTCTCTCGCTCTCTCTCTCTCTCAGACCCACAGTGCCTATATGTTATTCTATAAGAGGGTGGAGCCGGAGGAGGAGAATGGGAAGGACTTCAGTTTTGATGTTTCTCCTGACCTGCTGGAGGTACACACACCTGTCTGTCTGAACCTTGTATCTCCATTTTTTTGTAATTTTTCAGTTTTTCCAGATTGATAGATACTTTACTGATCCCAAAGGAAATTTGGAAACTTAATAAAAATATAGAAACTCCAGTTACCCATTGCATTGATGAACGGACCAATAGAAAAGGACGGAATTACTTAAGGAAAAAAATTATGAGCAATTGCAAAGATGCTGGTCCTGTAAAGTTACCATCTTAGAGGTACAGCGGCGACAGTGATGATATGGTTATCAGCAGTACTTCTAGGACATGGCTTTGTTGTGGAACTGTGGACAACTGCGAGCAGCATAAAGACAGATTTAGGCCAAACTGTAAACAAGAAACTGCACAGTAACAAGTAGCTGATGGGATATCAGTCCTTTATGATGACGTCCTACTTTATTCATTTATTTTCACCAGTTTTTTTTATTTTTACTTTCATTCCTTTTGGTAAACACTGAATTAAAGAAAGACATCGTACAGATTTTCACAGCCTTTACTGGATGTTGCACTGCTGTTTTGCTGGTGTATTTTGTCTGATGCATATTGTTTATAATGATATAATGAAAGTACTTTCAAGTGTCTTGATGTTATCATATTTTCCATGTTGCCAATTCTTAATTGAATCTTGCTGGTCTCTTACAATGTACCCAGCGTTTCTTAGAAAAACGATATTTGTGGCCTCATTCATTCTCTCACCTTCTTTCTGTTTTCTCCTTTCTCTCGCTCTTACAGTGGATCTGGCATGACAATATGCAGTTTCTCCAGGACAAGAACATTTTTGAGCATACCTACTTTGGGTGAGTTGTGCACTCAAGTGTTTTCTGTAAGCACAACAGCACAACACAGGCTGTGTATCCTTAGAAGACAACTTAATACAGTTGCTGCTGTGGCTGAACTCTGGGCATCTCCAGTAAGGTTCTCTCCCTGTCTCGCGCTCTCTCTATCCCTCTCTCTCTCTTTGTCTCTCTCTCTCTGTAGTTTTATGTGGCAGCTGTGTAGCAGTATCCCCAGCACTTTACCTGACCCCAAAGCCATTTCGCTTATGACTGCCAAGGTAATAATTATACCCATATTATCATATCAACTCTCAAAATTCATTTACATTAAGCTGCTTTTAATGATGCCTTTTTTTTAAGAATACAAGCAGCCTTCACTTTATTCTCTGTTACAGCTTAGCACATCGTTCGTCCTGGAAACCTTCATTCACTCGAAAGAGAAGGTGAGATTTTGTGACCATGATTATATATAATTTACCTGTTTTGTGTAGTAAATAACACTGCAAACAAGTTTGTGGTGCTAAATTTAAAGACCCCATACCATAAAAAAATTGCTTCACTTTTTCTTCACTTTTTATATGAGTTTCATGTAAGAAATACTGAAGTTTCAAAATTCGTTGCATTCATTCTCAAGTTGATAACGTCCATATATATTCTGTTGTAACTCCCGTTACGATGAAGCAGTCTGAACCAAAAAAATACGCTACATACCTTGACCTATGTGTAATCGATTGCACTTGATGTGAAGTGGCGTAAGAGAATTTAAAATGTATTGCCTAATCAGATTTCTTAGCACCTCTCTGTCACAGGCCTGGGGGGGTTTTGCTGGCTTTTCTCTGTTAGCGTTTCATTCATTGTTAGTAGTTTTGGGTTTGCTGACCTTCTAATCCACTCGAACAGGTGTACTCTCAAATCTAAATTAAGGATTTTGGCAGTGCAGGACATTTCACTTTTTAATGTTTTGGTTTTGTTTACAGCCCACGATGCTACAGTGGATTGAGCTCCTCACCAAACAGTTTAATAACAGCCAAGCAGCGTGCGAGGTAAAAGAAAAAAGGATAAACAGAGACATGTTTTCTTATTGTATTGTTATTTATTTATTTATTATTTATTTATTTAAAAAAATATTTATTTAAATATTTTTAAAGGATTTTCCAGTATAAAGAGATGTGGGGGAAAAAATGTGGAAAAGTACTTTAAGTTTTTTGCAGTGTTTTTTTTTCCTCTTATGTTTAATGGCTCATTGCCACACTGGTAAAAAGTTTGGGCACCAAAATTTGGCCAAATTACATGTTTTTGTTGACATGAACGTATTTTTTCGTGTTTGTTCTGTGTGTTCTGTAGTGGTTTTTGGACAGGATGGCAGATGATAACTGGTGGCCAATGCAGATTTTGATCAAGTGCCCCAACCAGATTGTTCGACAGGTAAAAGGACTCTGCGGTCTCTGAGCAAATGACGATATTGATTATTCATCATCTGACCTAAACCGAACCTCATTGCTTTTTTCTTTAAGCACCGACTCACTCTCTGACGTCTCTGTTGTCTGCTTTGCAGATGTTCCAGAGGTTGTGTATTCACGTGATTCAGAGACTGAGGCCAGTTCATGCTCACCTCTACCTGCAGCCTGGGATGGAGGACGGGTAAGAGAGAGTGTCTGTGGTACAGCTGCGTTTGTGCAAGATTCTGGGATGGACGGTGGCGATTGTAGGATTTTATAAATGCGCTGGCCGTAGCGAATTTAGGGGGTCTAAGAAGTCTAAGAATCCCAAAAATTTGTGGAAAAAAATGCATTTCTTTTTTTAATGAAAAAATAATTATAAAACTGACGTTGGATGAAAAGGTAAGACGACAGAAGTGTATTTTATCAAGCCAAGTTGATATAATTGTCCAAACAAAACCATCTCCAAAGTGGAAACTTTACAGGAGAAGGCAACAATGTTCTTTATCTGTAATGTAAGTTGATATTTTGATTTTGGAGCTTTTCTGTTGGTCCGTTCATCATAAAACCTTTACACAGTGAATCTAAAGTGTAGCTGCTGTGTTGATGCTGTTGATACAGAAAAATAAAAACAGGGAAAAATGCAGATACATGGTTTAGATATAACAAAAGCTGGCATATTCACAGCATGACTTGCGTCACCTCCTATCTGTAAGCTGGAAAATGGAGTGTTTGTGAAGAATCAGAAATCTGATACCAAACTTGATCAACTTTCATCATTTTGTGGATTTTCTTCCCTTAAATCTATAGGAGTAGAGTGCAAAATTAACTTGAGCTTGATTTTTTTTCAGTGCTCTTCTGTGACGCTTCCAGTGTGCCATAGTTTTTAAATCTTTAAATCTAGCATGTATGTAGCAGTTTGAAAGGTGAAAAGTATCTGCTGTAAATGCTGCTGCTCTGCTCTAACTCTAGATCCGACGACATGGACGCCCCGGTGGAGGACATCGGCAGCCGCTCGTGTGTGACGCGCTTCGTTAAAACTCTTCTGTCCATCATGGAACACGGAGTGAAACCGCACAGTAAACACCTGACCGAATACTTCGCCTTCCTCTACGAGTTCGCCAAGATGGGAGAAGAGGAGGTGCTTCTGTTTGATTCTGTTTGTTTGATTGATCTGTGAACGTGTTTTTTTTTTATTTTGACCTTGAACATAATGGGGTGGTGTTTGAAGAGCATAATGGCAGTAACGTGCAGCTATTAATTTTAACCCTGCATAATGATTTCACTAAAATATATTCCTTAAAGAAATTGTTTGATGCAGAAAATCAGATTTTCCACTCACCCCAGATGTCGTTGATTAGCCAAGACAAGTTTTGCTTCTTTAGTTTTAAGCTGGAGTTACAAGGCTAACATTGCTAACAAACTCTAGATGTGATAGTCACAAATATTTTCTGTAAATACATCACCCAAACCTCCAGGTCTTCGTTAAGGTCACACAGACACAGTATGGTTAAGGAGGACACAGTATGACTTAGTGTGAACTATAAATTAAACAGAATTGTTCTGCATGGCTAAACGCTGCGGACCACCACCTCAGACAGCAACTGTTGTGCACGCTCATCACGCAGGTATACGGATGCTATAGATTAGATTTATGATTTCTGTTGTGTTTTCAAAACATATCTTCAGTTAGAACATTAAAAATAATTATTTATTTATACATAGAACAGAAAGTGTGAACGCAGTGTCCCTATGCTTTTGGGGCGTGCATGCGCATGATGGGCAGTGTAACTGTACACTGGAGTTAGAATTCGGCACAACAGCTGCGTTTAACTGGGTGCGGTTTGAGAGAAGTACAACCCCATTTCCAAAAAAGTTGGGATGCTATGCAGAATGTAAATAAAAACAGAATGCAGTGATATGCAAATCATGGAAACCATATTTTTAAAGAAAAATACTACAGAGACAACATATCAAATGTTGAAATTGAGAAATTTTATTGTTTTTTTTTTGTTGTTTTTTTTATAAATATATGCCCTTTTGAATCTGATGATGTTGGCATCAAATTCAAAATGGGCAACAATACCAAGAACAATAACATTTCTTGGTTTCAGCATTTGCTATAAATTGCACATCATTGCATTTTGTTTTTATTTACATTTTGCGCAGCATCCCAACTTTTTTGGAAATGGGGTTGTATATGCGGAAAAGATTCGGGTGACTTGACTTCTAGTGTTTAACAACATTAGCCTGTAGCTGCAGTGCTGAACTGAAAAAGCAAAATACATGTCTTGTCTGATCTACATCTGCAGACACTGACAGTTAAAATGGGGTTTGGGCAAAAGGTCAAATTTATGTAGTTTGGCCCTTTATGTACATGTATATGCATATTTAAGTAGTAGTAGCATAAAGCTGTAACTCGGCTCTTACTTGTGTCCTTTATTGTAGATACAGTATGTCATACTCTGCCACAGTTTATTTGAGATTACTTAAATTGATGGATATGTTTCCATGTTAGCTCCATTAGCATCTTGCATTTTTGGCTGTTGCTTTAATGTAGTCAGTCAAGTCACAGGGCCTTACTTGAGATCTGTCTGGCAATATGAGGATGTTGTGTGCGGTTGGAAACAAGTGGTTGGTGTGTGTGTGTGTGTGTGTGTGTGTGTGTGTGTGTGTGTGTGTCTGTGTGTGTGTGTATTTTTTCTTTGATGTTTATATGATTTCTTACGGTTTGCTTTACTTTACAGAGCCAGTTTCTGCTGTCACTCCAGGCCATCTCCATCATGGTGCACTTCTACATGGGCACTAAGGGCCCTGAGAATGTGAGTGTTGCTGCGTGTCCTGCTGAGTCTGTGTACAATAGCTGAAAACAGTAGTAGCAGCCAGCTTGAAGCCTGAACTTTGTCTTTGCTTTCGTCAGTTTTCATGGATATCAGTTTGTTATACACAGTCAGAAACCACATAATCAAGTCTCCATTACTTCTCTGCTTTGTGACTGGATGAACCTCTGTCTGTCCCTACCGTCTGCATGATGTTGCGCCAATGGCCGGTATTTGTGTTTTCAAATGAATGCATTTGCTTTAAACCAGGCTCACCTGGAAATGAGATTTTTGCCTCAGTGGGATTTGTTAGAATAAGATAAATAAAATGCGCCTCAGCTGAAGCTGGCTGCAGTGCTCTAATCTGCGATGGAGGCCTGGGACCTGCCTCAGGAAGCACATTTCTTATTCAGTTTTAGAGACAATGAAACAATGACAAACGAAGCCGAGGTCGTTTTAACTCGTGTTAGGATGGGAGTTAAGAACTCGCTCTGTTAGTCCAGGTTTGGATGCTCAGGCTGTGATCTCACACGTGAAAGTGTGACGTCTCTTGAGTGGAGCTGCTACTTTTCAGGAACAAGACATCATTCTATGTAAATATGAAGAGAGTAAAACAAATCTAACACGAAAAGCTACACTGTTAGTGTTATCACTGTCTTAACGGTGGTGCTTTTCATGATTGCTTTATATTTTTTGCATTTATGTATTCTGATCTCTTGTTTCACATAATTGGTGCTTCACTGCAAATGTCATTAGTTAGTCTGTCAGCTTTTTTTATTTTATGTGTAGTATAGACAAGTTAATAGTTGATGGCTTGTCCTGAACTGTCCAGAGATGGTTCATCTCCACCAGAAGGTTGACCGTGGTTGGTCCACAAGATGTTTATGATCTGTAATCCCAAATTTAACCTGCCCTTCAGCAGATTAGGTGTGCACCCATTTTCGTGATGTATCCTAGTAAAACGTGATTCACTGTTGAGGCAGAAAATCCAGGGTTAAATCAAACAGAGCCTGAAGTTCACCTTCTAAGCAGCGACTACTGCTTCCTGAAACAGCCCCTGCTCTCATTGCGGGTGTACGAAAGAGAAGCGGCACTAACTTCTCCCCCTTTTGTCTCTCAGACTCAGGTGGAGGTTCTGTCGGAGGAGGAGGGAGAGGAGGAGGATGAAGAGGAGGATATTCTTTCTCTGGCGGAGGAAAAGTACCGGCCGGCTGCGCTGGAGAAAATGATCGCTCTCATCGCCCTGCTGGTGGAACAGAGTCGCTCTGAGAGGTCTGTACACAAACAGGGGAAAACAGAGCTGGCAGAGTTAAGCAGCTTCAAAGCAGAGATTTATGGATAAATCAGTGAGCGGCAAACTAACAAAAGCAACAGGGAAGTGGAGCTCGGGTTCCGCTCAAGAGTCTCCACTATAACAGGAATTCACAAGCTGTATGAGCAAGATCGAGAGGCTGCAATCACGGAGGAGTTGGAACCCTTGACTGCATGTCTGATATACTGTAATGCATATCTGATGTACTGTTGTACAAATTATGTTGTGGATTTAAAGTTTATACGTCCTCTACAGGAAACAGACTTAAATATGAGCATTTTCAGCAAGTTTTAGCACACAGTGTCTAACAATTTATATTTATTTACTGAGTTTTAAATATTAAAAAATAAAATATAAAATGTGCCATAAATTTTGCTCAGGCCACATTTAGTTTTTCTTTTTTTTAATGATTTTTTTTTTTCTTAACTGGAAACGCTGTGGTTCACTTTGCGGTGATCACCTGATTTTCATGTTCAAATAATGTTATTTAATGCAAAGTAATGTTGCTGAATCACTGTATGTAATAAATACATTCTGATGAGGTTCTTTTTTTCCTCTCACATAGTTATAAAAAAATATTTTTTAGTGAATACATTTGATCTCAAATGCAGTAAATCACTGTTAACTATTGATTTGATGGTCCTACGATAATACAGTTCATTATTATTATTATTATTATTATTATTATTATTATTTAATGCTAGTACTCTGTTTTCAGATGTCTGATTAGTTTACTCTCTCTCCTACTCTCACTCTCTCCCTCTGTAGACATCTGACACTCTCTCAGAGTGACATGGCGGCTCTGACCGGAGGGAAAGGTTTCCCCTTCTTGTTCCAGCACATCAGAGACGGAATCAACGTCCGACAGACCTGTAACCTCATCTTCAGCCTCTGCAGATACAATAACAGACTCGCCGAACATGTACGTCTCGCACTCATACCAAACAACAAACATCTGGCAGAACTTTGGGGCAAATTTCACACAACAGGATTTGTTAATTTGCAAGATAATTTAATTCAAAGGTGAAGTGTCCTGTCCTGTAGGCGAATACGTCATGAGGGTCTTGGCCGGGTTGTCAGATTTGCTTTTAATATTTCAAGGATTAGTGTGTGAAAATATGTCCAAAGGGTTGAAAGTCAGCATTTTAACTATATGTCGGGAAGCAGGGTTGCCAGATTGTTTGAACACTTTCCAGTGAAATAGTTATCCAAACAGCTTAAATTCATAAGACAAAACACACACACAAACACACACACACACACACACACACACACACACACACACACACACACACACACACACACACACGAGCATCTGTCACACCTGCAAATATAACACATTTGTCACACACTAATCTCCATGGCTGGATGACTGTGTTTTCTCCTTTTTGCTCCAGATTGTCTCCATGCTCTTCACGTCCATAGCCAAGCTCACACCTGAGGTAAAAGTTCACCTTTATTAAATGTATTAAAACACATCACCTGTCTGGGACGTTTGCCATATTGAATAATGTCATTCCCCTTAGTTGTGTAGATTTGAAGAGTTTTTAATTGTGTGTGATGCGGCAGCAAAAAAAAATCCAAAGGAGAGGAAATGAATTCCAGAAAATAGGAGATTCCCCCTACCACAAACAGGGCACAGTCATTTCAGTCATTATTTGAAGAATCCATATAGTATTTTATTTCTGTGAGCCAGTCAGATCTAAGATAACGTCTACCCAAAGATCTGAAACCGGCTCTTATTTATCTTGGTTTTCGTCAGATGCTGCAGCAGCAGACTGATTTGGAAGTAAGCTCTTATTCTTGTTTCTTGCGTCCACTTATGCTATTTGTGTGGTTTCATGTACCAAAAACAGTCCTAAATGATGTTTATATTTATATTCAGATATTTTTATAACCTCTCTTTAGCCTTTAACACTAATGTGTAAATCACCTCTGTTCTGATTGGCTGCCCTGTATTGCACCTCAAACAAAAAGCAGTGCAGGCTGAAACACTCCTCTCATAACATCAGCGTGAATGCGGTCAAACTGCTGTAGGCTGAATAGGCGAATACGTGTAAATGTGTTAGTCTTTGACTTTGGACATTTTAAATACAGCGAATTCAAAACAGTCTGTTTTTGCTGCTTGATTTCCATATATGGGCTGTATAGGAGTGATTAGCAGAGTGGGTTAAGGTCATTTGGGGCACATTTGTTGGAGGCCTTTAATGACAAATCCTTTTAATTATTTGTGTATTAGGCAGCGAATCCTTTCTTCAAGCTGTTGACCATGCTGATGGAGTTTGCGGCGGGTCCACCTGGAATGCCCTCGTTTGCCTCCTACATACTGCAGAGGATCTGGGAGGTAAAACAAATTAAAAACAGTAAATGCCTTTTCTATTGGTAGTAATTAGTTAATTGAATGGTAAGATCCCTCTCTGTTTCTATTGTGTTTAATCACTGTCTCCCTCTAAACCCTCTCTCTCTCTCTCTCTCTCTCTCTCTCTCTCTCTCTCTCTCTCTCTCTCTCTCTCTCTCTCTCTCTCCTGCAGGTGATAGAGTATAACCCGTCTCAATGTCTGGACTGGCTGGCTGTTCAGACTCCCCGTAATAAACTGGCTCACAGCTGGGTTTTGCAGAACATGGAGAACTGGGTGGAGAGATTTCTGCTGGCGCACAACTACCCCCGCGTCCGCACCTGTAAATACATAAACAAGCATATATACATACATTTCTGCATGTGTACAGGGGCACTGGGAGGAGGGAACAAATTTCTGCTAAACACAAAGTGAAATTTAAAATATCGACAGATCCTGGGTTAGGAGACTGTACTTCATGACAGCATAATGTCCTCCTGTAACAGAATGAACCCTTTGACTAACATGCAGAATTACTTTCTTTTTTGTTCATTAGTTTATTTTTTTTCTTGATCTTTTCTACAACAGACCATTTGTGAAATAAAGTGGTGAACAGGATAATCAGATTTATATAATCAGATGTATAGTATAGCAGTTATATTGCAACATACTGCGATTCCTTTATGCTAAGTAACAGATTGAAACATGAGTGAGTCAGTGATATGCCATATTTAAAGTCTGCCATTATTTTGACCATAATTTAATTTTGTTGGATTGCATGAATAACTTGGCACATCAGAATACCCACAGAAACACTCATGTGGAACTGTGATTGGTCAGGATGGTCCATAAACACGCTGATTGGTTAGAGGGCTCATTTATGTGTTGCAGTTTTTTACAAAATCAGTACAGAGTATTGTTAATAGCAAACAACAGTAAATCGGGCATGCGTAAGAACATGCTTGCATGCAAAAAAGAGGCATACATGATGTACTCTACTGTCCCTCTCTCTCTTTCACACAGCGGCAGCGTATCTCCTGGTCTCCCTGATTCCCAGTAACTCTTTCCGGCAGATGTTCCGCTCCACTCGTTCCCTCCACATCCCTACGAGGGACCTCCCCCTCAGTCCTGACACCACTGTCGTCCTGCATCAGGTGTGCTCTAACGCTGCTTTCGTTTAGTGTTTGATCTGCCTCCTGAGCCGTTACAGACACTTATCCACTCTCAAATCTGAACTGTACATCTAAGAAGTGAGATCTGAAATGATCATTTTGTGGCTGATATACTGATTTTAAGGGGCCAAGAATTTCCAGGAACTGATAATATCTGTCAATGTCATTTTATACTTAGGTTTTAAGATCTTAATGTTATACTTAAGTAGTTTTTAGTTAAACAGTGCTTTACTGACTGATATGACTGTCAGTTCTCAGTTATCACATATACTGAGGGGCACATTGCACATGCTTTCGTTCAGATTGCTTCATCCTAGCGAGAGTTATTACAGAATATTCAGGGCCTCTTTCGAGTGAATTTCACTGTATAATATAAATATTGTAGTACTGGGGCTGGAGCTACCCAGAATTGGTTCTTTGTCTTATTTTTCATTAATTCTCTTCATGAAAAGTTTTATTTTGTGTTATTCTACTAGTTAAAGAAGTTTGCATACAGTGTACTGGTTTTTGTTCTTTATGTTGTACAATCATACAAGGAGCAACTCACATTGAGTTCTTCAGTAGCACAGCTGTTTTTGTTCCCTATCGCCAAGAGATGGCAAGTTCTAATCAATAGATATTTCATGGATTATTGATGTTGCCCGTTCTGATAGCTAAACACTATTGCCAAACTTTGCAAACAGCAGTGATATTTGCTCTGCGGTACATCTAATTTAAGAAAATTGAACCGGTTCCACGCTGCGGAGGAAGTGTGGCAAAATCACTGTTTGTAAAACTCAAATGATTAGTATTAAAAAATAAATGTGATAGTTTGTTATTGTGTAATAGTGCAGACCTCCTTAATGTTGGTGTTGTAATCTTCCTCCCCAGGTGTATAACCTCCTGCTGGGCCTGCTGGGCCGGGCTAAGCTTTATGTGGATGTGGCAGTTCATGGCACCACCAAACTGGTTCAGTACTTCAGTTTCATGACCTACTGCCTGATCTCCAAGACAGAGAAGCTGATGTTCTCTGGATACTTCATGGACCTCTGGAACCTCTTTCAGGTAGGGAGTGGGAGAGGCACAGAGTAATCACTACAAAGCTGTGTAAAAAATACCGGGCTTCAGATTTTTAATGGAAAAGACACAGTTTAATGTGACTTCTTCTTCCCCTTCCTTCCCAATCCATGCATCTTTTTCTGTCTCTGTTTGTTCCCATGTGCCCCCCTTTCCCTCCACATCGATCTGTCCCTTACTCCTCCTTTCATCTCTCCCTCCAGCCCAAACTCTCAGAGCCAGCAATTGCCACCAATCACAACAAGCAGGCGCTGCTGTCGTTCTGGTACAATGTTTGCGTGGACTGCAGTGAGAATGTGCGGCTGATTGTGCAGAATCCCGTGGTGACCAAAAACATCGCCTTCAACTATATCCTGGCTGACCATGACGATCAGGAAGTGGTTTTGTTTAACCGGGGGATGCTGCCGGCCTATTATGGAATCCTGCGCATGTGCTGTGAGCAGTCGGCCGCTTTCACCCGCCAGCTGGCCTCGCACCAGAACATCCAGTGGGCCTTCAAGAACCTTACACCGCACGCCAGCCAGTACCCGGGGGTACATACATACACACACACAATTGTTTTCACACAGTGTTTGGACGTGGTGTCTCACATGCCCCATACATATTCTACATATGTAAGCGATAATATGCCCCTCACTGTCAGAACAAAACTTCCTATTTCCAAAATGATTTGATCTTTCGGGAGAGAAAAACATTCTTAGCTTTTAGTGGATGTTATTGTAACAGGATTTTTTTCCAAATCATTTTAGCTGATTTTTATTGGTCTGTTCGTCAGTAAAATTGAACAGAATGCAAAACGGTAGCTTAAAATTCGAAATTATGCAAAAAAAGTAAAAACTATAAAAATGCAGATATATATATATATATATATATATATATATATATATATATATATATATATATATATATATATATATATATATATAAATCTGCATTTTTATAGTTTCATTTATATATATATATTTTTATATATATTTATATATATATTATATATAATTTTCTTACTCTGTAATTGAAGTCAATGCAACAAGATTTTTAAGTTATTTTAGGTAGTTTTTTATTGGTCATCATGACATTTTAATATGTTGCACAGGGTAACTGGATTTTTAAATTATACAAAAAAGTGAAAACGGAACATACAAGTGTTTCGCTTTCAGTAAAAGTATCTAAGTAGCTGTATGTAAAATGTCCCATATGTATTATATGTAAGAACCTGTATGTAATATTTCCCATGTGTATTATATGTTTGTAAGTGTATATATGTACTGAGAATTTAAGCCTAATCCTAAACCCAATCTTGACCCCAAAGAAATAGTTTTGCCCTTATAGTTAAAACTAACATGGAGCTTTTTAAAATGATTGTTTAGAGGGCTTCTTTGCTACTAACAGCTTTCAGTATTTCAAAGACTAGTACAGTTAACATATTGTGCAGCCTTAGTACATATACAGAGATTTCATACAAAAGTGTAAACACATCTCTCTCTCTCTCTTGCTGTTTCCAGGCAGTGGAGGAGTTATTTAACCTGATGCAGCTATTTGTGGCTCAAAGGCCGGACATGAGGGAGGAAGAGCTGGAAGACATTAAACAGTTTAAAAAGACCACAATCAGCTGCTACTTACGCTGCCTGGACGGTCGTTCCTGCTGGACTACGCTTATCAGGTAGTCTCTCAACAGCCTCTCAACATTTTGTATTTTTTCATAAAAGCTTGCTGCTGAGAAAAATAACTTTGTAAAATATAAATTTCCTAAACTTTTGCACAGTGCTGTGTCTGTTTGAGCACATGCTTAAGTAACACTGGTTTAGGATATTTTTATGAAGAATATTTCTTTGTTCTCGCTCTCTCAGTGCCTTCCGTGTGTTATTGGAGAATGATGAGGACAGGTTGTTGGTGGTCTTTAACAGAGGACTCATCTTAATGACTGAGGTAACTGTTCCACACTTTCTGGTTATGCAGTTTTTTTCTTAACTTTTTTAGCTTCCTGTCATACTGCAGGCAATATTCCTTATGGATGTCACTCTCACCTTTGTTCCTTTCTTTCTTTGTTTTTCTACTCTCTCACACTCTTTTCAGTCGTTTAATACCCTGCACATGATGTATCATGAGGCCACAGCCTGTCATGTGACTGGTGACTTAGTGGAGCTGCTGTCCATTTTCCTCTCAGTGTTAAAGGCAACAAGACCCTACCTACAGCGCAAAGGTACTACATTACCCACAATGCACCCTACATGCACTAAAAAGTTAACACATTACTCGCTACATTGCCCACCAGAAACCCCCACATACACTACAGTAATTCTGTATCACCCATAATGCCCACTATTACTAGATATTGTGTTTAATGTGTAGTTACACTGTAATAACTCGTTCTGTTTTCCAGTAGTCGTAATAGTTACATGATATTCTGAATTATAATTTCTCTCTCTCTCTCTCTCTCTCTCTCTCTCTCTCTCTCTCTCTCTCTCTCTCTCTCTCTCTCTAGATGTAAAACAGGCTTTGATTCAGTGGCAGGAGAGGATTGATTTTGCACATAAACTGCTGACTCTGCTCAACTCTTACAGTCCTCCAGAACTACGCAACGCCTGCCTCGGTAAAACTCACACATCGTCATCTTCTCCAAATCAACAAAGTCCACGATCTGTAAACCGCACACACACACAGTTTGTGTGTGTGACTATTACAAAAGCTTTAAAAGCTTCTGATCTTTCAATGAGCTGTTTTTATTTGAAGATTTTCTTTTAAGATTATCATCTAAAACAAGGGAGTCAAACTCAACCACTTAAAAGGCTACATTAAAAAATCTCAACAAATTTGTGGGCCAGCTGTGTTTTTATTTATTTTTACTTAACAGTTTGCCATGACTGGAACTGGACGTTGTTTGTTCAAAATATGCCAAAACTACAACAGCAAAAAACAGGCGCTGAATACATGAATAATTCAAAAATCATTTTAAATAAAAACAAATTGTTTCATGTAAAATAACAGATTACGTTAGCTGATAACCGTTAAATGTCCCCAGTGTACAGTAGGTTTTTTTAAAACTGCTCATTCACTTGAACTAGTCCTTGAACTACACCTGGCATCTTTTATTTTTTTTGTTTTTTTTTAAAGTGCTGTCCCATAGATCATTGTTGGGGAGGGGGTGGGAGCACACGCTTCGTTGCAGTGCATGCCTGGAACTGTAGTGCAGCTCATGGTGAAAAAGGGTAATAATAGTGCCTCGGGCCTGACTTGACCCAGGGGCCTTGCGTTTGACACATGGGATCTAAAAGTAGTCTGTCATTCTGAAGCTACTTAGTTACTTCTGCTGAAGTGTAAACAGCATCATTCAGAGTGGATTGATGTGAAATGGTTCACTGTAGAGAACTTTACTGGCTGATTCTTTACAGTGGTGCTCATAGGAACCAGGGGTCACAATGTCTACAACATGAATGTAGCCATTTTATTTACTAGCCCAACCTCCGGTGAACCTTGACGTGTCTTCTGAGTTTTATATGTAACATTGATAATGAAAAAATAGTGGTAAGTCTGAATAAATACAATTTCTTATTTCTAGATTCTAGATTGCCCATAATGTGTGATGCATTATGGGTGATGTAGTACCTTTGTCAGCTTACTGAGTCAGTATTGTTGCATGTGTGTGTGGCATGTAGAGTAACGACCCTGTCTTCCTCTTTCTCCTCTTCCTCAGACGTGCTGAAGGAGCTGGTGCTGCTGAGTCCACACGATTTCCTGCACACACTCGTACCCTTCCTGCAACACAACCACTGCACATATCACCATAGCAACATCCCCAGTAAGTCTCTAACACACCGGCACCACAGCAGCATCCCTAAGCATTGTTGATTATTATTTGATTAATGGATTAATTAAACCATTATTACCTTTACAAAAAAGCAAGGAAATCTGTTTTCACCCAAATTTGGTTAGGTCCTTTGAACTTGAGGTTTAAAACACTGCAAAGTGAGGATTGTTTTTTTTTCCACATATCACTGAGATTTTATGCAGCTCACTAAATGGGAAAAGGTGAAAACTTAAGGCTGAAATTCACGAAACACTTTTAATGCAAGTGACCATATATGTTTGTGCATCATATCCATTTTCTCTGGCTTGAGCACTGAGTGTAGTGAGCTCATGAACACGCAGTTCACACTGTGCTGTTAGGATTATTTTCCACTTAAAACTCAATGTTGTTGATCATAGAGGCTGTAATTAAAATTACACTCTTTAAAGTTGCAATTTTGGTATAAAAATGATTAATCTCAGCCGTAAATGTAGAGCATTGTTTTTATATTGTTTTTAAGTAAATGTGCTGCTTTTTTATATTTAGCATCAAGAACTAATCATTGCAGCCTCAACTGTTACAGCTATTAAGTATTACATATGTAATTACACTGTAATAGTAATTATTAAAATGTAATTACGCTCTAATAATTCTATTTAAAATTCTACACTCTCTCTCCTCCTCCTCCTCTCGCTCTCTCTCTCTCTCTCTCTCTCTCTCTCTCTCTCTCTCTCTCTCTCTCTCTCTCTCTCTCTCTCTCTCTCTGTAGTGTCGTTTGGCCCCTATTTGCCCTGTAGAGAGAACATCAAGCTGATGGGGGGTAAGAACAATATTCGGCCTCCCCGACCTGAACTTAACATGTGCCTCCTGCCTTCAATGGTGGAAACCAGCAAGGTAAGTGTGCATGAGTGCTTGACTTGGTGTGTATCAGTGTGACCCTTTCTCATTGGCCACTTTATTAGAAACACCTTTGAAGAGAGCACTTTGTAGATTTACCGTTCCTGACTGTAGACCATCTATTAGACACACCTACCTTGTAGCTTCTTCTGGTGTACAGTTTTAGACTGTAGTTCATTGAGGCACAATTCCTCTAGCTCTTTATCAGTGGTCAGTTTCTGACCACAGAACTGCTCTTTTGGGTGGAGGTCCACTCAACCAAACAGTGACATGTGTAAATACTCCAGAAATACCACTGGCACCAGCACCATAGGAGTTGGTGGTGTGGCAAAAATATAGCATCACAATAGGACAAATGAGCATTACGTCACAACAAAGGACTTACTTCTGGGTGGACAACGCTGGTGACGCTGCTTTGGTACAACGGGATTGTGTACGAATACTGATATTTATAGGTATTTAACCAAGGTATTGGCAGAAAAACAGAACGTTTCCAGTGACTGTGTGATAAAACAGCTAAATTCTGATACAGTTTGTGTACCTCTGCATATTTATTATTGAATATTGGCAAATCATATGCTCCTGATGTCGTTGTTGTTGATGTTGGCAAACCAGCTACTAGAGCTGTTGTGTTAAAACTGCAAGTTGGCCGTTAAATTTTATTTTAAACTGATCTTCTGATTATAACTTCATGATTACCAGCCACACATTTTCATTGCCGTGTTTAATGAAAAACTTTATAAGTAGCCTTTATTTTATCTGCTATGACGGTGCTAATTGCTGTTATATTAGTGCCAAACTAATGATGCATTTGCTTTCAGTCACTGGGTTTCATATTACTTTTAGCAGCTCTACCAGCTTTTAAAAGCTAGAAAACAGGAAAAACTTAAACCTGAACCGCTGTGTTCTTGGGTACATGCGTTACCTTTTCTAATCCTGTTTCCTGGCTGTAGATGGGAATCATGAGACTACCTGTAATGCTCAGTCATTTTAGTGAGCTCATTCACTGCACTGCTTTTTCTGTTTAAGGTGGAACAGAAAATGTGAACAAAAAGCTGCACTGATGTATGTTTTGGCCATAATGCTCTACTAGTAAGTGGTGGTACTGTGGTGGTCCCATTCCACTGATTAAAGGGGCTGAGAAATGCAACAGATGAGTTAAGTCAGCAACTGTAAACCTACTAAGTGTACTTATATAGTGCTTTCTGATAAAATGACCAATGAGTGTAGATGGAAGGCACCTAGTAACTGAAAGCTCTATGTTGGAGCTTAAACTGGACATGAAGTTTCTCAAAAGACTGTAGAAGTAACAGTTAATTATAATTAGAAAGTAAAGTCTCTCTCCCTTTCTTTCTCTCTCTCAGGGTAAAGATGAGGTGTATGACAGGATGTTAATGGACTACTTCCTCTCCTATCATCAGTTCATCCACCTGCTGTGCAGAGTGGCCATCAACTGTGAGAAGTTTACGGAGACACTGGTCAAACTCAGTAAGGCTTTACTCATGAATCATATGGGCTGTTAGTGTTCAGTGTGGGCACGAGTGCATGTTCTCTTTTATTCTGTATCTGTGCACAGGTGTGTCTGTGTTCTGTGTTTTTAAGTATTTAGACCAAAAAATATAAAAATATAAAAAAAATATACAACCTCAATTCCAAAAAAGTTGGGACGCTGTGTAAAATATAAATAAAAGTAAAAAAAAACAGAATGCAATGATTTGCAAGTCTCATAGATGTGTTGCTGCCATCAAGTTCTAAGGGAGTTAATATTTTTCATGAAATGGTAAAATGTCTCACTTTCAACATCTGCTATGTGTTCTGTGTTCTATTGTGAATAAAATATGGGTCTATTAGATTTGCAAATCATTGTATTCAGTTTTTATTTACATTTATTTATGTTTTACACAGCGTCCCAACTTTTTTGGAATTGGGGTTGCATTTAGACACTTCAAGCATTGAACTACTGGTAAACTTTAATGAGATTTTTTGAGGTCCCTGTAGGTCTAATGTATTAAACCAAGGTATTGGGCAAACTCTCATGTATGTACATACAATTGAGTGGCAAACCTACCTCTGACACTGTAGACGCAAAAATAGTATTGTTAGTCAAGACTGCTCACATCGCAACAGTAATATAGCCGAATCACCCAAACTGAACTGCGTGTGTGTTCTCTGTTACCTGTGTACAGGTGTGTTGATGGCGTATGAAGGTTTGCCGCTGCACCTTGCTTTGTTTCCCAAACTCTGGACAGAGCTGAGTCAGTCTCAGGTAAGAGAGCTTAGTCCTGCCACACACACACTGTTCTTACTAGGACTTACGATATGGCCAAAAAATGTGATGTGTGATGAAGGTGTTGGACTCCACAATGACAATATGAGAAGCAAAACAAATATTATTAAAATAACGGACTAGATGTGCCACAGCCACAAGGTTTTTTTGCACAGAAACAGAAATGTAACCTTTCTCGCCAACAGCAAAAAATATGTAAGCACCATTCACAGTTTTACAGGCTAGTCTATCAGGATAGAGTAGTTTTTGAGCCATGCAAGTTGGTATTTTGTAACCGGCTGTTTAGCCTAATTGGTCCGTGTGAGAGAGCAGGTTCAGATGCTGTGCAGGGAACATCTTGTTGGTTTTCTGACTGTACACTTATATCTCTTTGGAGCTGTGCATGTGAGGTAATTTGACCCATTCTGTCATTGCGGCCCTTAACAGTGTGTTTATCACGGAAACTCGTAGTGCAATAATGATAAAAATGCAATTTCTTGTTGAGCCCTAATTCCCACTATACATGTGAAGGCTTACACTGACTCTTATGATAGTACAAAAGTCCTTTTCTTAGCCCAGTGCTGGCAACAAAATCCTCTTATTCAGGTAACAGTGTGCGAGATAATGTTGGTCAGCATATAAGGTAGATTAGGGTAGGCTTTCCACAAAGTAACTACACACATAGCGATCATAATAATGACGGCAACAAATTTTCTTCTGGTAATTTTGAGACGGTTCCTAAAGCTGAATTGGAAATAGGAGCAAACACAGTGAGTTAAAGCTTGTTGGAAAAAAAAAATCAGTTCAGAAGTCGTGGTTATATTTTACTGTCATCTTTAATTTGGCCACAAAACTCTAAGTAATCTAGTGATGGTCACTAAGCTTGAGGTCTTTTGTCCAAGACTGTTTCGTCTGATGTCGGATTGGACGAGAGCCGATAACATGACAGTTTTTTTCTGACATATGAAGCTGCTTTATCTGATGCTGTGTTCTGAGGATGTCCTAAAACATACTATAGGCTGCTTTTTTTGTACAGGCAGGATGATGTATTTATTGTGCTTTGGAAAAGCAGAACATTTAAGCCACACTGGGCTACAGCTTTAAAATATTATTGAATAAAATGAAATGTGTATGAATAAAATATTACTGCGTTACAATTTTATTTATTTTACTGCATTTACAACTCAATTGAGATAAATGTTATATTTCTCTGTAATGGTATTCGAGGTGGGTTTAGTCCCAATTTCTACATTTAATAAATGTTTGTGTTGGCACTGGCATGAAAACTATCAGCCCACAGTTCCAGTATCACTGCAACCCTAATAAAAAGTTTAATGACATTCGTGTGTGGGGAAAATTAGTGTCTTGCCATGATTTGCATGATATAAATTAATAAATGAACAATCCCTCTCCTCTCTTTCTTTCTGTCTTTCTCTCTCTCTCTTTTGCTCTTTCTTTTTCTTTCTCTCTCTCTCTTTCTTTCTATGTGTACAGTCCACGCTGGCTAAGACGTGTGTGAAGCTGCTGTGTGAGGACCCTGCATTTGGAGAATATATTAAATGTATTCTGATGGATGAACGAACCTTCCTCAACAATAATATAGCTTATTCCTTCCTCACCTGCTTCTTACACAAGGTAAGGCGGTGGCACCTGTGCCATTTTAGGATTTTCAAGTTTATTTGTCATTTGCACAACGTCATGACATTCATGCGTTGAAATACTTGTGGTGAGGCTCAGATAATCACTCTACAGAAAGTTAACAAGTAAAAATAAAAATAAAGAAAAAACTGAAATATATTAAATATACACAAAATATAGAGACAGGAGGGACCTATGTAAGGGAAAGAATCCTCTCTGCTATGTACAAATATATTTATATTAAACAAGGAATAATCTGTGAAGAATATATACATTTTAAAGTGAGTTAAATGACTCAGTGTTGTTATTTGAAATGACTTTTAGTGTTATTGTCCATAGCAGCAATATGATATTATTATTATTATTATTATTATTATTATTATTATTATTATTATTATTATAACAATAATAATGCTGAAAAAGTGACTGAGTGAAATGGTAACTGGGGAAGGACCCACAGCATCACAGCTTGGTCAGAAGCCTGACAGCCTGTGGGTAGAAACTGTTCATTAACCGGGTTGTTCAAGCCTGAATGCTGCAGAATCTCCTGCCTGATGGCAGAATGGTGAACAGGCTGTGTGCTGGGTGACGCTGTGGGAAAGGTTTATTTCCAGTTTTTGTTGTTCTTAAACAAGTGCTTGTGTCTGTAGGTCCAACCGCAGGTGCTGTCTGGGCCGAGCTGTGCTAACCTCATCAGCGTTCTGGTCACTAACCTACTGAACGAGTACCACTCCCTCCAGCCTGAACCGGCCAATCAGAGTGCAGAGATCAGCAAGACCAGCAGCCTGCTTAACGCAGTCAGTAACACATACTCTGTCTGTTCGTCTCTCTCTCTCTCTCTCTCTCTCTCTCTCTCTCTGTCTCTCTCTGTCTCTCTCTCTCAGTGCAGTCTGTAACACACACCTCTGTCTCCTTTACAGCAGTTTTATCTGTCTTCCATAAATTCATAATTATCTCACTTTGTAATACATTGTTCCTGTCAATTTCTCACCACAGTGTGTGTGTGTGTGTGTGTTTGTACAGGATTTGCGCGCGCTGGTGCTGATGTTGTCCATACACACTCCTCAGCAGTTGGACCCGGCGCTTGGCCCCGCCCTGCAGGAGCTGCTGAGTAAATGTAGAGCGTGTTTACAGCACCGCTCCACACACACACTGGACACCAAAGCCAAAGGTGCATACAGCCTCTCTCCTATCCATGTGTTTGTGTGACTGAAAATCAGTTCGACAAGTGATTTTCTCCGTTTATGGTGGAATAAAACAGTATAACCCATATCACCCCCTACGCTTCCTGAAGTATATTGTATTCTGTCAGAATGACCGTCTGTATCATATGAACGTTATAAAGCTTTAAAGACTGTTGTCTTAAGTAAACAACACATCAGCAATGAAACAGTTACCGCTGACATTGATATTTCTTTCTGAGTCAGTGCTGTCCACTAATGATGGTCAGTTAATCATTGCTACCAGACACCTTGAGTCTGGTGTCAAAGGTTTCAGGTGACGGGAAATTCAAACTGGAATTGGAACTGAGTCAGTTACTGATTTTCTAAAGGGACATACTTTTATGGTTATGTTTAAATTCCCACCTTAATATCACTCGTCGGGGGATTTTATTAAGAGTCATCTTCAGAAATGTGTAAAAATAGGTGTTCATTTTTGGACAGTTCATGCCTCCAGGATGAGAACTACTACCTTTTAAAACCGCAAGATTTCGGGACGCTTGATATTTAAGTTCTGTTTAAAAAATAATATATGAAAATTCTAATATATCTGACAAAAAACATGGAGAAAATTCTAATTTAATTACATTTTTGAGCTCATTTGACAGCCCTTATTTAGTGGCATGTACCTCTCGTGTCTTTTCCCTTTTAGTCTCATACCACTCAGTGCCTGCTATCATGTAAATACAACACATCTGTCTCATTTGCTATGTTAATATGCAAATAGATATACTTTATTTCTCCCTTTATACTTTAACTTATGTCTATTTTTATTTCTATTATTTATTTTCTGCATAGTAAATGTAAGTTCATTTGAAATTATATGTCTTTCTACTGAAACACTGCAGTTTCCCTTCGGAATCAATAAAGTTCTATCTATCTATCTGTCTTAGTTGAAGAAGAGGGCGCCACCCCAGTGAAGCGTCGCCGCGTGAGCAGCGATGACGATCGGCCAGGAGAGGGCAGCAGCGCTTTAGGGGGCGGAGTCTGTCCCGCCTCCACTTCCTCCTCATTGGTGGCCTGCTCGGAGCAGAAGGCGGAGCCTGTGGAGGCTTTAACGCCCAACAGCACATCTGACACGGAAACGCGGGACTCTTCGCTGATCGATCCTGGAACAGAGCAGGATCCGCCCTCTCCGGACAGCGGCTCGCCGAAAGAGGAGAAAATGGAGGCTTCGTCTTCATCTTCATCGTCCTCATCCTCATCTTCTTTGCCTGAAGTTTTTGGCCGCTCTGATGACGCCTCACTGCAGCAGCCTGCTCCAGGGCCTTCGGTGGGCGGAGACGAAGAGGAAGGAGGTGAAGGAGAGGAGGAAGAGCGGAAAGAAGCGAGGGAGAAGAAGGAGGAGGAGTGCGAAAGAGAAAGCGGTTCTAAGACTTGCTCTTCCTCCTCCTCTTCCTCCGCAGACGATCCTGCTGCAGCACTACTGCTCTCCAGTCTGCAGGACGCAGGAGAGGGGCGGAGCTGCAGCCTGCAGGAGGCGGAGTCAGGCATGTGTGGCCATGCCCCCTCACAGGGAGCCGTGAATTCTGGGACGCAGCAGCAGCCGGACATTCTGGACATGCTGTACCGCACCGTCGAGGCCGCCGTTGCTGTGGTTACTAAGCTCTCCGCCGCCGGTGGTAAAGGAGGGTCACGGGCCTCATGACATCACTTTGTTGTGTTTTTCTTTCTTTTATTTCTTCTCTCTTCTTTTCATTTTCATTTTCCGCTTTGTCTTGATTTTGTCCTTTTCCTTTATTCCCACCTTTTCTGTCTGTTGCAGTGGTGTCCGGCTTCGTCCAGTTTGGTGATTTCCCAGTCCAAATCCCCTTTGATTCGACACTTGTTTTGGTAAAGGATGGCATATCCTTACGTGCCAGTGTTGCTAGCATTGAAAAGCTAGTAGCCACCAGTCAGCATGGTCATTTTCATAATGCTAATTGACCTGTTGATGCCCCGCCCACAAATGCATTCTTTCAAACTTTACCAGAATTTAAACTAATGAGTTTAGGTTGGTATGGAAGTCCGGAGAGGCCGTGAGCTAGTTAGCATTTTCTGGATTGTTATCTTGAGATAACGAGTTAGTCTTAAGATCGCAACATAACAAAATTGTTTTCTTGAGATAAATTAATTATCTTGTGATCTCAAGGTAACAACTGTGTTATCTTGAGATAACCAGTTAATTATCTTGTGATCTCAAAGTAACAAAGTTGTTATCTTGAGATAACGAGTTAATGTTATAATCTCAAGATAATAAAGTTGTCCAGAAAATTACAACAGCAGCTCATGGCCTCTCCGGACTTCCGTAGGCAGGAGCTTGAAGTTGCTATACAACATAACAAAGTTGTTATCTTGAAATCTCAAGATAATTAACTCGTTATCTCAAGAAAACAGTCCAGAAAATTATAAGAGCTCGTGGCCTCTCCAGACTTCCGTAGGCAGGAGCTTGAAGTCGCTATATAACACTGAGTTTCCAGTTTAAATTGCTTCGCTGTGGAGCTGGACTGTGTTGAAGCGAATTAAACTAGGTAGAATTTACCATCATTACTTAATTAACATTGCACTCTGAATTTCCACGTTTTAACCATGTGCTGCAGTTTCTCGTTAGGCCGAGTGGGATTTTCATCAGTCGTCTGTAAAGCTTGTCCAACCTAGCAACACTCGCGACAAACTCAGTAGGAATGCATTTATAGGAGCGTTTATTTATATTTATGCGTTTATTTATATTGGAGCATATATAGATCAGCTGGTGGTTCACTTTCATTCACTGTTTGCAACATTAGCCTCGTTCCCTTAAGCAGGGCGGTCACCAAACTGTACTGTAGACCTTTTTGGCTGCCGCTGGTATGTTTTTGCTTTCCGTCTGTTCATCAGTCTGTCTGGTTTCTTCTCTGGTCAAGGCTTGACGTTCATGGTTTTCGTGCAGTGTTACAGTTGCTAAGGAACTATGGAACCTGAACTTGAGCAGTTACCGTAGTAACACCTACAGTCAGCTGCTGCAACATTCTAGCTGAAAAAAAAAAATCAATCAAGAAATAAAAAGAAGAAAACTATAAGAAGAAGCTATAGCACATTTATCAAAGGGCAAAAAAAGTTTTTTTTCCTTTAGATTTTTTTCTTTCTTCCTATTTTTTTTTTTGAAGTGGTTTATTTGTTTAGAGGTTGCTGTTCTGAGACGGGGAAAGGTTTACAGAGTTTTAGTCCCTTTTGTTCCTAATTTAATTTGCATTTTTAATCACTATGTATTGTCTTCTGTGCCAGTTTTGTACTTATCGCAGTGAGGCGAAACGTTGCCTTGCTGATTTGTTTTTTTTTTTCTTCTGTGGTTGATATCAAAGCTACGTTTACTTGTACATTGAACAGAAAAAAAAGAACCACGACAAACTTGATTCTGTAAAGAATCTTCTAGTTGTTGCCTGGCATTGTAAATGAGAAGATTAAAAAAAAAAAGTATATATGTAAGATATATGTATACAGTATATATCCAATGGTAAGTGTCGTATATACTGTATATATATAAATCTACTGTGTATATACATATGCTGTATATGTATATAGACTTAATGGTGCTTTATCAGACACAAAAAACTATGTGTTGCTTGAATAAAGCACACCTGATGTAACTGTTGGAGCTATATTTTATTTACCAAGATACATTCCATAATCTATCTAATGTCATCCTTGCATTTTTCTGTTTTCTTGTTATGTTTTTCAGTTTTTCCTCTTGATTTATTTTAATATAGGATAACTTAATAAAATTTTAATATGATTTAATTATGAACCAAGTCAAATGGCAGACTGAGATTTCTTTGATTTCTCGCATAAAACTCACAGAAAATATTTCCTTAATAATTATATACATTTATTACACAAACCCATATAATCAGTTACTCAATTCTGTAGTTTTAGCTCTGACACTCCACGTCTTACAGAAACCTGGGTACATCTATCCAGGTTGTGAACTGTAGATTTAGGTATGTTAATACAAGCAAACTATATTTGATTATTTGTCATTTTTTACAGAATAGAAAACAGTATTAACAATGTAAAGACTGCATTGTAGAAAAAAGGCAGACAAGTGTGTGAATATAAAAAGAAGGAAATCCCCAAAATGAGGGATCTGTGAAGCTGACACTGAAATTGTTCATCTCAAATTTAATGTTTAAATAACATACAGCTGCTCAAACCCTGCCATTGTCCCGCCGTTTAGAAACAAACTGTATAATCAGAGCTTTTTAGAACTTAAAGTTCTTTATTAACTTTGCCGGTTTTCATCCAAAGTTGTAAACTCCTCATTAACCTTCTAGTCTTCTAGTGTCCTTAGGGTTTTAAGAAATTACAGTAACAGGGTTGACTCACTTTTTTTGGACATGTTTGTGCCTTTAACAAAAGCAATGGCTTCGCTTTATCCAACGCTAAAAATCAAGAAAATTGGTAAAAAAAAAAAACCAAAAAAAATCCATCACTGTGGTTTGAACAAGGGGTGGGAAATATGGCAAAAACAGAAACACCACAATACCTGAAGTTTGTACACTGTTCTAGAGCAGGGGTGTCAAACTCAACCACTAAAAGGGTCATATTAAAAAAATCTCAGCAAATCTGTGGGCCAGCTGTGTTTTTACTTCATTTTTACTTAACATTCTGCCACGACCTGACCGGCCATTGGTTATTCAAAATACACCAAAACTACAACAGCAAAATGGACACTGAATACTTATTCAAAAATAATTTGTAATTGTTTTAATCATTTAAATTGTTTTAGATAGATTTTTATAAAAACTGCTTATTTTCTTGAACTAGAAACCAGACATTTTTTCTTTTTGTGTAACCGCTGAGTTTTGTTGGGGACGGGGGTCAGAATACACACTATGTTGCAGTGCATGCTGGGGACTGTAGTGTAGCTCAGTTTGAAACGAGCTAACAATAATAATAATAATAATAATAATGAAAGAAAAGTGAAATAATTTTGCGGGCTGAACAGGGTTATGCCACGGGCCTTGCGTTTGACACGTGGGTTCTAGAGTAAAGCAGGGTTCTAAAAGTACTGATGATACCAGAGAGGATTTATGAAGCAACAGCTGGAATGTAAAAATATGTCCGGGAACACGGTCATGCAGTTTTGTCCAGAGGGAGGCAGACAACATGCTTAATTCTCTCCAGCAGGAGACTCTGCATATTTCACTAAACATAAGCGATTATTTTTAGCATTACAGCAAACTTGTGGCCATTTATGAGATTGTTGGGGTCTTGTGAGTATTTTGGGCCTAAAGGCGGATTTTAAATAAAATGAGTTTTGTTCAGGGTTTGCTCAGCCAGCTGCTGGGTCTCTCTGCACAGGCTGCCATTGTTGCCCCGCAGGGTGGGGGAAGCTGTACCTTTAATTTTGTTTGTTTGTCTTTTTGACTTGGATAGGCTGCTCCATCATGATTTATGGTGATGCCCATGTAGGCCTACTCTGCTTTGTTCTAGAACACTTAACAACTGTCCTGCATCATTAAAAATGAAGCTGTGTTCTGGAAGTACTAATAGTATCTAAGAGGAGCACATTGTGATGTTATTTTTACAGTAATGGTCAGATATCGTCATGTTTCCCACTCCTGACTTCAATGCAGTGATTTTCAATAGGTGTTTTTCAAAAAGCTGCCACTGCAGTGATTCCTTTCTCCGATACTTCTGATGTTTTCCTGCTGCCTTTGTAACTTCCCTGATCCTTGGAAGAAAAAAACAGAAAAGAAAAATGTCAGTCTAGTGAGAGTTCAAGCAACACTGAGATATTTAAACAGGTAAAACAACCACAGGTGCGCCAGAACAGGAGAGCACCAGCAAACCCTACTTTTACTAGGGAGGTTAGCATGTTTAATTTTACATGATGCAAATATTTACTTGGTCTAAAGTCATTGTCAAAAATCTAAGGAAAACGGGAGCCGCCCCGCCCGCTCAGCTGGCCATGAACACGCATTTCCTAATTCACTATCAACTTTCTTGTTTCTGTGCTGGTGTAATGGTGTTATTCTTTTTTTGTCTGTAGGTCATTAACTGGTTGAAAGGTCTCCTCTTACCTCCTGTGTCTCTGTAAACACCACTTCATTAGTGAAGCTGTAGAGGAGAGAAAAGAAGGATAAAGATGTTAAAATATGCATTCACTATATGGAGAAAAGTATTGGGACACACCTCTTAGTCATCGACTTCAGGTGTTTCATTCAGTCCCATTGCCACAGGTGTATAAAATCAAGCACCTAGCCATGCAGTGCCTTTACAAAGAATGGGTCGTTCTAAAGAGCTCACTGAATTCGAGCGTGGTGCTGTAATAGGACGCCACTGTTTCAGTAAGTCAGTTCACAAAATGTCTTTCCTCCTAGATATTCCACAGTCAACTGTGAGTGGTATTATTGAAAAGTGGGAGCCTTTAGGAACCACAGCAATTCAGCCACGAAGTGTCAGACCACATAAAGTTACAGAGCGCATCACTGAGTGCTGAGGCGCATAGTGCATAAAAGTCTCCAACGCTCTGCTGACCAATAACTGCAGACTTCCAAACCTCCTCTGGCAAAAACATCAGCACAAAAACTACGCCAGGAGCTTCAGGGCATGGGTTTCCATGGCAGAGCAGCTGTATGCAGGTCTTACATCACCAAGCACAATGTCAAGCATCAGATGTAGTGGTGTAAAGCTCACAGCCACTGGACTCTGGAGCAGTGGAAATGTGTTCTGTGGAGTGATGATCACACTCCTCTATCTGACTGTCTGGTGGACGAGTCTGGGTTTGGTGAATGCCAGGAGAACGTTACCTGCCTGACTGCATTGTACCAGCTGTAGTTTGGTGGAGGAGGGATAATGATATGGGGTTGTTTTCAGGAATTGGTCTAGACCCCTTAGTTCCAGTGAAGGGAAATCATAATCCTTCAGCAGACCAAGACATTTTGGACTATTGTTTGCTTTTAACTTTGTGTGAACAGTTTGGGGAAGAACCTTTTCTGTTCCAGCGTGACTGAGCCCCAGTGCACAAAGCAAGCTCCATAAAGTCATGGCTGGGTGAGTTTGGTGTGGAAGAACCTGACTGGCCCTCACAGAGTCCCTGACATCGAACACCTTTGGGATGAACTAGAACGGAGACTGTGAGCCAGGCCCTCTCGTCCAACATCAGTGTCTGACCTCACAAATGCTCTTCTGGATGAATGGGCTAAATTTCCCACAGACACAGTCCAGAGTCTTGTAGAAAGCTTCCCAGAAGAGTGGAAGCTGTTACAGCTGCAAAGAGGGGGACCAACTCCATATTAATGCCTATGGATTTAGAATGGGATGTCATAAAAGCTCCTGTAGGTGTCCCAATATACACTTTTGTCCATATAGTGTGTCTACACTAGGGCATATTTGATACCAACCCTGAAATCACTCTGGAAAAAAAAATAAATTTGCAGTGAATCTGGTTTGAACTCCAGAAAGAGAGCTGTAGAGCACACTAGGCTTTTTGCAGCACTTACACTTCACTCATGTGTCGCTTTCCTATGTTAAAGCTCTCTTTATCCGAACCTTCCGTGTCCTTCATCTTCTTGAACCTGAGTAAACATAAAACACAGTGAGTTTAAATTACACGTGACCTATGCATGCCGTGTTCTTTTGCAGCAACTTTTGCTGGGTTGAACGAGCTCACATTTTAAATACAATATTAATTTCAAATTTGTGTTATGCTCAAAAAAAGTCACACTTTTCTCTGTAATGTAATATAGCCAATGTTAGCATTGTGGCGAATTCCTTGCCATCTCCAAAATGGTGACTTTACAACAGAAGGAAAATTATTCATAACTTTCAGAGGCTGAATTTAAGCAGTTTTGTACCATCTTTATAAAATTTCACCTCTTTTACAGGGAAGCTGGTGTTGTCACACAATGGAGATATAAGGTTTTGTTGATATAGAACCACGAACACTTAAAGAACAACAAGAATGCGTATATGGTTCTTTGCATGGTCGAAATGGTTCTTCGGTAGCACTTTATTTCAGTAGTCCACTTTAGATGATCTGTAGGTACATAATTTACTTTCAAGATACATTCAACTAAACATCTACTATATTGACCATAATTTTCTCTAAACTCTAAACCTGGCTCTAATCCTAACCCTAACCTCAACCCTAAACCTAAACCCAACCCTCACCCTGGTCCAAGTCTTGACCCTAACCCCACCACTGTTGAGTTTCAACAGATAATTTGTGAGCAATTTGTACATCTGTAGTTAATCTATAGGGGACTATAGTGGATTATCCAAATAAAGTGAGACCAGTTCTTCTCTATGATGTATATGGTTTTTATAATGATTCTGTGTAGCATCAATCAATACGTTTCCAATGTGGTCCTCAGGGACCGCAGGTGTTCCACATTTTTGCTCCAATCCAAAATTCTGGACTGTCTGGGGGTCCGCGAGGACTATTTTGCGGAGCACTGCTGTATAAAAACTCTTTCAACAGCCCAGTCAAGCTCAGTATAACAGCATTTAAACTGGATAATCAACTTCATGTAGCGAATCTGAACAGGCTGATACAGTTTCTCAGTATACTGAATGGCATTTGTGTCAATGTTCTGTAAAGCTTGTCCTACTTAGCAACAGTTGCTACACAAGAATGCGTTTGACAGAAAGCATGAATGATGGGTCATTCACATGCAAATCATTTACAGCTCATGAAAAGCAACAGTTTCCTCAGACTTTGTCATCGAGCACTTACTTGATCACGCTCACCACCACTAGGACAATAAGCCCCACGATGCTTAGCGCTAAGAGAACGGCGAGTGCAACAACCACAGCTTCGTTAGACTCTTGTGAACTTCCAGAACCTCCTTCCAGCTCCTGTTCTACCTCCAGCCCAGGACCAAACACGTTCTCCAGCTCCACTTTCACACTCTCCTGTTCACTCCTCAGCTTCCTGTAGGAGTTAGAACATTCGGCCATGTTCGTTTTAGAAGTAACTAAAGGTGCTAAGCTAGTTTTACATGACTGTAATCCAGTATCTTAAAGCAACAGTCTGTTAATCACATTTGTTCAATTTCCCACAAACCAATTTCAGCCAAGACGTTTGCTTTTTCAGTTTCTGCACTGACTACAAGGCTTACATAGCTAACAGGTAATAGACACCAATTAGCACTGAGCTAAGTGCAGGCCTAAAAATGTGTTAAGTAAACTTAAATAGACTCACTTATATGGTTTCTGACACTGAAACCATACAAGTTTGAAATACTGTTAGCTATAAACATGGACACAAGTATGTTAGCATAGCTAAGCAGCCTGAATTTTGTCTGTACATTTTTACACTTTGGACACCAAGCATGTCTTTGCTGCTCAACTACATGAAACATTCCTTGAGTCTTTGGTACAGCAGCAGCCTGCTTTAGGGTCAACTTACTCATTGACCTCCTTGGCACTTATGATGGTGCCGTCTTCGTCTGTTGCGATAAAACTGACGTAGGTCTTGGTGGTGGTTTCCCTCAGGAGTGAACGCATCTCGTTTCCGCTCTCCACCCTCATGCTTAAAACGTTCACGCTCCAGCCGAGCACTTTCTCCAGAGAACTGTGGGAGACGGGGAAAAAATAAAAATTCCAATGATCCATCCAGCTTGCAACTTTCTAGCCTCAGTTTTTGATACTTGATTCAGGAGATTATTTCTGAGTGGAAGGTGTTTGAGGAAAAAAGAAAGGACTGTCATTCATCTTCTAATTTATTTGAATTGGTGCTAATTTCATAGAACTGTCAAGTCAGAATGTTAACAGGACCTCTTTAATTGCCAAAGAAAAAAAAATAACACTTTAAGTGGTCCTTTGTAGATGATTAATAAACTCTTAACAGAGTATCAGTAACACATCAACAACATACTAGTGAAGTAGCAGTAATGCAGCATCTGGATACCCCGAAGTGAATATCTTGTAGATGTTCTGTTGATACATCACTTACATTAAGTAGATGTTTATTAATATGTTACTTCCATTACGCAAAACCTAACCTTACCCAACACCTAACCCTAACCCTGGCCCTAATCCTAACCCTAGCCTCAACCCAAAACCTAATCCTAACTCTGGCCCTAATCCTGACCCTAACCTTAAACCTCAACCTACAACCTAACTCTAACCCTGGCCCTATTCCTAACCCTCTTTTTTCCACTTTTCTCTCCAATTTCATGGTATTCACTTCCACCCACTAGTTAGGACTCCCCTAATCACACAATGCTACCTGCGCTAGGAGGGCTCTTGGAGGAGAATACTAACCACCAGTTCTGTTATGTCCGCTAACAGATGCCTACACTGGCTAGCATCGTGCTAAGTGATAAAGAGAGTAAGGTTCATCCTACCCACCCAGAGAGAGCGAGGCCAGTTGAGAAAAGTTAAGAAAGTTTGACTCAATAAGCTTAGCTATACTGGCCTCTTCAACCAAAGCACCTGTAATCTGTCGCTTTCCAAAACAGCTTGCGGTGTATTTTACTCACTTCTGAGTTTCCCGAATTTTCTCCTGCACAGTGTGAACCGGCTGGTTGAGCGCGATCACCACAACGTCATCACTGCCGCTGTTTTTCACCGTCACCTGAGAAAGGCACACACAGGTAATGTAAACTTGATAGCTTCGTACCTCACTCAACCATACATGCTAATGTTGCTAACAATGAATGGAAGCTTATAGTCACCAATTAGCACATTAGTCATTTTCATAATTGGCCTGTCCATGCTCCGCCCACATATTTGTTCGTTCATGGCAGTTGCACTAAAGGTTGGTGAAGCTTTACAGAATGTCGGCACAAAGATAGAAATGACCAAATACCTCTAAAAAAATTAATCTCAATGAGTGTAACCAATGGTCGTGTTTACAGTATGTAAAAGGTTTGCATTTTAATTTTCTCCACAATAATTCAGATTGCCCACAAGGGGTGCTATTAGCACTCAAGTAGCGTTTTCTGCATCTTTAAGCACGAGGAAACCCACACCAGCAGCCCACTCTGAATAACTTTGTTCACATCTCAACAATTAGGAATTATGAAAAAAGGAGTATGGTTAGAGTCAAAATGGTAAACAAAGTAGTTGGTTAGCTAAAGGTAAGGCTCAGTGTTATTTAATGTGTTTTTTTCCACAGTCAGTTAATTCTACAAACACAGGTTCAAGATAGCAAAGACAGTAGGAACAGCAGGGGGCGCCTTAACTTCCAAATCCGGGCATGTTTAGGAGGACTTACGATTTTCAGCAAACTTTAAAATCTTAAATTGTTGCTGGCTTTACATACAACATTACAGTCCTAAACTAAACAGCTTTTGGCCATTTTGTAATTTGCAGCACCATCTGTTCTGAACTTCAACAAACTTCTGAATTTGTCTAGTGTTCTTATTACCTGATAGACCACAACTAACCTGCACTGCAGTTCGCACTACTGCATGTGAGGAGGCAGTGGGGAAACGTTCGATATTGCAACTACAACTCAATGAGCACTTGGACTTGACAGAATATTTTAATGAACTTGAAGGTCTATGGCATGGATGAAATTGTGATTACAGTACGTTTTGAAACTTGTTGAATGTTCTGTGGGAATGTAGGTTCACCTGGAGTTCAGCTGTAGCGAAGAGGCCGTGTTTATCTGTAGCTTTGACCTGGGCGGTTATGACCTTACCGCCCATTCCTGTCAAATCCATCACATAGACCTGACCAGAGGAGCTCTCCACTGCTAGCAATGAACTGGACTCCTCCAGAGAATACTGAAGCTCCTCAGTGTCCCCAACGTCAGGGTCAGTCGCCTGCAGAAACACGGAAACCACAACTGGGATTAAAGGTGAATTATGCTATTAGTATACTTAGTAAACTAAACATAAGTGAGTTCTTTCAGTCTACTTTTTATGTACTTATCAGAAATATACTAAACAAAATGATACTTAAGTATACTTGTATACTTCTGTATACTGACAAGTATACAGAAAAGTTTGAGTATATGTGGCCTACTCTTGTACTTCTATATAAACTTGTATATACATATACTTGTACAAACCTATACTTGTGGGCTGTATTTGTAATTATACTTCATAAAGTGTACTTTCATAAACTCAAAAGTGGGACAGAAGAATGTAACTAGTAAACGAAAGTCTACCTATAAGTTCACTTTTGCTGTAGTTCACAGTCGGGGTTGCACAGACTAGTCGACTAGTCGACTTTACTGCTTGGCTTGACGCTATAAGCTTGATGTCAACTAGTCGCTGATCACGTGATTGACAGTAACAACTTGGACGCCTCAGAGAAGACCACAGGTGATTTCAGGGTCCGTATCTCCGGTTCCCTAAAGGCTAGTAATGCGATCCAGGGCTCGTTGGAAAGTCACGCTCTACTGACCTGTGGACTTCGGATTTTTAAAGTCAGTTTTTTATGGTCACTTGTTGCAAAGCATTTTCTTCTGCTGTGATTTTATTCATGATGTCTTCAATGATTAGTTGACATCAACTCAACTATCACCACATAACTGTTGACTTTAAAAAGTCTGAAGTCGTGCTGCCCCTAGTTCACAGCATAGCTGCCGTACAAAATAAAACTTAGATGCAAGAGTTGTGTACTCAAAGTGTACTATTCTTACACATACACAATGCTTAGACTATACTTTCCTAAAATGAAAAGTGGACTAGCATTACATAAACAGTAAACTAAAAGTATATATACATGTTTACCTGTGGTTTTCTTCAAAGTATACTTTCCTAAACTAAAAAGTGGGCTATAAGAATATATAACTAATACCTATAAGTGCACCTCTTGTGTCGTTTAGAGTACAGCTGCAGTACGAAAGGTGTAAACCAGTTGTGTACTCAAAGTTTACTACTCTTACAACCGAAGTATACTTAAAAGTATACTTGTATAAACTTAAAAGTGGGCCAATTTTGTCCCAAGAAGTATTGAAGTAGTACACTTACAAGTATACTACTACCCTGATATTAGTATACTTAATACATATAGTATACTTGGGAAATATACTTCAACTTTACTTAAGTTCACTTAATAAAATGAGCCTTAAGCATACTTTATGTACTGGTTTGGCATAAATAAAGTGGTAAATGAGGTCATTCAGAGTGGTTTGATGTAAAATGCTCCATTCTAGTGTCAGAACTGTTCAGAATGTTTGAAGAGTTTAATGCCTCTAAAAGCTCCCACACAGAAAGCTGTTGCATAAGGTTGGTGATGAATACATGGCCTGATGTCCAAGACGTTGTTTTATGGACATTTTGAGAAGGTCTTGGCCTAAACATATTTTTTAAAAGCCATTCACAGTGCAGAGGTACATGCAAGGCCTTTTAAGGCAAAATAGTCCCCAAAGAAAACGTATCTGTTCAGATTCATTTCCATTTTAGCATCATCAACATTACATATAAAACTCAGAAGACTCGTGTGGGTTCACTGGTGGTTTTGGATAGTAAATAAAATGGCTATATTTGTGTTGGAGACATTGTTTCCTCTGGTTTCTATCAGCACCACTGTAAAGAAATCTGAGTCTGTAAGTTTATCTACAGTGAACCATTTCAACCCAGTCTGAATCTTAACAATTATGAATTATGCAAAAAAGCTGGATGTAATTAATCACAACCCTAAATTGCCAGTAAAGTCAATACTATTTTAACAGACACTTTGGTCGATTCTCACATCTTTTGTTTACATTTAACAAATATCAAACCTTAATCTCAACCCAAAAGTCTAAACCCAAATCTAGCGGTATTTTTGTGGTGTTTAAACGTTATGTAATGTGTGTTGTACTGTACAGGCAGAACTACCTTCACTGTCACTACTGGAAACCTGAATGGGGCAATGCTGAAGACTTCTGCCTCATACTTTTCACTGTCGAAGACCGGGGGCTCGTTTACATCTTCTACCTGAAGTACCACCTGAGGAGGGAAGAGAGAAAGGTGAGGGAGGACTACATGCGTTCTTGCTGTAGATGAACACCAGTATGAAATGTCTGTTTAGGAGTGTTTATGTTTGTAGGTATGGGCTAATACCGTGGTCACAGCAGTGCTGGGAGGGGTCCTGCTGTCAGTAGCTTCCACTTTAATGAAGTACCACTCCTGTTCCTCTTTATCCAGGGACTGAAGAGTCCTGATAGTACCACTCTCGTCCACGGAGAACAGGTCTGAGTGCGAGGTCAGTTTGTAAGTGACCTGGACCAGCTGACTTCCCGTTATTGCTTTCACCACGCCCACTTCTGTTTCCACCGGTTCGTTCTCCTTCACTGAGAAGTGGTAAGTGGAGTTCTCAAAAGCCAAGTCATCCGTCAGAGAAGCTGCTCTAATCTCGATCAGGACCTTTGCTAAGAAGGAAGAAAAAACGAGTGTGAGCATCTGGTGGGGTCACTCAACATCCCTCAGAAAATTTCTTATGCAATAAGATTGCAAATCAGCGCAGCAGTGCCACTCGACAGCATGAGTGAGTGTGTTACTGCAACAACACCACAACGTTGTGAGGGTAATTGTGTGTGGTGTGTTTTATACGCACCTGTACTATTTCTCGGAGGAATTCCATGATCCTCTGCTATAACAGTGAGCTCTAACTCCATGTCTTCGGTGAGATCAGTAAGGTCACGAGTCCAGGTGATGACTCCTGTGTCAGGATGAAGATCCAGCAGGGCAGGCTCTGAAGAGAACCTGGAGGCAGAAAATATTATCTATCACTCACTCACTCACTCACTCTCTCTCTCTCTCTCTCTCTCTCTCTCTCTCTCTCTCTCTCTCTCTCTCTCTCTCTCTCTCTCTCTCTCTTTCTCTTTCTCTTTCTCTCTCTCTCTCTCTCTCTCTCTCACTCTCACTCTCACACTCACTCTCACACTCACTCTCTTAACCAGGTACATTCTTTCAGAACATTATCTTTGTCACAGTATCTGTCAGGGTTCCACTGTATGTCCTGTTAAAAGGTTCTACTCTTGGGCTCATTTATTTATTTATTATTATGTTTTTTTTCAGATCACACTGATAAAATTGATTTTTCTTCCCTAAAGCTAATACTCACTCCAATTCTACTTTTAACCTCAACCCGAAACCCAAAAGACATTAGACTTGGTTAGAATATAAATGGAAGACTATTAGAACTAGACCTTCGATTTGGGCCATCAATGTCAAAACTCGGTCAAAACATGTGGCCAAACCCCACCTCAGTGATAACGAAAAAACCCACCTCAACGATTTTGTGAACGTCTGCCATCCAACATTTTACAAAGAAACAGGAGTAGTGCTGTAATAGCTGGGGAGCTTAAATACAAGCATAATTCTACCGAATGAAAATGAACAAAAAATTACAGATGGAAGATACTTAAATGGAAGGATGGATGTGGGGATAGCAGAGTTTTTGCTAGCAAGAAAAGAAAATGAAACAAATAAACACATCTTAGTTTTTTTTGCTAAACATAACACTCAATTTTGAGTTAGACAAACCTATCCTTCCATAACCTAACCCACACCTATCCTTCCATTTATATTCTAACCAAATCTGGATAAACAAACGTCTTACATTTAATGTACATGTAGGTATGTCTATTGGGTTAGAAAGCATGTAATAGCAGAGGGGATCTCTCAGAGCCGTCTAGGCTTTCAGAGAAGGCCTGGTGATTTCTGGGAACTAGAAAATATATATCTAATTTTTTGTTCATTTTTATTCAGTAGAATTCTGCTTGTATTTAAGCTCTGCCACTATTACAGTACCAATCTTGTTTCTTTGTAAAATGTTGGATGGCAAAAGTTCACAAGATCATTGAGGTGGGTTTTTTTTCCATTACCACGGAGGTGGGGTTTAGTTGAATAATTGTTTATTTATAGTTGAATAATTATTAATTTAGTTGAATAATTGTTAAAGACAACAAGAGCATCTACAGAGCTTCTGCACTGGGCCATCCAGATAAAACAGGTTCAGTCTGATCCACTAAGGGGCAGTGTAGCTGCAGGCTCTCAGCCCTGTCACCTCTATCAAGCAGAAACACACTTCATTCCACTGGTGTAATCAGTTGGTCTCAGTCTTGTAACAGTTGATTAGTTATATGAGGTGGACTAAAAACCTACAGCCACACCAGCTTAGTGTATAGCAGATAAGATAACAGACTGGCAATAGGCCTCGGCGATTGGGTGATGTAATGATATCATTGGGTCATGTCCGGGGATAATTGACAAGTAAGCCAATGATGATGCTTCAAAGGTGATTGTTGCTGTGTTGGGAAAGAGAATTGATAGAGAAGGACTAATTTATTTTTAAGTAACTTGTTAAATATTAAATAATATGTACATATATTATTACAGGCACTACATATTACAGGCTGGGGGGTTCCCAAAGTACAACATTCCAATTTTCAGCATTTTCCATACAGCTTTCAGTGTTTCAATAATTCAGATCAAGTTGTAAAATTATGAAGTTATATTACTTCATGGTTTCCCACGAAAATCTATATCTGCAATTCTACAATACATTCACTATGACAGCAGTAAATTCCTTAGCTTTAAGTAAAGTATTTGGACATGGCTTAGGAACATACTCACTCATGCATGTTTAGCAGTCTACATTTTTCCACAAGGGGGAGACATTAGCACACAAGTCACTTTTGTGTGTCATTTAAAGAGAAGAAGCAGCCATGAACCCACACCAGCAGGAGCTCATGAATGCACGTTTGCAGTTATATGCTAATTCCTTTTAGATACTGTCGAGGCCTGACTGACAAAGAATCATTCTGACAGACCTCATGTTAAGCAGTTAGTTGTTTATAGGGATGAAATGAACCAGTTAACTAGAAATGCTTGAAGTTCGTAAAAGTTCGTAGCTGACCTGTATGAGATGAGAGAGTTGTTCCCAGCGTCCAGATCTGTCGCAGACACGGTCAACACAACATCTCCTTTTTTGACATCCTTAGCCAAAACACGTGCTGAGTACAATTCCTCTGTAAAGATTGGATCGTTGTCGTTCACATCCGTTACGATAATTGTCACCGTGGTAACGTTCTAGAGAGAGAACATCATTCACTTTACAGGAACACTTAATTCCAAAACACTGTCACGGCTGATGTTGCTGAGGGTGAATGAAAGCTGCTATAAGTGTATAAAAACATGATCTACAGTACTGGTCACTGTCGATACAGCCTTGGTGTATTAACTTTAATTTAATTTTAGCCACATGCTAGCCACACAGCATTTTTTTAAGTTCTTGAGATAAAAGAACACAGATCTGTAATGAGTAAATGAACATGTTACACTTGTATAAGAACCCAAAAGGTAAAGTGTTTACATTTCTTGGTGGTTCTCCGTGATCAGTGGCCACGATGACCAGCTCATAAACATCTTGTGTTTCCCGATCTAGATTCCCAGTCACAGTCAGAGTCCCTTCCTGAAATACATATTAAAGAAGGTTCATATCACTTCAGAAGCATTGAAAAAAGAGTCTGCTGATTCAGGGGTGCACATGGTAAGATGTAACAGATTTTTAAATGTGCCAAACACAACCTTTTCACAAGAGTCAGAATATAACCACTAAAAAGTGCAGTAAATGTTTTCATAGTGAGTTTTTTGATTACTAAGTTGTGTGTATAAGTCACACAGTTTACTCCTGTGGTGGCTGTCATACAGCACCGTTTGAAGCCTGTAAGAGCCAGGCTGAAGTACAGCCTCCCCGTGAGGGGGTTAGTTTAACATGCTGTTACAACTAAGCCTCCAAAAGTAAACAATGAGAGCAATTCTTATCCTCACATAAATTCAGAACTGTTCATTTCTTAACTTTGATGATTTTATGATGAATCAAAAAAATACAATATCAAAGTGTACTATAAAAAATAAAAAAAAAATTTTTAGCACGCTGATATTTGCTGTTCACTGCGGTCAGAAATAAATTTGCCTGTGTTTGACACAGTCTCTCTTCATCAATCACATTTTTTTCTGCATATATTTTTATGCACTCCGCGGGGTTCCCTCAGGACCCACCACAGTATCTTGTTGCGTGGGAGTGATTTTCAGTGCCGTGCATAGGAACGGATTAGTAACCAGGCAAATGCAGGCAGGAGCAGGAGGAAGCACGCATACAGAGAAATCCGACAAATTAATAAATGGCCTAAACAAAGTGGAACGATCCCTAAAGCATATATATAAATAATATAAAATGATAACAGTAAAACAATTCAAATGAATGAACTCGTTCTAAAGAGTTGCAAAGCAACCGATCACATGAACAACAGATAAATTCTTGTAGCTTATAGAGTCTGACAGCCGCAGCTGCCCAGCAAAACACCAAAAATTACCGCTCTGTGGTTTAATTCCTGCTTTGTGTTTACTGGTAATAAATGGCGTTTGGTGAAGTTACTCACAGTGAGCCTGATGATCATGACTGCCGTGTTATTTCAGCAGAGAATAATGTGTTTGTAAACAGACTATGTCAAATACTGGATGTCAGTTCTCCTTGACAGAACCACGTGGGAGCAGGACAAAATGTTTCGGTTGCGGGCGGGGGCGGGACAAATAAATCCGATTTTCTGTGGGAGCGGGCGGGAGCAGGCTGAAATCTTGTGGGAGCGGGACTGAAAAAACAGACCTCTATTTTTATTTAGGTTAAAAAGCTTGTTTGCTTTAAACAACGTGGAATTGTATTGAATGAACTGTGTTTGCAACATTTTAGTAGACTTTTCTAGAGACTGTGTTTTACAATTCACTCCACTTATATAATAAGTAACATTTCCACTCACGTCACTTTTGGAAAGAACTGTTCAGAAGCAAACAAAGCTGAAGTTTTTATTTGTAGAAGAGTTTTTATTTGTAGCAAAGACATGTAGGCTGCTGATGATTTATGTTGTTCGAATATTTTAAAAACCGAAAGCCAAGCAAAAACCAAGATGTGTTAGGCTGTAACGCTACATAGGCCTATGGGATTGTTTTGAAGGTGTTGTGGCACCTCACCATGGAGATGGTGAAGAGTTCATTGTAGGAGTAGGTGGTGAGGGTAACCATTCCATTCTCTTCAATGTCTGCATCGCTAACTTGGATATGATACACTTCCCCTGTTTGGTCCTCAGGAATCATCTGAGGGTTTTCTAGGTCTATGAATTGTGGGTTGTTGTCATTGACATCCAAAACTGTTATGTTGATCTGGGCAGTTGAGCTCAAGCCATCGACAGGCTGATCTATAGCCACCACCTGTGGAGGGAACAAAGGAATATTTTATTCTAATCTCTTTCTGCTACATCTGTAGTATATGATTGCTTACCATGGGTAGTTGTTTAGAAACATTTCCCTATACTTTGTAAAACAACAGGAAATCTGTTGTCTTAGAACTCACTTATAATAGTAGCCAGTCACTGTGTTTAGGGTAAACAGGTTTTCAGTTCAAAATACAATGAAATGCATTACAATTATTGACAAGTTTGAAGGAAACCAGAGACAGATACTTTTATCCAAAGTGACTTATAGTACAGGGCAGGGGTGGCACAGTATACTGCAATACTTTGAGGCTAAAATGGTATTGAACCACTACTTTTCTTTAATAGATTACCGAAATGCACTACTGTCTTAATCCACATTAAGAATGGTTGGATAGTGTAGTGGATTAAATGCTCAGTTTACCTGCTGGAGAACAGGACTTGATCCCTATTCAGGCAAAAATCAAAAACTCCACTATTATATACTAATAAGAGTCATAAAGAGTCCTAACGAGCATTACATTCACCTCCCATTGTACGTTGCTCTGGATAACAGCAAATGTTACATATACATGGAGAAGGCCTGTTTTAAATGTTTGGTTACTTTACCAATAACAGCATCTGCTAAATATGTTAATTTAAGGATTTCCTCATTGTGGCTCAAGTATCATGATAATATCACATCATTATGTCTGCAGTAATTCCCACCTCTGGTACACAGTACATTTTTAAATTCCTCGCTAGAGTCGAACTCCAGTTACAGCAGCTACAGGAACGGCAGATGAATTTACTTTAAATCTTTTGATATAATTGATTAAACACAAAAATCAGACATGGGTTAGTAGCCAGAGTTATTCAGTTCGACTCAACACCTGAGCCTGAAGCTATCCCACCCTGTAGTGATGACAGTGTTAAGTGATGATGAACTTCACCTGTATAATGTAGTTGTCTCTTGTCTCTCTGTCAAGGCTAGCATGACTCTGCAGGTGGACGACACCTTGACCGTTAATACTGAATATATCACTTGTGAGTAGAAAGTGGCCGTTGGAGAATCCACCCTTAAGAGATTAGGATCAAAGCGATGTTCATTAAAGTGACCAAAATACCAAACAGTGCTAGAACAGTGAATGAAAGCTTGTGGAATAAGATTCTGCCCTGTATCATAGTTCTGTTCTAGGTATAATGAATTGTTAGCACTTCATCAAACATTACATTTTTACCATTTTAACCATAGCTACATCTGTTGTAAACAGGCCTAGGAGTGGTGGTGCAATAGTCTATTGAGCAAGACTCTTCAGTTTAAACACTAGGTAAAAACCGCCTTCTGATAATGTATCGTAAAGGTGAAAGGTCCAAGATAACATTATTTGGCGAGAGGGGTGTTTGGGCTCAGTCCCAATGTTGGTATGATGTGTTTATGCATGCTGGGTATTGCAGTGAGAAAACACTGATCGATAAAAGCACAACATCTTGGATTCTACAAATTGTTAAGGCTGAGGGATGAATATTACACCACATGACAAATAACACAAAGAATGGATAATGATTCTCACCTCATCCTCATCTGTTACCTCCAGAGACACCAGAGCAGATCCAGGTGCTATGTTCTCATAGACAGCCACATCATACAGATCCTGGCTAAACTCTGGAGCTTTATCGTTCACGTCCTGCACCCAAACGATCACCACAGCGCTGCCTGTGAGAGATGGACTCCCGCCATCCCTTCCTTCCACCTCCAGCATATATCTCTTAGCCTGGCTGTAGTCCAGCTTCTCAGCCAGGCTTATAGACCCAGTTGCGGTGTCTATTGTAAAGGCTGCGGGTGGAGAAGGAGGTTCCTGCTTGGAGATGTGATACGACACAACGGCATTGAGACCCTCGTCTTTGTCGGTTGCGTTGACGCCAATCACATCTGTTCCTATGGTGGCGTTCTCCCAGACGATGGTCTCGTACTGTTGTTTGGAAAAGATGGGGGCATTATCATTGACATCAGTTATTGTGATAACCAGGGAAGCCTCTGCAGAGAGAACAGGTCGGCCTTGGTCTTGGGCGACCACCCTGAAATTATACTTGCTCTGGGTCTCTCTGTCCAGCGCTGCTGCAACCGTGATCAAGCCCGTGTCTGGGTTGACACTAAACATCCCAGCAGAACCCTCCAGACTGTAGCGTACCTCCGCATTTAAACCTGCATCTGCATCTGTTGCCAATATAGAAGTTACGTTGTCTCCAATTTCTGCGTCCTCTGGTATTTCAATAGAACTTGGGATGGGGGCAAACTCAGGACTGTTGTCATTGATGTCTAGCACCTCCACATGGACTAAGGCTGTGCTCCGGTTGGTGCCATCTGTGATGGACAGTTGGACTGTGTAGTTCTTCTGGGTTTCGTAGTCCAGTTTGGCTTTTGTTATGAGCGTTCTGCTTGGCTGGTCTATGGAGAACTTGTCTGCCTCTGTCTCAACTGTTAAGGTGACAGGAACCAAAGGATCCAGGGAGAAAAAATTCACCTGGAGAACATAATGTACATCTTTACTCTTTTGAACTTTTGAGAACAGTGGGAATAGGGGAGACCATTCCAGAACAAGGAGTTCCAGAATAGGCTGAAAGGGGAGAAGGATTTAGACCAGTGGGAAGAGGGGAATAAGGGAGATCATTCTAGAACACAGGAAATCGGAAAGGTCATTCTAGAACAGTGTGAACAGGGGAAATCATTCTAGAGCCGGGTGAACGGGGAGATCGTTTTGGAACAGTGGGAATAAGGAAGATCATTCTTGAACAATGTGAATGAGAGAGAACTTTGTAGAACAGTGTGGAAGGGAAGATTGTTCTAGAATAGTGTACATGGGGTAGATAACTCTAGAACAGCGGGAATGGAGGAAGTCATGCTTGAAATGTGAGAATAGGGAGATCATTCTAGAACAACGGGTATAGGGGAGATCATTCTAGAACTGTGAGAATAGGGGATATCCTAGAGCAGTGGGTATAGGGGAGATCATTCTAGAACAGTAGGAATGGGGGAGATCATTTTTGAACAGTGGGAATAAGGGAGATGACTGTTGAACAGCATAAATTAAGGCGAGAAAGTTCTTGAAAAGTGTGGAACAGGTGGAATAAGTTATTGGTATAGAGTAGTGGGTAACACCTCTGCCCTCCACAGTGCTTGTGAAAGCACCCTACACTATACCAATAAGGGTCCTTGGGCTAGACTCCTAACACTACCTTCGCCTTTTTCTGTAAAAAGTGATCAAAACTGTAAGTTGCTCTAGATAAGGGCAGCTACCAAATGCCATAAGTGTAAGTGGAATAGTAGAAATCATTCTAGAACAGCTTGAATGACAGAGAACATTCTAGAACAATGTGATAGTGGTAGATCCCACTAGGACAGTGGGAATAAGAGAAATTGTTCTTGAACAGCATGAATGAGGGAACATTCAGGAACAGTGGGAATAGGTGAGATAATTCTAAACCAGTGTTAATGGGGGAGAACATTCTAGAACAGTTTGAATAGGGTAGATCCTTGTAAAGTCCTTGTATAACCAATCAAATATGAGTAGTTAATATATAATAACAACAATTCTAGAATGCTGCATCCTCCAAAACAGCGTTCCTGGCCCTGGTGGTCCCCTGCAGGTCATATTTGTGTGTTTTTCTTGAACCTGTGCTTCCTGACTCTGATCTCAAAGCCAGGTAATTAGCTGATGAGTTCAATCAGGATTGTTGCAATAGGGCAAAGTCTGCAGTACAGGGACCGTCCAGGACTGGAACTGGAAATGACTTCTATTACTGTGTAATAAACATATGATGGTAAACACGATGGTAAACTCTCATAAACACAGCTGGTCCTGAACCGGTCATGTCCCCCCATCCCTGCGGAATGGAGGCTAACAATAATGTCGCACTTCAAGAATTTCACCTTGACAATTTCTGCGCCTGCCTCTTGCTCCTCCTCTACTTTTCCCTGATAGACTTTCTCAAAGAACTGGGGACTAGATTCTCCAGGTGCTTTAATGTCCACAAGCACAGAGGAAGATCTGCTCACAGTGCCCCCTAGAGGAGTGGAAGGGAATTGCAAACGTTGAAAATTCTCAGCCTCCAAGTTCCTTTGTCATCCTCAAGTCACAGAAGAACAGGTTGTGAAAGATAAGTAACTTACCATCTTTTGCTCTAACATAGAGTGGAAACTGAAGGATTTCGTTATCCGGAAGATTGATGGCTTGGATTAATTCTATCTCGCCTGTGTTTTCATCAATGGCAAAATAGCCCTCGTCATTGCCAAAGTCAATGAAGTAACTGACTTGCCCATTTGGTCCTTCATCTAGGTCTGTGGCCTCTACCTGTACGTCATACAAGGATACACATGACAATTATGGTGCTTATTCTGCTTTCTCTTCACAGGAAATAAAACTTTTATGGTTTATGTGGTTGTAATTAGGTAGCTAAAAATATGTATGTTGTATAATGATATTACAGCACAGCAGCGATTATCGTCACGTAGGTCATAAACATGTTTGAGATAAGCTGGATGGTGCTTCTGCTGAGAAACAATCAAATAACAATGAGAACGTCACCTCGGCAACCAACATTCCAACAGTCTGGTTGATGAAAACTTTGCCCTCATACTTGGATTTTCCAAACACTGGGGTGTTGTCGTTCTCATCAGAGAGGGTGACGTTCACAGTGGCCAGTGCACTGAAGTTGGAAGCAGGGCTGTCTTTGGCCTCAATCTTCATGTTTTTAAAAAGAAATGACAGGATTTTTAGTAGATCAGGATTCACTACATTGTCAAAGGTGTGGTACTGACTTTCAGTATAATACTAATGTTATATAAGAACATTTTGCATTTCATTAATATAATATGGTAAATAATGTAAATTATGACGATGAATATGGGTCATTCTACAGAAATGTCCATTTTTATGTCCCTAGCGTTTACAGATATATTACACTTGAAAAACATGTTAGGGTTAATTTGTTTATATTTTAAAATAAAACAATGTTATTTTAACAATTTCACCTTCTTGAGCCTCAATTTAGCAATATTGTTTTTTAAATCAATTATATATAATAAAATATAATTCCACGCACCACAGAAGTGCTTGTCCGCACAGTCATGTGTAAGGTGCCATATTAAAAACGTTTTTCTACAATTTTAACTGTAATAATCTATACATGACTATGAAATATATGATTCAAATGACATAAAGAAAACAAACGCCAAATAAATATTATAAAATAATGAAAGTTGTTGTCCCCAGGAGTCGTGTCACTGGTGTTACTGCGTAACAAAAAAACTCTTATTTTGAAATAAAAATCACACTGATGACATCACTTGACTTCCTTTTACCTGTTTTCTGAAGATCTATGAAGAAAAGCTCATGGTGAGTCCACTGTGTCTTTCAGTTATCAGAGATTTTCTCATTTAGCTCATGATTTCATATGAAGCTTTTAGTTAAGGTCACTGGTATGACCGACTTTATTCTGAGGTAATTGTGCAAAAATAGAATACAAATGGATTAAATTACATATTTAGTATATATTTAATATGTAGAATGACCCATACAACTACAGACTATAACTACAGATGGGTGACAAAATCAACAGAAAAACCTGAATAAGTGTGTGGAGGAACATAACGAGAGCAGATGCCTCCAGACAAGTGTACTACATGATACAATTAAGCAAATAATGTAAATGGCTTTTAAAATGTGTTCATCATTGAGGGCCTAGATGGCAGGAGCTTCAATAACAAAGGCTGCTCAACTGACTAGTGACTAAGTAACATCTTCATTTAGATGAAAAGACATTAGTAAATAAGGCTGGAAATTGTGTTTGAAAGCATATGTTCAATGATGGTCATGCTTGTGCATCAGTGTGATATGTAAGAAAGAACTGAAGAGAAACTCTTCTTTAAGTGACTGAGAACACACACTATCTAAGCTGCTTATCCTCCTGGGTCAAGGGGGTGCTAGAGCCTATCCCAGCAGTCATTAGGCAGAAGGCGGGAAACACCCTGGATTTAGTATGTCCAATTAGCCTTACTGCATGTCTTAGAAAGGAAACCCGCATAGGCACAGGGAGAACCCTGGTCGCCCAGCCAGGGAATCCAACCCAGGCCATTCTGCTGCCAGCCCTAAGCAAAAACAGCAATCCACATCTACACAGGAAGGGATGTTTTAGGGGGGCTGCAGTGCATAAACCCCTCCATTACAGTGACGAAGACCATTTGAGAGTCCAGTGGTGTTACCACTTATTGACAGAGATGTGGAAAAAAGTGATCTGGTCAAATGAGTCATCCTTCAGTGTCCCCATTAACAGGCCATGGATGGTTAATGAATGGTCTGGAATATGAAAATGTCAAAAAGATTTCAACCCAGTTAAACACTTCGGGGAGATTGTGGACCATGATCTCCACCACCATCTTCAAAGAACCAACTGAGGGAATATCTTGTGGAAGAATGGTGCTCCATCTCTGCAGTACATCTCCAGAGACTCCAGAAACTGAGAGTTGCAGAAGCTGATCTGATGGTTTGTGGTGGCCCAACACCTTGCTAAGACGCTTTGTTTTAGTTTTTCCTTTAATTTGTCACCCATCTAAATATTTATACTACTACTACTACTATTGATTTTATCTCATAAAATAATACAGAATCTATTAATCTATGCTCTAAATATTTGTTTTTTCACCTGAACAACATTAGCAATAGTGTATATAAATGTCATGAAGTGCTCTTACCTGAAAGGTGAAGCTGCTGGTGGTCTCTCTGTCTAGTTCAGCAGATGACTTCACCCTGATGGATCCATCCGGGCTAATGGAGAATGGAACCGTATCTGGAATAACATGCAGCGTTCCTACGAAACCTCCCTGGTGGTGAGATGAATGTGTTTTTACATGCAGATTTAATATTCTGTAAGATTATTCAATCAAAATATTCTTGGATGTTCACAACGTCTTACTATATTCACAAACCCCAAACACAGCTTCTGGAGAATTTGGGAATTTGAATGTGTTTCTCGAGAAGATACCTGATCCAGGTCTGTGACTTTGGCCTGAAGTACAACCATATTATTTGGGGAATTTTCCGGAATAACTGCAGTGTACTCGCTCTGGTCAAACTCTGGTGGGTTGTCATTCTCATCTTCAACAGCCAGAAACACAACAGCATTGCCAGTCTTTGTGCTGTCATCCTGCTGAGCTGCCTAAAAACACAAACATGTGCTACAATGTGAGATATATACACATATGTGTGTGTGTGTGTGTGTGTGTGTGTCACATTTGCTTTTAGAATTTGCTTGTTCACCCAATCATGATGATGTTATAAGGAGCATTTCTGCTCAGACTGATTTTTAAAGGAAGCAAATTACAGGGCAGCCAATCAAAACAGAGGTAATGTAATTACATGTATCAGTCTTAAAGGCACAGAAATAAAAACGATAAAAAATGAATTAGGACAATTTTTGATACATGATAAAAACCCCACAAATGACATGAGTGGACACCAGGTGAGGAATAAAAAGAGAGAAAACTGTGGGATATGAACCTTTTAAAACTAGTCAAAAAACATTTCTTACTTTGAGATTTAAACACACATTTACTTGTGTTTAAAGGTGCTGTGTGTAAGATTTAGGGGGGTCTATTAGCAGAAATGGAATGTAGTATACAATGCTAGCTGACCATGTTTTGTTCTGAGAGGTTTGAGAACCCAAATGGTGACAAATAGAAAAAATACTTATTATTTAGCAAAAGAAAAAGCAAACAAGGGTGAATCCTCGTCAACAAAGAAGCAAAAACCTGACAGCCACTGTAGATTCCGCTTCACGCTTGGAAAGGGAGAGGTGAGGGTGAGGTATTCAGTTGATGCCACTAAATCTTATGCTCTGCAACTTTAAGTCATGTTATTCAGAGGTTTTTCTTCTATTGGCAGATAAATTTGCTTATTTCAAGTATTATTGCTTAAAATCAGAAAAGTGATCTGTATTATATCCTGAAACAAACAAAGTTTTCTGCAAATAGAAAAAGACAGTTTCTCTAAAATAGAAGGTGAATAATCTTATAATATTCATAAAACAGTCTCATACGGAGAGATATTAGAGATGGACAGGGGACAGGGCTGGTGATCACTACTCTAGATGGTAAAAGCTGTAAAACTGTACCTGTATTTGAATGGTGATCGTTTCTATTTCTTCTCTGTCCAGTGCCGTTGTCACTGAAATGACCCCACTGTTTGGGTCGATGTTGAAGTTGCTTAGGACCTCATTGGGGTCAACTTGAAAAGAATGCACACAAACCAAACCAATTAAACCAAAACTCAGTAAAGAGAAACTCAGCCTGGATGTCAGCTGGACTGGATAATAGTTTACAATACGTGTACTAAATCAGGATTCGCAGTTAGGAAATTGTTTTATGGGCAAATGATTTGTGAGTCATGGACATGCAGTAGATCCTAAATCAGAAGGAGGAAGAACCTGATAAGATACCGTACCCGCAGTTATGCTGTAAACTACAGGCTCGTTGATTCCCGTATCTCCATCTTGAGCTTTTATTGCATTTGGAGCAACTGCTGAGATTTGTCCCTCCTGAAAGCGAAGTTCAGAAGCTTTTAAAAACTTTTGAAAAGTTTTTTTAAGAGCCCAAATCATGGAAAGCTGAATTTTCGTCAGTTTTTTTTAATAAAAGTTTGATCTACTGTCCCCATGTTAAAAATTAGGATGAAAAAACAGCCTGATTTGCTTTCTGTTTGTTGTAATATAAAAAAAAAACAAAACACATTTATATGTATAAACCTTTTTATCCTCCAGCAGTTTAGCCCCACCCATTCATGCTGAAGTTACAAGGAGTGTTTTAGCCCACACTGCTTTTTGAATGAGGTGCAAGGAATTCAACCAGGACAGAGATCATTTACATATACAGTCATATGCAGATGTTTGAACACCACAATCAAATTATGTTTTGTTGATTTTCTTAGTGAAAATAATCCAAGTCTACAGAGAGCAAACTTAAATATGGCATTGCACTGCATTTTTAGTGGACAATTTCTATTTATTCGCTGAGTTTAACATACTGGAAAGAAACAAAACATGACAAATGTGCCGTAACTTTTGCACAGTCCTCATTTCATGTTTGATTAATGTTAAATTCAGCAAATAAACAGTAATTATGCATTAAAATATGCAGAACTGTGTTCCCTGTAGAGGATGTGTTAACTTACTTTCACTGTGTCATTTGACCAGGGGTGCTCAAATTTTTGCATATGACTGTATCAGCCTTGTAGGCAGAGTAACAACCTGTTTCATTCTAAGGTATAAATAGTGGTCAGAAAATTGTCCTGGAAAAAGTGAATTATGACTGGTTTTGGTACATAAACCTTCACAAAGTGTTATTAGTGGACATTAGGGAAACACTGAGTCACATGGTCATCAGTAGCAGAATACCTGGTTCTCTGGAAAGGATGCCTGATAAAGACCGTGATCAAAATAAGGGTTCAGGTTGTCAAAGTCTTCCACTTTGATGGTGATGGTCGCTGTGTCCTTCTGGTCATCAATATCCTGCAGATAACAGAAAGGAGAAGATGGCTGAACAATATGTTCTCTAAAACAACAGTCAAAATTAGCTGACAGATGGGAATTTTTAGTGAAGTTAAGTTTCTTTAATTAGATAACTAAAGCAAATAGTCAAAAACAAGGTGCAAAGACATGATATGCACACGAAAGCTTGCTTATATACTTGAGTATATACAAGTTAAAAGTAAATGGTTTAACAAATAAATATGTTTTTTTGTTTGGTGATCTGGGGTGCGGTGACCAGTAGGCATTACATTTTGCACAAAGGCAAATTAGCATAGTTGTGGGCAGCTCCAATTTACATGGATTTCGTATGAATTTTCTTGAAAGGTTTAATAAAAGAACAATAAATTGATGCACAGGAGCTGATTAGAGAGGTAATGAGAGAAATCTCCAGGCTTTTTAGATTTGTAACAAATGCTTTGAAGACCTAAGGAAAGTGTAAGGAGTACATTTTTTTTTTTTAATTTTTCTTTTTCTCTTGGAAATATAATTGAATAAATTACAAGTACTTAATACTATGTATTTAATACTTCAATACAAGTATTTAAATATTTAAGTATTTAGTACTTGAGTGAAGAGCAAGTCTTCTAAAATGTTACCAAACCTGTACTTTGTATTGCTTTTCCACCCTTGGTCAAAACATGTATGTATATATGTATAAAAAATCTACTTTACTTTTAATGAAAGTCAACGGAACCAGAATTTGGGTCATTTCTTTTGGTCCATTCATTATGAAATTGATATACAATGTAAAGGGTAACAGGTATTTTCAAATAATGTCAAAAACTATATATATATATAATTCTTACAGTGAAATATATCTCAAAAAGATATCTCTAGAGGCAATAGAGAAACAATAGAGTCAGTAACAGTGGACAGCTTCATAAAGTATTTCCAGTTTTGGACCACATCATTGCAAAACAAAAAAATGGTATAAAATGAATAATTGGATAAAAATACAAAAATGATCAATGGATTAAAAATAACAACATAATTTGGTTGTTTATTTGCTATTGTTATGTTTCAATCCAGTTAATGCTCTCACTCCACCCATTAGCATGTAACATTTGTCTAAATGTTTCCAAAATGTCTGTTTAAGATGTATTAAATATCATAAGTGATAAATCCATGTTGCAGGTTGTGAGGGATCCGTTTGAAACTGTTTGCCATGGATGGGCTGCATTATGAATAAGAGGGAGATAAACAGGTGTTAGGACTGTCTGTGTTGTGTGGATGGAAGAAAACTGGTGAGATATGCTTTAAAAAAGTTGATCTTTCTGTGAGTTATGGGGTAAAATTGTGTAAGTATGTAAAGAAGGACCCTCCCCACACCAGTGATTGTCCCCTTAGTAGCTACGTCTCTGGTTCATGTTTAAACACCTTTAGACCTTCAAATGTACATGATCTGAAATTGTGTCATAGACTTCAGTGCACTTGAATCATCTGACCAGCTTGGTGTTACAGCACCAAAGCTGACCACAGATGTTTTATATTCTATTGAATGGAAGTAACTGGTTTAGAGGGTTAATGTTTACCTTAGCTTCCACGGTGAAAGTGTATTGGTTGGCAATATTGTAGTTAAGGCGACTCAGCAGTCTGATGGTCCCATCACCCCTCAGCTCAAACTCAGCTGGAACTGGAGGCTGAACATAAACATAAACATAAATGAAAAAAAGTTTGAGAATTTCAGCCAGAAATGAAACAGTAAGGTGAATCTAATAAATGAAGGCTAGCAGTGTGAGTTAGCCACAGGATCAGCCACAATGCCTTTTTCCGAGGTGCTAGATCTGAGGATTTCACGAGCTTTATTATTTAAAGCTTTTATTTTTCTGTGTTTATGTGAAGCATTTTGCCACTGTGTATGAAAAGTGCTATAAAAATAACCTTGCCTTGCCTACATTGGGAAGAGGGGTGGTGTGATTTTGGCACAGGACAACTGTGATGACAACTTGCATGGGGTAAGAAATCTCTGTAGGAGTCACAGAGATGGGAGCGGCTACTCGATTCCCGCACTGCCATCACACAATAAACCCTCATACATGCAATGTGTTCAGCTGCTCACAGTAGAAAACATGTATGAACGCTACATGTTATTGTAGTGTCATTAACCACAAGCACTGCTGTCTTAAGAGAATGCAGTGTATCAATAGCATTGTCATTAGTTGAGAATCAGCTTGGCTGCACAAAATCAAACTTTTTCTGTCATTTTAAAACTTTTCAATGTTTGGAAAGTCCATAGCAGCTTGATCTGTGCCACAGAGAATGCAAGTAAATGCTTCTTCGAGTGCCTCCATACAAAAACTGTGAAAACTTCTTTTCTCATAGGATATGATGGAATATTTAGTGACAAGGCAGTTTTCACAGTATTAAAATAACCATCAAAAACAAATAATCGCACAAATAACCACAAACAGCAGATATGCATTCACACTAACCACAAAACGTCCCACAAACATTAACACTTCACAAGTTCACAGCACAAAGTCTGATCACCAGCAGCCCTCTGCGAACGCCTGGGCACAACTGGTCAAATGGTTTTGTTTTCAGAATGTTTTCTTGATTTTCTAAGTGACACATCCTCAACAGAGAACACACTTCTGCACATTTTAATACACAGTTACTGTTTATTCACTGAGTTTAACATATTGAAAAAAAAAAGTGGACTGTGCCAAAAACTATTTAAGAATTACATTTAGCAAATAAATAAAAATTGTGCACTAAAATTTGCAGAAAAAAATCTCATATTTAAGTGTGTTCTATGTAGAGAAATCTTAGAATATCAACCCAATGTAATTTGAGCAGGGCTGCCCAGACCTTTGCAAACTGTTCAGATTTTGATTCCCACAAAAGAATCTCCAATAGTGTTTACTGTACCGTAAATGATGTACCGTGCTGTAAAATATGCAGCAATACAGAGTTACAGTGTGTGATATGTACACAAAAAAGTATTAACTTGTTAATCATATAGATTTGCCCCAACCCTATATAGATTAACCCCATATAGATTAATCCTAACCCTAACCTCAGCCCAAAACCTAATCCTAACCCTCACCCTGGCCCTAATCCAAACCCTAACCTTAACCCCAACCCAAAACCTAATCCTAACCCTCACCCTGGCCCTAATTACAACCCTAATCTTAACCAAAACTTAATCCAGTAAAGCTCCAGTTATAGAATGGTGTGAGCTGCATGTCTATTACAGCTTATTGAGGATGTTATGATGGTCTGTATTAGACCTGTTACATGTTCAGTTCCTCTCAGGTTAAACATCTACACATACAAACTTGGACTCTCCAAATAAAAAGAAAAACAACTAAATTCAGCAGATTATAAACAAATTGAATTCACACAGTTATTTAAAAGTCTCCTGGTAATCTACTGAATATATTCACTGCTGCTTCATCATAGACATGTTGTTGATGTTACTGAAAGCCAGTTGAGTGTTTATTTCATCTAAAAGGACCACTCAAAGTGTCACCAAGATGTGGTTTAAAATCTGAAAATGTAAAAATTCAGCACTACAAAACTACTGGGAGCATATTAAAATTAGAGCATATTTAACCTGTTATGAGTATTTATTAATATAAAACATTTAAATGAATATTCTTTCTTAGTATTGTATTTACACCCAGTTAAAACTTTGACTCAGTTCAGTCAGCCTGTAAACAATTTAGCTCTATTTAAGATGCGGTTTAGAAACTGAACATTTAAAAAATCATAATTAAAAAACAATGTGGAGTAAAATTTGGCACAGTTTTGTAAATTAACTAGCAGTTTTTGCTTGAATTGTTTCATGGAAATTCATGACATTACCTGCCAGCTCCTAGTGAACTGGTATTGAACAACCCATCATGCATGTGGTCTTTAGATTTTATTTACACTAACACAGCACACTGCAGACAGCTAATGTGGCTATATAGCATAGTAGCATAAGTCAGATATACACTCAAATACAGCTCACCTGTATGGAATAATAAACTGTGCTGTACTGTGGTGTGACATCAGCATCAACTGCCTTCACTTTCAGGACATCAGAGCCGACCTGTATTGTCTGAACAAAGACAGGTCATTTTTAATTTGAAGGTGACGATCAATGGTTTTAAATTCATAGTGGGTTGATTTTAAGTAATAGTTCAGTGTAAATGAAATGACATCAGTGTTAATTAACATAATTTGATAAACAAATGAAAATGAATTCAACAAAACATGATACCATATCTGACAGGCCTCACCTCAGACACAATGTTGTTGTATTCTTTGTTTTCAAAGACTGGTGCGTTATCATTGATATCCACAAGATCAAGGGTGCGAGGATTCCTCACCTGTGATTAAGAAATACCAATATATATAAGATGAATGGACCAATAGAAATCCTCCAAAATTACTAGAAAAAATCTAGTTCCATTATCTTCCATTCAGAATTGAGAAGAATTTTTCCTTCTCTTATAATTTTGATGAACTATATATATGTCGCTGTCCAAAGGAAAACGAGTATCTCCAAAATAGTAACTTTATAGAAGAGGGCAAAATGTTTTTAACTTTGTTCCATTTTTGTTGTTTTTAGTTTTTGACATTAATTGAAATTGCATGTTGCCCTTTACATTGTGTGTAAATTTCATGAAGAATGGACCCAAAAAAATGGACCAAAATTACTCGGGGGGAAAAAAACTCTGGTTCCATTGACTTACATTAAAAGTAAAGTAGGTTTTTTCCTTCTCCTGAAAAGTTACCATTTTGGAGATACAAGGTTTAGGTTTAGGTTTTAGGTTTACTTCTGACAACAATATAAAAATGATATATATATATATATATATTTATATATAATTTTATTTGAACTTACTCTTGAATTTGTGCAGGTCACTGAATAATATAGTGTTCCACCAGACTGAAATAGAAAAAACACATATCAGAATGATTGTAAAATAAACTAATTCAGTCATTTTAAACCATTTATTCACACTTGTGTATTCCTAGCACATAAACACAGATGTACTAAAGGAGAGAATGACTCCCACAGTTTGGGAAGGAATGCAGTGCAGACCTCCTTCAGAACTCCATCAGCATCCAGAGGTTTAGTGGTTCGCACAGTTGCGGTTGTGTCTCCAGGTGAATGGATAAGCTCCAGGAAAGTCACACCACTTTCAAATATATATGCCTCCAGCCTCAACTCATCAGATGGGCTGATATTGGTGATGATCTCTACGTCTCCTGGTCAAACAGCAATGATATTACATGGTGAATGTGAGATACTGGACTTTCTACTGGGTTAATAATGATCTCACTAAACATGCATCAAAATACTGTCCATGTTCATAGATGAGTTCACTTTCAGTTCACTCTTTTACTTAAGATGTAGTTAAGACGTCTTAAAATGTATTCAAATAAAAAGATAAATTAATCAAAATAGATTTTAACACATTTAATTCATCATTCATATTATTACTGCTTGTGTAACAACCCCATTTCCAAAAAAGTTGGGATGCTGTGCAAAATGTAAATAAAAACTAAATGCAACGATGTGCAAGTCATTTAAACCCTATATTTCATTGAAAATAGTACAAAGACAACATATCAAATGTTAAAAGTGAAAAATGTTTACTGATTTTTTAAATATATTTGCCCATTTTGAATTGGTGCCAACAACACATTTCAAAAAAGTTGGGACGGGGCAACAAAAGGCTGGTAAAGTTGTGTAATGCTAAAAAAACACCTGATGGTTAATTGGCACCAGGTCATTAACAAGACTCAAAAGATGAGGAGGGGTTCATCACTTTGTGACAGACAGCATGATCAAATAGTGCAGCAATTCAAGAATAATGTTTCTCAGCGTAAAATAGCAAAGAACGGATTTTTATCATCTACGGTACATTATAACATTAAAAGATTTTAGAGAATCTGGAGAAATCTCTGTATGCAATGGACAAGGCCAAAAACCAGTATTTGCTGGTCATGAACTTCGGGCCCCCAGGCGGCACTGCATTTAAAAACAGACACGATTCTGCAGTGGAAATCACTGCATGGACTGCATGGAAACACTTCTGAAAACCACTGTCTGTGAAAACAGTTTTTCGCTACATCCACAAATGCAAGTTAAAACTCTAAAACACAAAGAAGAAACCGTATATAAACAGGATCCAGGAACGCTTCCACCTTCTCTGGGCCTGAGCTCATTTAAAATGGATTGAGGTGAAGTGAAAAAGTGTCCTGTGGTCTGACGAATCAACATTTCAAATTCTTTTTGGAAATAATGGACACTGCATCCTCTGGGCTAAAGGCCTCCCAGCTTGTTATTAGCACAGTTTAAAAGTCAGCATACATGATGGTATGGTTTAGAATCAGTACACATGGCATGGGTGACTTGCACATCTGTGAAGGCACCATTAATGCTGAATGAAATGTACAGGTTTCGGCAACATATACTGCCATCCAGACAAAGTCGTTTTCAGGGAAGGCCTTGCTTGTTTCAGCAAGACAATGCCAAACTACATTCTGTGTGTAGCATGGCTCCGCAGTAAAAGAGTCTGGGTGCTAAACTGACCTGCCTGCAGCCCAGACCTGTCACCACTGAAAACATTTGGTTCATTATGAACAAAAAATACAATAAAGCAGACCTCAAACTGTTGAACAGCTGAAATCCTATATTAAGCAAGAATGGAAAAACATTTCACTTTCAAAACTACAGCAGTGTCTCCTCAAGTTCTCAAATGCTTACAGAGTGCTGTTAAAAGAAGAGGTGATGAAACACAGTGGTAAACAGGCCCCCGTTCCAACTTTTTTGGAACATGTTTCTGGCATCAAATTCAAAATGGGCATATATTTTTCAAAAACAATACAATTTTTCAGTTTCAACATTTGATATGTTGTCTTTGTACTATTTTCAATTAAATATATTGCACAGCATCCAAACTTTTTGGGAAACGGGGTTATAAAAAACACAATGAATAAATAATATTATTTATTTATCACAATTTTTAAAGGTTCTGTTATTTTTCTGTGCACTTCTGAGCACTATATTAAGATATTCTATAATATACAAAGTATCCAGTACATCCTAACTGGATTATTTATAACTGGAATGTTTATAAATCTTTTTCATTGAGCTTGTGCTGGTAGCATTCTGTTAAACATTGATGTTGTAGGTATTAGCAGTACAGTCATATTTACCTTCATATTCCTCTTCAACAGAGCCTAAATTATATGTAAGTCCAACTTCACAGTTTATCTGTGAGGTACCTGGAGGAGGCAGACAGCAAACACTTGGAATTTGACAAAGAATATCACCAGTTTTAGTACTATCACCTACTAAATACATGGTTAAGAAAAAACGGCTGGTTTTACTGCTCTCACCTGCTGAATATGCACCAATCAGACATAACATTAAAACCCCCTACTTGTACCTACAGTCACTGTCCATTTTATCAGCTCTACTTACCATTCCCTTTGTAGTTCTACAGTTACAGACTGTAGTCCATCTGATTCTCTGCATACTCTGTTAGACCCCTTTTACCCTGTTCTTCAATGGTCAGGACCCCCATGGACCCTCACAGAGCAGGTATTATTTGAGTGGGGCATCATTCTCAGCACTGCAGTAACACTGACGTGGTGGTGGTGTGTTAGTGTGTGCTGTGCTGGTACAAGTGGATCAGACACAGCAGTGCTGCTGGAGTTTTTAAACACCTCAGTGTCACTGCTTCTATTATTCCTGTTATCACCTGCTAATTGTTTTGTAAAGAATATTCTAGATTTAATATCATCTACTGAATTTTAGTAAAGAATATTCACAGTATTACCTTTCTTACCTAATGAATTTTAGTAAAGAATAGTAATATTTTTACTTTTATTAGCTACTAAATTTTAGGAAAGAATATCACCAGTTTTACTGTTATTGACTACTGAATTTTAGTAAAGAATATTACCAGTTTTACTGTTATGAACTACTGAATTTTAGTGAAGAATATCACCAGTTTTACTGTTATCAACTACTGAATTTTAGTAAAGAATATAACCAGTTTTACTGTTATTAACTACTACATTTCAGTAAAGACTATTACCAGTTTTACTGTTCTGAACTACTGAATTTTAGTAAAGAATATCACCAGTTTTACTTTTATTAGCTACTAAATTTTAGTAAAGAATATCACCAGTTTTACTGTTATTAACCACTGAATTTTAGTAAAGAATATCATTGGTCTTACTGTTATTAACTACTAAAGTTTAGTAAAGACTATTACCAGTTTTACTGTTATTAACTACTGAATTTTAGTAAAGAATATCACCAGTTTTACTGTTATTAACTACTGAATTTAGTAAAGAATATTACCAGTTTTACTTTTATTAACTGCAGAATTTTAGGAAAGAATATTATCAGTTTTACCTACTAAATTTTAGTGAAGCATATAACCAGTTTTACTGTTATTAACTACTGAATTTTAGTAAAGAGTATCACCAGTTTTACCCCTACTATCTACTAAATCTTAGTAAAGAATATTACAGGGTTTATTACTATCACCTGCTAATTTTTGCTAAAGATACTACCACTACTGAATTTTAGTAAAGGATATTCCCAGTTTTACTTTTATTAATGACTAAATTTTAGGAAAGAATATTACTGGTTTTACTTGTATTACCTACTGAATTTTAGTAAAGAACATCATCAGTCTTACTGTTATTAACTACTGAATTTTAGGAAGGAACATCATCAGTTTTGCTGTTATTAACTACTGAATTTTAGAAGTAATGTCACCAGTTTTGCTGTTATTAACTACTGATTTTTAGTAAAAAAATATTACCAGTTTTATCACTGTTGTCTACTAAATCTTAGTAAAGAATATTACAGTGTTTATTATTATCATGCTGATTTTTTGCTAAAGATATTACCAGTTTTGCTGTTATCACATTTTGTAGTTTTTTGTGACCTATGTTACTAATGTTACTAATTTTTTGGTAAATAATACTGTTTACTGTTAACACCTCTTGAATTTGACGCCGATCTGTTATGAAATGTTATGAGTTTTACTGCAATTTTTACTGCAATCTCCTGCTGAATCATATGATCTACAATATCATTCTCTTGGCAGCGAGTCATACAATATACAAGCAGTTGGATGGGTTTATGGAAATTGCATTTCTTATGAAATGGAAACTTAAGACATCGATTCACAGGTGCTGTTGAATCAGTACTGTATGCCATGTTGCCATGCCATGTTGTTTAGCAATGTTCATTAAATGAAATGCCCTAAGATGTTTATAAGAAAGAGTATTTAACCAAGTTAAATCAACAAAGTTACAGACTTTGTTTTTTTTTACTGCACTTAAGGAGAACAGGTGTCTGATAGTGTTTTCCAACAGTTAAATGTGCTTTCTAATGGTGTTATGTAGGCTTTAACCGCAAAACACCTCAGTCAAATTTACACTTGTAATGTAATTAAATTAAACTATATTCATTGCTATAGCAGGTAGTTTAACTAGCATGACATTTTTGCATGTGTACTTAGTAGGGCTGCAAAAAATGTACTCTATTGGTTTACGGACCTTTCTGTGGGTATTTTAATGAATGAAGTTATTCATATCATCCTATAAATGTAAATCACTCTAGTAAAAAAAATTGTTAACCATATTAAGCCAAGGGCTCTCCAGTGAGTTTCAATCCTTAGTCTGAATTTTTAGCGAGATGTAATGTGATATTATTTCTCACTCATGCAGATTCTAAATTCTAAACTTTCACTCTATACCACCTTTGTGTTTGTAGGCAGAGGTAAAGATATTTAATTATGATTTGAATTTGAAGAAAAGTACAGTCCTGTTTTGTGGAAAGAAAAAAATTCTTTACATTTTTCCACATTTTTGTCATTGCTAGCCATTGAAAAGTTGCAGATACAGAATGTAACTCACTTTCTATGTATTGAAATATGTAATTACATAGTTGCATTTGAAATGTATAGCAGACTGAAAGTCATAACTTCCTACTTATAATGGTTACAATAGAAGGAAATATGTCATTATATAATTACTTTTGAATAGTTTAGCAAAATGAAAGTAATAACTCTCAACTTATAATCAGTAATACAATAGCTGTAGCACAGTTGCAGTGTTTAGCATCATAATGACAATATGGAGCTTTGTCTATACCATGCAGGCCGAGTACTTACCAATAGCACCCCACACATCATGAACACACAAGCAGGCCAAAATGAAGAAGGAACTGATTAAGCTCATATTGTCCATATTGTAGAGTAGATCCACCAGGCCTCCTCTCACCCACCACTTCCTCTCTGTCAATCTCACCTATGCTGAGATCAGGTAAAAGCACAGGGAGGGGACTTATCCACCCTTTTCTCTCTCTATCCCACCCTCTCTCCTCGCTCTCGGACTGCTGTAAACTGTAATGATTGTTATGGAGGTGTAAAACATGGTTCAAAGGTTGCTGATAAACCTCAGCCTCTATCAGAACGTTACTGGAACAAGCGTTTATTCTTACAATTGACTACATATGAAATTGTGGACACAGTGTTAGAGCAGAATCTACATGTAAATTTTACAATCTGACAATGTATGTGTATTTACATGGTTTATTACAGTATTTTAACAATCATTAAGATATTAATAATAAAAATATGTTGAAAATATAGTGTTAATGTTACTCTCAATGAACCTCATCACTGTCCTATCGACAGCCATTTATGATGTTGCCCAGGCCGACATGTGCAATTGTTTTCATCTGTGGTACGAGACAAGATAAAAACCTCATTAACCTATTCGTCATGCCACGCTAAAGAACCTCGATGTTAGACTTTAATCCACCATTAAGCAGGGATAGTGAGGTATATGGATTCAGTGAGCAATTGACGGCTGAACTGGGTAATAAGAGTCCAAATGTAACATCCGATGACTAACAGCACGTTCAGTGACTTCCGTGTGGGTCGTGCCGCAAGTAGCACTTTATGTAATGAGACAATGTTTATGTCTTAGATATGGAAGTGTATGTGTGATCTATATGACATTGCATTGGTTTAAGTTATACTAATATGCATATGTTAACTGGTATTCATTGTGAACATATGAACAGTAGCATGTTGGTGTCCTTGATATGTATGCATAAAAATGAAGGAATGATGACGGCAATCTGAAAAACACAGGGTAGGAAAACAATGAACAGAGAGAATCAGTAGCAATGCTAAAGAGATACATTTTTGTTTATTGCTTTATATTTATGCAGTGCTCCCAAATAATATTTTAACATTTTAACCAGTTAGTCATTGGAAAAAATGAAAAAAGGTTTTTAAGCTAAAAAAAAATATGTATTTGTTACAGAGGAAAATCACTGTCATCGCAGCATCAAGCTGATTGGTAGAGTCTTTGTGTGGAGAAAGCCTGGAGAAAAACTAGACTGCGCTAAAAGTGCTGTAAATTACAGGAGGTGGAAACATGTCAAAGTCTGCTTGTATTCATTAATGGAATCACTGATGTGATCATCACAACCTTGACAAATTCATCAATCAAAGGTATGTTCTGAAAAATCCATGGATATTATAAAAGTTATTATACATAAAACTTTGACACTTTTAACATTTATAGCAAATAAAAAAAATAGAAAGAAAGACCCCTTTAATGATTCATATACCATATTTTTGCCAATTTTGTCAAAATGACAACAATCAATTAAATAATAAATCATAAGCAATACAGAAACAATAACAATAATAATAATAATAATAATAAGAAGAAGAAGAAGAAGAAGAAGAAGATGAAGAAGAAGAAGAAGAAGAATAGTTAAGTTATTATTTATAGAGCACTTTTCATATCTGTAGCAGCTCAAAGTGCTTTACAGAGAGGTGATAAAGCTTAACCATAACAAAAGCCACTGGTTGGCCGCTTGTAGCTCAGGGTAACACTCTGATCTTGTCACTGCAGCAACTGCAAAGATTCCTGTGAATTTAGCAGTGTTTGTTATTTTTCAGCTTACATTACAGATCTGACAATGAAATATCTATAACCTCTTAAAGTGCTCTATAAGTCAACTGCAAAGTCTACCTATAACTGGAAAATCCCTCTATGCCCTTTGTCTAATGTATGTTTGTGTGAGTGTCTGCTAGTATGGGTGTTTGATTCTGTGGTAGAACTTGTTACTGTAAAAGTGTGGTAGAACTCATGTATGGATGTCTGTATTACTGTATAAGTGTGGTAGAACTCAGGTATGGATGTCTGTGTTACTGTATAAGTGTGGTAGAACTCATGTATGGATGTCTGTGTTACTGTATAAGTGTGGTAGAACTCAGGTATGGATGTCTGTGTTACTGTATAAGTGTGGTAGAACTCATGTATGGATGTCTGTGATACTGTATAAGTGTGGTAGAACTCATGTATGGATGTCTATGTTACTGTGTAAGTGTGGTAGAACTCATGTATGGATGTCTATGTTACTGTATAAGTGTGGTAGAACTCATGTATGGATGTTTATTGTCATTTACAGTGTAACTGTGAGATGCTGTGTAATACCTTATATATGGAATAACATACTTGGCCAATGAAGCCTTAGTCTGATTCGGATATTATTGTTACACTTACCATGCTGCACATAACAGGAGGGGTGACGCAGGGACGGTAAGAAAAACAAGAAACCTGATGCTACTTGAGGTATTTTGCTGATTCTCAACTAAGACAATTTCCACAGTAATTCCAAGTGACTCCTGCATCCCCAACATCAGATCTCCCTTCATTATTTTCAGTTTCCTGTGGAGGTCATAAAAACATATGCAGCTTTACTCAGAATTCATGTTGACCCTTAGAAGTAAAAAAAATGTGTATACTAATACAGCTTTCATATAGGGCTTAGCATCTTTTACCCCCCCAACTGGTGTTTTGTATGATGCATGTCGTCATATTTGGCATAAAAAATCCTGTTAAACAGGATGAGACATCCTCAGAATTAATGGCCAACAACTCCTTCATTTCAGAATCATATAAAACACAGACTCTTGCTGTCCTAAGCATGTCATGTGTGTGCACACTATTATGTTTACCAGCACTTCAACACAGTCCCCCATAACAAAACTCTTGCATTGACCAACAGTACAATACACGCGTATTCTGCATTCTTCCATGCTGGATTAGCATGTTAAGCAATAGAATATAAGAGGGAGTAGATCATCGTTGTAGATCCCTTACAGCTGTGGTGTTGTTTGTGATAAAACCTAAGTGTTCTGTTGCTTTCATACAATAATTCTGCACAATAAACTTAAAAAGAAAAGTGAAATCACATTAGATCACTTGTAGTAAAGAGAGTGGCTTCCCTTAACTGGGATTTGTAGTAGGTTTAAAGGATGCCACTCTCTTTACTACAAGTGATCTAATGTGATTTCACCTTCTTTAACTTTAAGTACATGGGAAACACCTGCACAGCCCCTTAATGACTAAAATGCCGGCGATCTGCATTTCTGAACCATTATGTTCAGTGAAATTTAAAAACAGACATTTTGGAGATATGTTTGATTGTAGCTTGTTCTGTCTGCTCAGGAATGAGAATATGTAGGTTTAAACATGTTTGGATGTTTATTTTATGAGAAGAAAATGAGAAGAAAATGTTCCAATATAAAAAATGTCCAATACAAAACTAACTTTACTCCACTGTCACCGATATCTTGCAATCTCAGCTCCAGCTCAGTTTTTCAATTCGTTAGTACTTGCCAGATTAACCTGAACATTATCTTTTAGAATCAGAATCACTTCATTTCTCCAAGTATGATACATATGCAAAGAATTTGTCTTGGTGAGTGCATATATGGTATGACATGTAACCTACTAAACAGACCAGACAAGCACACAGACTGGTAAAAAATAGTTCTCTAAAGGACAAATAGGGTCGCAACATGTAGCAGTATGCAGTATACAGTACACAGTGTGCTATTTTGAACACAGCCTATGTCTTCAAGTTTTTTTCCTGTTCAGTTTTTGGATATACACTCCTACTACCATATGTAGAACCTGGGGACAGAATGGGAGTTTGGGTGGATCTCAACACTTACATTTTGACTTTCTCAGCATCAATAACCGAGCCTGAGGGACTTAAGGCCACAAAACTGATGTAGGTTTTGCCAGCAGTTCTTGTCCTGTGAATAAGGTAATAGTATGTCAGTGATTATGTTAAAAGCATACGATGTACCCTTGTCTAAATAAATGCATCCTTAGTTTGACCAAATGAGATTTGATTGGACTTTTCCTGTGTAAAGAGCATGTCAACACATACGTCGTTTCTGTTTTACTTTTGTTTACTCTTTTTCCCCATTTCTTTAAGTAATAAGCTCTGCCTGCACACTTTCATTGGTCTCTTGGTTTGGGGCTAATTTCAGCCTCACACTGATTGGCTCCATCCTTTGTTTTGTTGTTTATTCTCTCACCTGCTAGTCAGTGCTTGACAGATGCATTTCCACTCATGTAATTGTATACAGATAATGAAAACACATTTCGTTCACACTTGTCTTAAATGTGGTCAGGATCCGTCTATGGCCGACCTCTGAATGTGGTGTGAGCGATCCAATCGTAATCCGCTCACAATGTGTCCTGGGATGTTTACACTTGGCTTTTCACGTGGTCGAGTAAAATCTGAGCGTGTTCCAGTCACAAAAAAGGCATGTTAATGCAAGGTGTAAAAGCTCACAGCTCATAGTAAAACTATTATCAGACTCTAAGGCAGTCACCAGCCCTGGTCATGGAGATCTACCTTTCTACAGAGTCTAGTTCCAACCACAATTGACCACACCTGCTCCAGCTAATTAACCTTTTGATTGGTTGGATCAGATGCATTAGCGTTAGATAAGTTGGAGCAATTAGATGCCAATTGGTTGGTAGACGTTGATGACCACTGCTCTAAGTTAAGCTAAACTTTATCTTCATAACTGTATTTGCTGTCACTCATTTTAATGTCTAATGATAAATAATGTTACAAAACGACAATGTTAAGATGACTTTTCTTAGCTTCAGTGTTGGCTTCAGCATTAACTGATCCAAAAAGGCAACTTCAGTCACTCAGGCCTCTTCTATACTAGACATTAAAACTTGTCCTTGGTTTAATATACATACACATAGTTCCCAGAATCCCTTTAGAATCCCTTTTAATTTCTTAAAATTGCCCTACATTTACTTTACTTTTTTGTAAAGCTTGTATAACCCAGCCACGACTGACGATAAAGAATGCAAAATGAAAACAATCATTCATGATTCAACATCAACACAATTGTTTCATTAACTGTACCGCATTTGCTACCAGTAGACGCATTGCATTTGTGGGTAGATCATTTGGTTTTAAGTAGTGTCTTACTTAATAGAGCTGGAGGATTTTAGTGAGCTGTCACTCCAAATACTGATGATGATTACATTCCACCCCAAAGTGGCAACCAGACACCTAAAAAACATGTAAATATAAACCTTTTGGTCAAAACACACAAAAAAGGTCTTATTCATTTGTTAATGTACAGTTCCCCTTATCACACATTCAAGTAGCTAAAATTCAGAATGTAGTAGAACATATTTACTTTTTAATGTCCGGAATGCTTTTATTCACAGTGTCGATTGGCAGGTTAAGCAAGATGACCACAGTGTCATTGCTGCCATGTTCAGAGTTAGCCATCTGAAAGCAAAAAAATAAATAAATAAAATAAATAAAAAAACACTTTTCCAATCAAGAGCAATTTAGACATGAACTAAAACAGACATTAACCCCTTAACAAGCCAAAGTTTTATTGCACACTTCTATAACCTAAGAATAGATCCATAGGTTTACACTGCAGTCCCTTTAGTTTCTGAATAATAAACCTAGATTGTTAAGGGGTTAAAGGTTTTGGAGGCTATAGAAAGTGGAGGAGTATCAATCCACAATTACTGATAGATTGATACTCTGCTTAGGGCTAGGTATCATTCAGAATTTTTATACCAATACTGATACCTTCAAATAAGTTAAATACAAACAAGCAAACATACACACATCATCTAAACCGCTTATCCTTCTGGGTTGCGGTGGGGTGTTGGAGCCTATACTAGCTGTCATTGGGCGGAAGGCAGGATACACCCTGGACAGGTCACCAGTCCATCACAGGGCAGACAGACATATACATTCACACCTAGGGGCAATGTAGCATGTCCAATTAGCCTGACTGCATGTCTTTGGACTGTGGGAGGAAACCAACACAGACACGAGGAGAACATACAGACTCCACGCAGAAATGACTCTGGTTGCCCGGCCGGGAATCGAACCCAGGCCATTCTTGCTGTGAGGCGACAGCACTACCCACTGCGCCGCCCACAACAAACAGACAATCACAGACAGTTTTAAAAGGCACTTTTGGCGCTATATAGAACCCATTTTAAAAGGCACTTTTGGCGCTATATAGAACCCATTTTAAAAGGCACTTTTGGTGCTATATTGAACCCTTCTACAGCACATGAAATTTAGCACTGAATGACACCAAACATTTTGATACTCTGTAGTACTAAAGTAATTTGGCCGGTACTGTACCCAGCCCTAACTCCACCTACCTGTGTCGTCCTCATTGTGGAAGGCAGGTGAGTTGGTGTGCTGCCTTGTGCCTGTGTGGTTGATTTTTCTCTGTTCAGGTCCACAGATTTAACATGGGCATCATCACCTGGATCACAAACATTCATTACAGTGTTTTGAAGGTCAATAAGCAGCAGTCTTCTCAGCATAAGCAGTATTTCTTCTGACAAGTGTATATCTATGCTTCCCAACCCAATTCTTAAAGAAGAATTCCACTGATTTTTTCAAAATTACATGGCTAAAGTCATTCAGAGTGGTTTGACGTGAAATGCTTCAATCTAGAGAAACTTAATCAGAATTGTTCACAATGGTGGTGATAGGAACCAAACGTCTGAGGAGTTGCAAATGTATCACACAAAGTGGTTCTGAAAGTGTTGCCTGATGCCTGAGACACTGTTTTATGAAGGTTCTGAGATGTAAATTTTATTTTTAATTCTTTTTTTTTAATCATAATAGAGTTATTCCAGAGAGGGTGTTGCAATGCAAGACAGTACTGAGTAAACTTTTGAACATTTTTTTGATTACGATTATTTTACCATTATCAACATTACTTATGAAAACGAGTGACCCCTGGTTCCTATCACCACCACTGTACAGAAATCTGACTCAGTTTCTCTACAATGAACCATTTCACATTAGACCACTCTGAGTTAGTCAAGGGGTAAAATGGGTGGGAGTCATAATTGAAATTCCCCCACATTTTTGTTAATTTCAGTTTCATAACACTAGTAAGAAGCCCTTGATTATCTGAAACATCGTGCCGGAGTTCTTAGCTGAGGACTACTACCCAACTCTGTCAGCACAACACAGACTGCCATACAATCTGCTATTTAATTCTCAATAAACAATGTGCTTGAGTAATTTCCTCTATTATGCTTTTACTTGTGCTCAAGTAAATTTACAGACCCTCGCTGGTGACATGTTGTATAAATAAAAACAATACATGGCCATGACTTAGTAAAGCATGGGAACAAGATAATTATATCACGGCCATGACTAAGTAAGGCATGGGAACGAGATCCAAATGCATGGCAATGACTTAGTAAAGCAATAATCTCATTCCCACGCCTTACTAAGTCATGGCCACGACTTAATTATCTCATTCCCATGCCTTACTAAGTCGTGGCCACACATTAAGATCTTCTTCCATGTGTTAATAAGGTTGTCACCAGCAGAGTCCCATATATATTAGCTCTACAGCAACAGTATCTTTCCTTACTTCAGCTAATGCAATAGAAGTACTAATATAAGAAAATATGGACTATATTTCATCTGATAGAATAACTTGTACTTGCTTTATCATCCTTTCCTTGCTTTATCACAACTATCAGGGAATTTGTAAATATAAACACAGTGTTTGTTACATTCTGAGAAATTAGACTAGACTATACTGGAGTTTTTAAAAAGTCATTTAATGACATTATTTTTTTTTTAACTTGGTGATTAAGATCTAAAAAGCAAGTAGTTTAAACCAGTGCAACTCATTAAGATGTTAGATGCAGATACCCTTCACCTACCTACAGGAGCGCTCCACATTGCGTTGACCCACAATGTGCACAAAAAGAGGGAAAAAAGACAATGTGACATGTTCATCATTAGAAGGCAAGGAGTCCAGGTGTTTTCACTCTTCAAAGAATAAAACACTATGCCGATCTTGATATGTGTGTTCTGTTAGTCACACGTTTCTTCCTCCTGCCCTTATTCTTACCTGTGAATGAAAACATGGGGGCCACATTTCATCGTATCATTCCATCTCGTCATGTATGTAGGGCAAGATGTTACTTTCAGATTCACTCCATTTGTAACTTATATGTGACTTTGTAACTGTGGCAATTTGGTGGGGAAAAAAAACTATTTTTACCCCAAAAATGACTTTTTTTTTTCATTTTAATTTCAGACCACTCCACTGAAAAATTACGTACATTCTTAGAAAACAAGGACAGTGTCAATGATGAAAAGCACCACTCTTAAGAAGCACTCAAAGCTACTCAAATATTTTTTGTTTGTTCAGGCCAGTTTTGGAGATCAGCTGAGGGCAATTTTTAATAGTGTAACTTGACTCTTTAGGTAACTTAAATTTGTTCTTGGTTAATAGGTAAAATGGCATCAGTACCGCACCTTAAAACAGTTTCATTCAGCCATGATATGAGCCACGTTTTGTAAGTGTTTTCAGCCAGGTAATAAGTGCTGATTATCTTTCATTTCTACATAGCTGCATACAGGTTTGAGCTGTTTTGTTGTTGAGTGGAGCCGCCCTGCCCTTTTTGGTCATCTGTACACATCTGTACACGTATGTTCTCCATCTCTTGCCTGTAACAAACTGAGCCTGAATTTAAAACAGGCAGATTTTGAAGAGTAGTTTCCATATATGGAATATGTATATACTTACATGATATATTAATCTCTGTAATTTAAACAATGTGAGATTTCCCTTTAACAATGCAGATTTGTGAGAAATACTTTCTCTTTCTCTCTTTCTATAATATATATATATATATTATATTATATATATATATATATATTATAACACATATATACATATACACATACATACACATACATACACACACACACACACACACACATATATATATATATACATATATGCACACACGTGTGTGTGTGTGTGGTGGGGTCTATATATATATAATATATATATAATATATATATATATATTATATTTGAGCTGATCATGAAGTAATAGCCCCAGTGATAACAACAGAAGAGTTCTGTCTATCTTTATTTGTTTATGCTGATCTTCCTCATTCCCTTAAGGTTTCTTGTAAATGATCTAATCTGTGAATTTACCATGTATGTAAAGCAGAATGCAGCTTTCACATTCACTTTCTAATCTAATTTACTTCATCAAAACAGAGAAAAAAATCCAAAACTGCAACACCTTTCGTACATTACTACAGTGAAACTTTAACAAGTGAAAAATACGAACGCACTAAATGCTCATAAGACGCATTCCATTAATCAGGTTTTTTGCTAACTTGCTGATGTTTTATCTGGCTTATAATGCCAACTTACTTTTAGCTTCATGTTTTCATCAAGATTAGTGGACGGAATTAAAACATCTGTTTTTCTTATGTTGCATACAGTTTATTTACTTAAAATAGTTAAAATAGTGTTTACATGTAACACTTAACTCTGCAGCCTGTTAATGCGTATTCTATCAGAGCCAGAGTGAATAGATACAATGAAGCATAACAGTCACACATATCTGTAGCGTATGATGGCAAAAGCTGCAGTTTGTTCTTTTGTGTGCAAACTCTACAAGGTGCTTAGTGAAACATTGTGTTTCCTTAGACACACTCGATGAAAGCCTGGGCTTCCAGCTTCCAAATAATTCAACAGTGTACTTGTAATTATTTTCTAATTTTTATTATTTGCATTTTTATTTTTAGGAACTAACCCTTAGAAACCTCGAGTTATTTAATTTTTAATTATGGCGATTTTATTATATAAATATGTATGTGTAATTATTCTAAAATCACATTTACACTCAATTCATTATTCAGATTCCAGTGTACACTTGAACAACTATGAAGTTTAAATCATAAACAAATTCTTCTGCTTTCACAACATGGCATGGATTAAAAAATCAATCAGTTTTTGTTTTCTCATTCATTTGGATACACTGTCCAAATAAGATCTTCCCAGAGTAAACTTTAAAAATAGTCTATAAAAATAACATTTCAAGCTTCTATAAATCTTTCAGATGCCAAGTTTTTTTGACGCCTGTAAAAAGGTTCCACGAGTTGCTTTAGAGAATTTTAAATCTTCTCCTGCAAGACATAAAACAGTCTGATGTAAATTCACCATTTTCACAATTTGAAGCTGTTTACAACATGGAAACTTTATTCAGCATTTGAGGAGTTTGAAATGGCTGCTTTACTTACATCATCACACACCCGACAAATGCTACTGAAACGACAACACTAGCATTTTGAGGTGGAGGCTCCTCCTCTATCAGTATTATCTCCACATGCAGGCTGATAAATGTCTTCAGCCTTGCTGATAAACTCCCTTCCATTTTCCTCAGCTTCCTGTAGAAGGTACATTAAACAGCACACAGTACCTTTACATCTTCAGCTAGTAAAGCAACGCTAAGTCCCAAAGTGTACACAGTTTACTGCTTATCTTAAATGTAGTCAAACAGCCAAGACATGTTTTTGTCTGAAGTTAGTTTCATTAGCTTTGTGCTGCAGCTAAGAAGCTAATGTAGCTAACAAGTAATGGAGCTTGTAACACATACTTGCCACAAGCCATGTTGTGTTCACACATAAATCACACATAAAGTGGTTTCTGTCCCTGTATGACATACTATATTTATAAAAATAGACAAAAACACAGACAAAATTCAGGTTTCAAGATGGCTGCTACCATTTTAGCAATGCTAAACAGCTTTATCGCTTTTTATACACACTGATCAGGCATAACATTATGAGTACCTCCTTATTTTTACGCTCATTGTCCATTTTATCAGCTCCACTTACTATATAGGTGCACTTTGTAGTTCTACAGTTACAGACTGTAGTCCATCTGTTTCTCTGCATACATTCTTCATCATTCTCAGCACTGCAGTAACACTTATGTGGTGGTGGTGTGTTAGTGTGTGTTGTGCTGGTACGAGTGGATCAGACACAGCAGTGCTGCTGGAGTTTTTAAACACTGTGTCCACTCACTGTCCACTCTATCAGACACTCCTACCTTGTCAGTCCACCTTGTAGATGTCAAGTCAGAGAAATGTGCAGAGAAACAGATGGACTACAGTCTGTAACTGTAGAACTACAAAGTGCACCTATATAGTAAGTGGAGCTGATAAAATGGACAATGAGTGTAGAAACAAGGTCATAATGTTATGCCTGATCGTATAACAGTATGTTGTACAGTGTCAGACACTGCATAATCAAGTCTGTTGGAGTTTATTTAACAGCACAACACAGCTTGAGACAAGTGTGTGATGATCTAGGCATGCTGTTAAGTTGGATGCTAACAGGTGGCAGTAAATTTTCATTGCTTGTTAGCTACATTAGCCTTGTAGCTCCAAGGCAAAACTAAGGCTGCCGATGGACTACATTTGGGGTAAGGAAGCAAATGTGTTTGTTTCATATTTTAACTTAAAAAGAAAACTGTCACTCAGATGCACCGTACATTCTGATACATGGTATAAACACAGGAATCATCATTCAGTTGAACAAGTCAGTGGACATATCTCACCATTTCACTTCAGCAGCAGCAATCGCAGTGCCTTTGGTATTATAAGATGCAAACCTGTATGTCTTTGCGTCACCTTTCCTGTGGATGAAAGTTGAATGAATATGTAAAACAGCTGTTTAAAATGACAGTAAACTTTTCATTTAATGAGTTTCCAATATTATAATTCTTACGTTTGAACTGTGGTATTTGTATCTGTGGCATTGTAGCTGAAGTTTGCTGCAGTCTCTTTATTTAATGTCTCGTTCCAAATATCGATAATAATTGTAGTCCATCCCAGAACATTACTCAGAGACCTGACAGAGAGATTGGCACAAACCAGTAGTGGTCACATACTATTCTAGGGAGTGGTTTAAAAAAAAAAGGTTAATGACATTGCATTCCCTCGCGAATGTTTTGCATTCCCTCACAAATAATGCGGTCTTCGATCTCAGTGTTAGTTTGAGTCACTAATAGCAGAATCATGTTTGATTTTGAGAAGCGACACGATGTCTTTCTATTACAATCCAAGATCAATGTAAAATTCAATGAGCTGCTCCGTGTCTGAGCTTAAGCAAAGCACAGCTTTTGCAAGCGAATGCAAACCGTTTGCATCATAATGCAAAACATTTGCGAAGGAACGCAAATTTTTTTGCAAGGGAATGCAATGTCATTTTTTTTTAAACCACGGCCCCTCAGGGGCTCTGTACTATTCTAATGTCAGAAAGAGACAGAAATTAGTTTACGTTTGAATTTCAGGTTTGATTTTCTCCACAGTGCTGATTGGTTGGTTGAGTGAGATGACTGCAGTGTCGCTGGAAGAAGGTTTTTGAACTGGGGCCTGGAGGCATCACACACAAACATGCACCTCTCTAAGATCACCTAATAAACTGTAAATATGGTGCTATTTCACATGAACAGTGTGTTTATCTCCGCTGTTCTAAACGCCTCTTACCCAGGTGCTGGTAGCTGTAGAAGGCTGTCCGGTTATGTCAGTGCTGTTCAGCTCCACGATTATTGTTTTGCTGTCCAGACCTACGGATACGACAGACATCAGACAGTACAGATCACATAACTTTCATTTTCAGTTTGGTGCATGAGCTGTTTGTCTGCACTCATTCAGCCAGATTTTCCTGCGTCACCAGGGCAACAAGAACCAGGGGACCGTTACTGGTTGATCCCATTTGGAACCATTTTCCTACCACATGTAAGAGCATTCTATTGATACCACAGGTTTGTTTGAAAGGTGCTAAGGATGTAACGTGTATAAACAGCTTCACGCTGATAACGCTGTTGTAAATAAAGAGACTTACACATTATTTTTACACATTATACACAAAATTTATGTTTGTCAATATAATATCTTTGGTTGTAACATATCTAGCTATCAAAATGCGTTTGTCAACTGAATATATAAGGTAATTAATCTTGTTTCCAAGAATCTTGTTTAAAAATAGTTTTGCGCACCAAAGTCAGTTGTAATTAAGTTGTCCTATCTCTTATAAGGACATAAGGAGCTGTTTTTTTCCCTTAATATGGATATATGGACAGCATGGCCTGGAAAAAGATATATATATATATATATGTATATATATATACATATAAACACACAGTAATTAAAAGTGCATTAAACAGTTATTGTGCATTAGTGTGCAGAAGTGTGTTCTCTGTGGAGGATGTGTCACCACATAATTTTTTACAATGGAAATCATAACATTTGCGTGCTATAATTTTGTCTAGCTCAGTCTAATCTGGACATTTTTTGCTTTTCCTTATCTAATACACCAAATTAATTGCATGTCACTTAATTAATGAACACAGTGGGGTTATTTTAGGGCAGTGAAATAAAATGTGTAGAGAAGTGGATCCACAATAATGTACTGCTATTGTAAACCTGTGAGTTTATTAAATAATAAAAGATATACAACACACATCATTGTTTTTATTTATTAAATGTGCACTTACATTCAGGAGCAGTCCACCCATTCTTTACTGAAAAATTCCACAGTATAAGAAGATGGTAGAAGAAGATGCTTGTCTGCATAGCTGTTTGTGACTTCAGATGTTTGATGAATGCTGGCTCCTCTACTGACTGTGCTGAACAGAAACTGATACTACACTTTAACTTTATTCCCCTGGTCCAGCTGCCTCTTCCTCACCTGCATGTGGTTTCCAGTAAACCACAGCTCAAAGCCCCACAGGGGCCTGGGCATCTACATGTGCAAACCCTTGCCATTGCTTTTTGTCTGTGGGGTGGTTCTAGATAACAAGACAAGGCAGGTTTTACTGGATCGTCAACAGATGGCTTTTGTCGCACAGTTATCTATGACAGGATGCAGGATATCTGTTTTTACAATTATCACTTAACTTTGTTTACTAATGTAATGCTAGGTGGCTTTGATGGCTTGACTTGAACATAACACTATATACAATAATAATAATAATAATAATAATAATAATAATAATAATGGTAAGCAGGACTCTTATTATGATAGCAGTGACATTAAAGGCACTATGCCAAAGATCATATAGTAAACCCAGATGGTGCAACCTATTCAAGTCCATAGATCTAAAAGGTGTTCAGTTCCAGTCTGTTTAAGTCTTGCATCATCCATTTCATCCCACCCCCATCTCCCTGGGCAACAGCAGCATACTGTGCAGTAAGATCCCCCAACTGCCTGAACAAACTCTAAAATCAGCTCATTGGAAAATGTGTGTTTAGGCTCAAAATACTCACAAGACCACGACAATTACAAAATGACCATGAGTTTGCTGTAATCATGTAGGGGGGACAATAATCGCTGAGGTTTAGTAAAATAGACAGAATTTCCAGCTGGTGTGAATCCGTCCCTTTTAGCCAAAACCATGTGTTCCTGGAAATACAGATAAACCTGTGTTGTCCATGGATTCATTTGATAATTCGTTTTAGTAATTCTGACATGGTGCGTCTACTGTTATGTCCCGAGACACAGTTCGCTCTCCAGCTAGGTCTAAATGATAATAACTGAGCGTTATTGCTTAGTAACACATCTATGAGACGCTGAGATGATTTTTACTTACACACCCAAAAATGCACTTTGTTGTTCTACAATTACAGACAGTAGTAAATCTGTTTCTTTGCATACTGTATTGTTCACAGTGGTGGTGAGAGTGAAGAATTTCATGGCTCTAAAAGTTCCTTCACAGAAAGTTATTACATGAAATGTTTAGGAATATGTTGCCTGAAGCCTGAAACATTGTTTCATATAGTTCTGATATAAGATTGTGGCATGAAACACATTTTAAAAGTTATTTTTAAAGTATTTTTTAATGGCATGCAGGGTGATAAGAGGTAAAATAGACCACAAATGAACTATTACCACTATTTTTGCCTTATCAAGATTACATAAAGAAACTCAGAGGTCAGAAGTAAGTAGTCATTTTGGATAGTAAATAATATATTTTTTACCATATTTACTATATTTGTGTTGTAGACATTGTGACCCCTGGTTCCTATCACCACCACCACATCATTTCTCATTAAACCACTCTGAATGACTCTGAATTGCAGTGTTACAGTAGTAAGACATAATTGCACAGAAACTTACATATATTAAGCAGAAATAAAAGATACAAATAAAAAGACTAATTTGGCAGAAATACAAAACATAGACACAAGTTAAAATATGAGAGAGCAATAAAATGATATCTATTTGCATATTTACGCAGCATATAAGACAGATTTGTGGTCTTTACATGAGAGCAGGTATTGCACTAAGTGGTATGAGGTACTTACAACACAATGATTATCAACGTAACTGGGAGTAGCAGCAGTATTTATGGTCTAAAGTGCGCAGTGAGAATATCATTACAGTATCATATATTGCAGAGTGTGTATTAATAGGAGAGGTGATATAGTGATGTGATCTCTATCTGTGCGGTACGGTCGATTACCACTGACGAACACATTTGACATTTCTCTGTACTGACAGTGCAGAAGTAACTGCCAATCGGCTTCTGTTAGGAATGTGTTCTGAGTCAACAGGTTTTCAGATCAGTGAGAAGTGTCAAATTATTCCCTGTGGTAATCGCTCAGCTGTATGCAGGTGTGACGGTTAGAGAATGTTGAAAAATGCTGCAGTTCTCCTTCAGGATTAGATTTGGATTTGGATTAAAATGGCTATGAGACAGTTTCCTATACCTGGACTGAGTCCAATCTTGGACTAAACTGCAATGTCAGTGGAGACTCACTATTGAAAACCCCTCTTAGAGTTTTAGGTTGAATCTGTGTCCTAAACTGGTCCTGTGTGTTTTCTTTAATAGAGATTAGCACACAAAGTTCATCTGCAGTTTCATTCAACCTACAAAGTCAAAAGATGAGCCAAAAACTATTAAAAAACTAACAGCTGTCTGCAAATGTTAAAAAAAAACAAAAAAACAAAAAACAAACTGCTAGTAAAGCTATCAGAGTGACAGATGTCAAAAACGCCCGGAGTGCCTGTGAGCTGAAAGTGCAATAATTTTGATGGAGATTCATTCTGTTGGTTATTATGAGCAAAAATAAACAATTAGCATAAGGTGGCCATGTTTCTTATTGATTTTCTGTCCTCTTGGATTCATGCTAAGTACTACAACTCTGATACACAGCAAGACAGGCTTTTTATAATTACAAGTTGAGTTGCATATTTAATAAATATTTTTAATAATCAAAATAAATGAACTGAAAGACAGAGCTAAATATTAATTTTTAATAATATTAGTCATTTATTGTTAATTATCTGTACATCATAGTGTCAGAAACCACATGAGCCAGTGGTCACCAACCCTCCTCCTGGAGATCCACTTTTCTTGCAGAGTTTAGTGCCAGCCTGCGTCTAACATGCTGCCTCTCCTCTCACCAAACCCATCCAGTCAATCGAGAACTTCTGAAGATAATTAGGTGTGGCAAATTGTGGTTTGTACTCCAGTCCACAGGAAGGTAGATCTTCAGGACAGGGTTGGTGAGCACTGACATAGCAAATCTATTTGAGATTATTTAGCACCTCAGCATGGTTTGAGGCAAGTGTGTGAAGATTTAGTCATGCAGTTTTCAAAATCCAAAGCATGGAAAAAAAACATGGACTCCTACTATTGTTTTTAGCCACAGAACATTATGCTGTCAGTAAGAATAACAAATTTGTTTACAGTGACATGAGTTTTATTTTTGTTAGCTTAAACATATTTGAAAGAAAGCCATCACATGTGTCATTTAGTTATAATGTAAGAAGTCTAGCCTGCACAGACTACATGTAGCCAATTGGGTGACACAGCTCATAAAGACAGTGTGGACTGATTCACACATTATAGCCAGTTGCTCTTAATCCGAGAGCTCCTCTCCATACTGGCTGCCAGCAAAACAGATGCAAGTCTGAAAGAGTGGATCAGACCAAAACAGTTCAGGCTCTCCAGGTAAGACTTTCCAGGTTGAGGCCTCAAAGTTGATCTGCGATGAGATCCTGAATGAGATCAAGGATTTCTGCTCCGAAAGCCAACAAGAAGGTGGAAAGATGCATGTTATCTGCATCTTCAGAGTCAAGCACCTGCTGATATCTGTACTAAAGGATGTCTGTGTTGAGGAGTGCTGGCCCCTCTGATGCCCAGCACTGTACAAAGAATAGGTTGAGCTGGTGTCTTCAAAAATCCTGACATACATCAATCCTGTCCACCTAGGAGCATGTTCTTACTCAAACTCCTGTCTGGCTCTAGAAAGGATTCTTGTGCTAAGCATGAGTTCTCATCACAGGCTGTGGTGAATGGCCACCAACTCCTGATGTCTTTGAAGGGGGATGTTACGACCCACGTTTTGTCTAGGGTGCTGTGGGATCAGTAACATGAGGCATTAAAAGACAATGACAGATTAAAAAACTGGAGGAACAGGCCAATAGAGCTTTTGAAGCCATTTTATTCAAAACAACCACAATAAAATGGTGTGCTATGATACCTAGTACCACACAGAAGAGTCAAACTGTGGACAGCCCCAAAGAAAAGACCAAAAAAACCTAACCACACTTAGCCACTCTGAAACAAAAAGTACCCAGCAAACCTAAAGAAAGGAAACAAAAGCTAACTATGCTACACTTCAGTAATCAAGAGTACATGTGGTAGTGCCCACCCTCTGACCTAGGGAACTAGACAGAGTGGACTTGACATGGTGAGAATGTATAGGCGTGCCCCTCTTACCTGTTTGAATCCCCCAATGGAACAAATAAACAATCCCTTGTAAAACTAAAAAAGTGTGCAGGCAAAATCCCAAAACCAAAGCACTTCCCCAACACAAGAGACAAAGCTTTGTACACCAAATTAAAACAAGCACCAGTAAAACACCTAAAACAAAAGCACCATCCCAACATAAGAGCCTAAAACCACAGCAGACACCCAATCAGTCCCCACTGTCTTCAACCACCTTGAAGGCCTCTTTTAAAGAATAGGCTCCTCCCCCAACTACACAAGCAAGGCCTCTGATTGGTTAGAGGTCCTCCTCACATGACTGATTGCAGAGCAGGTACACCTGTGAAAGGAGAGTCTAGTGACCTCATACAACTCACAGGTGCATTTCCCAAGCACCACTGACCAGCCTTGCACTAACCCTTTAAGCCAGATGGGGGCAGAGGAGGTCATCACAGTGTTTTAAAAAGTGAAATCTTTGATCTTAAAACTGCACTGAACACAGACAAAACAATTAGAATAAGGCAGACATGTTTCTCATTGATTCTGTCGTCTTGGACTGCATGACAGGCTTTATTTATAATTACAAATTGAGGTGCATATTTAATATCAAATATTTTTAATACTCAAAATCAGTGTGAACTGATTATTATTAATCAGTTTACACCAATTTTATTATAATATTTGTCATATTTATTGTTAATTATCTGTTGCAGGTACACCTGCGAAGGGAGAGTCTGGTGACCTCATCAACTCAGACACTTTCTCAGATGGAAGGTTTCCTGCTACATGCTATCAGCTCTTTGGAATGGTCCACTCAGTTACTGTTAAAATCCCCTCATTATTTTATGTTCCATAAGTTTATCTGAGATTTCAGAAGGAGACATTCTTTCAAGCTTTAACAAAGAATCTGAAGTGAGTTTCTTTGAGAAGGCAGTGCTGAAAGAACAGTTGGACGGATGCTGTTTGTGAAGTAAAAGTGCAGTGTGCAAGATTTAGTGGCATCTAGTGGTGAAGTCTGAATCCTGCTCTCTCACCCCTCCCTTTCCAAGCGTGTAGTAGAACTTATGGTGGCCATCAGGTAGAATGGTACCCTAAATTACCTGTCCAGCAGAAAACAGGCAACTTCGGCATCACTCTGACAACATTGGGCCCTCATCAGCGATTTCCATCTGGAAAAGACCACACCAATGTTTATCCAGGTTTTCTGCTGTCACTTGTCCTGATTTTATTTTGATTTTTCATGTTTTTACTTCTTTGACAATGAGGATTCACCCTCCCTCGCTTTTTCTTGTGCCAAACAATAAGTATGATCAACCATTTGTCGAAATTTGGGGTCTCAAACTTCTCACAACACAAAATGGTTAGCCAGCACCGGCAGCAACCACTGATTCTTCTTCTTTCTACGTCTTCCAACTGGTGCTATAGTGCCGCCGTTTGCTCTGGTCTACTGTAGAAACATGGTGGCGCAACATGGTGGCCTCTGTTGGAAGAGGACCAGCTCCCATTGTAGATACGTGGGGCTTACACAAACACACCAATTCCTAGTTACAGGTGATTGTAAACTAATGAAAACATGGTTTTGTATACTGTATCCCATTTTTCCTAATAGAGCCCATTAAAAATCTTACACACTGCATCCTAAATTCAGCATCTTCCCAACATCAGTGCTTCTCCTCTACATTAGAGGAACCATCAACCTCTCAGGCTGGTTCTACATCTATGACCGTCCCACCAATGAAGAAGTCCTCATTCTCCAGGGTTTCCAGGGCTTTCTCAAAAGTCTTTGGTAAATCAGCCAAGCCATCTACTCACTGATGCTGCATTTTCATCACTTAAAAAACCAAACAAACAAACCATCTGCATGTATTCAGCAGTGTAAGTTGTTTTATCTCCACCAAATTTTTGATAATGTCATGAGAGGTTTCTGAGCATTAGAGAGGTGGAGGATGTCAAGTGCAGTACCGGAAGAGAGTAGAAAGGATTATGATCAGTTCTTGTAGCATAAGTCACCCATAGTAAAGAAATGTTCCATTCATAATGTACAGACACAGCAGGTTAGTCTTTCTTTTTGTCATTAAACAAAACAGCAACCTATTTTGGTTTTAATGAGTTTTAAAATGTACCAGAATATTTGCAAACATCTGACAACGCTTTTGTCTTTTATCTGAACTGAACTCTTAGGGAGGTGTGTCATTGTGCTAGCTCAATGACACACCTGGAAGCACCAGTAAACAAAAAAACGCTAACAAGCAGAAATACAGTCTCATATCAGGTAACTAAACGGTCTGCTTAAGGTGTCAGACTTCTGCTGAGAATCCAACACTTCTTGTGTAGATGCATTTTAGTGTAGATGACAGTCCCATATAATGTTGCACCATATAAAAAGTAATGAAAAGTAGCTGTCAGGCTAGCTGCTTGGCTAAGAGCTGCAGCAAACTGCAAACTTTTTTAGCCAAAACCATTACTTTGATGAACAAATGTAACTTTTCAATGTGATAATTCAATGTGATCTACACATGCAATTGTTGTTTTGGTACAGTTACTGGTCATGTACTAGAGCTTACGAGAGATTAGTGTATTCTCCTATGAACACCAGGCAATGCTTCTCACAACGGTGAGAGGTCAGTCAGTGACTCTGTAAGAGACAGCAACAGTTGTAGGCTGGCCTGCTGGATGGTCTATCAAAAAGCAAGCCAAGCATGTTTACACTTTAACTTTATTCTTTTTCTTTGAAAACATACAAAACTGACAGAAAGTCTTAAGGCACCAGAAGCTCATGCCCACAACTGGACACCTCTAAAAAAAGTGTTTTATGTTCCAGTGTTGTTCCCCAGGTTGTGTAATTTACTGCCATAGGTCCATAGTGGCTGAGTGACATTATCTTGGGATAAGATTTCCCCAAGTCGTAGTGAGATAACATCAGAAAAATTAAGGCAACATCTTTGTCATAATCCAAGGCAGCAGGCTGGTTCACAGAAACACACCAACACGTGTCTAAATACTGGAATTCAACACAGCAGTGTAGTCGAACAAAAAGACAAATAAATAGTTATCAAAAAATACACAATTTGCAGCCCTGAAATGATTTTTTTAAGCAGTCAGCAGAGGAGACTTCACAACCTTATGGAGCTCTTACACACAGACACACAATCAATACAAATACAAAATTCATAGCCTCTAAATATTCACACAGAAAAAGCAAGGACTGATTTTAGGATGCATTTCTTGGTATTTTAAGTTTTATGAGTACAAGTAAAATGTCTTGGTCTACGATTATCAAGTCCAATACTTGAATAGGAATCATATTCAATGGGGAATGTACTGAAGTTACAATTGTTCCCTAGTCCCTATACAGTGCACTACATAGGGCACTTTTGCACTGAGAGCCATTTTAGACTGAAGCCGAAAACTAGGCTTGCTGTGTGTCCCAGGGTGAAAAATCAGCAGACACAAAGTCCTCATATCTCACAGTTTCAGATATGAGAATAAGCTCCCCTCCAATTTTACACTGAAAACCAGCTGTAAAAAATGTTCTCACTGGAAGTCAATGAGTTTCACACATCATCCTGAGAATTTTCATACGAGTGATGAAATAACCTTTGGTTCCAGGTCCTATTCAAATCAATGAGACAGATTCACAAATGTTTGCCGTAGTAGCGAATGCCTTGCCAGAAAATGCTCTGCGTAGTTGCATCTGACTACATTCTTTATTGGGCAAATGTTATAGGAAGAAATACCAAGTACCACTCTTAAATATCAGACACTGCTGCACAGGAGATTAATAACATTGCTTGCCAGGCACTGGGTGGTTAAATGGCCATTATATGATAGGTGATCCCACGGTTAAATGATATTTGATATTATTTAAACAGTTTTAAATGTAATGATTACTGACAAACATCCAAAAATGACAGACAAAACAGACATCTAAGAGTATTTATCAGCATTTTATAACTTCACCTCTAGCCCAAGCCATTTTGTTGTATTTTCATATCTCTTAAGTCATTTAAAGAACAACTTCTTCACTGCTGTCCACAACCCACATCATCCCTTCTTCCATCAGTGGTCCACCATAGGACCACCACTCGCCTGATATTATTTGGATGTTGGACGTGGTATTGGTTATGATAGTGTGTGGTAGTGGGTATGACTGCATCAGGCATAACGCTGTCCACTGCTGAGGTTGAGTGCTTTAAAAATATCCTGTCAAGAGCAGCTCTGTGGTCAGAAACTGACCACTGATGATGAGCTAGAGGATGACTAACACAAACTGCACATCAACAGATGTGCATCAGCCTCTAACTGTACACCAGCAAAGGGGAGCTAAAAGAGAGCGGCTTCTGTGCCTGATACCATGACCACATCAGTGTGGAGAATGGTCTACCATTCAAATAATATCTGGTCAGCAGTTCAGATGAATGGAGGGTGGACAACAGGCTACAGTGTAATTATGTACGCAACAGACCTGTAAGGTAGGGGGCCTCATAGGTACAAGACCAGAGTATCTAATAAACTGGCAACACAGTGAATGTGCATCTGAGCAGTGCTTTTTGACTTAAGGTGTAGTTGTATTTAAAGCTGATGAGATGATAAAAACAATGACGTACTCTCTAAAGCATACTGACAGCTGAATGGCTTAAAGCAGGGGTGCGCAACTCTGGTCCTGAAGGGCCGGTGTCCAGCACAGTTTGGAGGTTTCCCTACTTAAACACACCCACTAAACCTGCCAATTAACAGATAAATGCAATCAGGTGTGTCTTAGTAGGTAAAACACCAAACTGTGGACACCGGCCCTCGGGGACTGGAGTTGTGCACCCCTGGCTTAAAGAAACAACGTCCAACAGATCCTTCCCAGCTTCCACGCTACAGGTTTCTGCATTTCTGTGCAGCATCCTTGTGTGCACTGATCTAGAACCGGGATCAGCTCTACTACACAGAGAGACTTTAAACGCATATCATACTTGGGCTCAGGTCTCACTTCCTGCAGAATAAAAGGCATAGATATCCTGAGAAATTCAAACATGTGAGAGAAGCAAGGTAATCTGACAGCTGATCAGAAGGGCAATTGCCAAACCCCGCCCCCAAAAAACAAAAACAAACAAAAACAAACAAACAAAAAAACACTCAGTCAACTGGGCATTGATGCAAGATCAGCCACTAAACTTCGAGAGCTATCTTCCATTTAAAGATTAAATCAGGATCCCTGCTCCATGAACAGATATTATCAATCTACAATACTCTCACGAGTAGTTCAAGCTAGGGTCACTGATTCAAGATTGGACAAGAACACTAATTAAAACTTTTTTGGTCCTCTGGAGCGGCTTCTGACTGACAGTTTCCATGATTTTTTTCAAATGTTTGCATAATTGTTGAAAAGTCATTCAGAGTGGTTTGATATGAAATTCTGGAGAGTCAGAATTGTTCACAGTGGTGGTGAGAGGAAGCAGATGTTTGAAGCTTTAATGCCTCTAAAAGTTACCTCATATAAATGTTACATTCATAGCGTACATTCAAGTGCATTGTCAGGGAAAACAGACCCCAAAGAACTCTCCCTGCCCGAAGTAAAATTGACCATTATCAAAAACATTACATATAAAAACTCAGAAGACACCTGCAGGTTCACTGGTCACGTGGTATGATAAATAAAATGGCCATTGTAGACTTCACAACCCCTTATCACCACCACTGCAAAGAAATCTGAGTCAGTATGTTTCTGTACAATCCACTATTTTATATCAAATCATTCTGAACAACTGAATAGTTTACATTTCAACTATTTAGTTATGCAAAAAATCATTGGGACAATCCAGAGCTAACAATTCAATCCATGGTCACCAATTCAAGACATTACCTCGCACTGGAACTGAAGACCAGGTTTTGTTTTTTTAGAACAGATTCATGATCAGACGTACAGCATCTGAACCTGTTTCTTAGTAATAGTGTAATTTAACTTAGTCAATCTTGAGCTGTCAGACTGTCACTAGCAGTTCAATCCAGGATCACTAATCCAGCTCCAGATTTTAATCATCTCCTGTGGGCTCCTGGGATGCACCAGCATCAAGCTCTGGTAGGCGCAGGCGTTCTCTCTGTACTTTTCTTCGATGTTGAACGTCCTAAAGCCTTTGTGCTTCTCGGGCACCAGGCCCAGTCTCTGCAGACACATGCCTGTATAGACATCATCAATGGGGAACAGGGAGATGTGCTGCGAGACATTCTTCAGGCGTAGTGCCACACTGCCTGAATAGAGGTACCCTCCCCCACCGGCATAGGGCGGGTAGGGTCCCACAAAGACGCTCTCAGGGATGTAGTACTTTAGCTTCTTGTCCCGGTGAGGTCCGGCATTGGTTATCACATCTCCAATGAATAGATCCCGTGCCGCGGTACCTGAAAGTCCACCAAGGTACCTCAGGATGTGGCGGGTGTTGACGAAGACGTCGTCGTCACCCTTAAAGACGTAGCGGGCTGAGGGGCAGTGATTGCCCAGCCACTCCAGGAAGAGAACCTCCTTCAGGGTGAGATTGAAGAAGGTATCGCGGTAATCCCACTGAATAAGGTCCCCATGCAGTGCTGCCTCATGACGGACCATCCCTGACAAGTCTGGGAAGTGGTCAACCGCTTCAGTGTTGCCAAGCAAGAAGACAGTGGCCACACGATGGTTGTCAAGGATGCCGGCACGACCCCAAGACTGCCTGATGGCCTGGCGCCGGTCGAAATGTGGTGCCAGAGACTTAATGGCAAGCAGCAGGAAGGGCTGTTCTGAGCAAACACTGGACACATCTGTTAGCATAGGGTAAGACCTGCACCGCATGTACAGGAGAAAGTCCTTGAAGCGCTGGGGCAGGGAGTTATAGTCCTTAATCTGCATGGTCATGCTGAGGTCCGGCTCACATGGGTCTGCCTGAGTCGTGTAGTTCAACCAGTCGGAGAGTTGTGGGAGCTCCTGGAAGGATGAGTTGCTGGTGGAGACCGCAGAAACAATCAAAGGGTTGTAGATGTGGTCCAGGAATTGTTGCTCACGGTTCCAGAACGCCTCACTGAGTTCAGGCTTCTTCCAGAAGCGATTTGGAGGGACACGTGGTTGTGTGTTGTCTTGTTTGCCCTGGCTGTAGCTCCGGGTCACTTCTACCAGGATGTATATGAGGAAGTTGACCATCATCATCACGCCCAGGAGCTTTGTCTTTTTCCGGCTGGCATGCATCCTGAAGATACGCTCCCCACCTACAAACAAAAACAAACACAAAGGAAGACTCATAAAATATCACTGGGTAAGAAGGCTGATCCAAGACCAGACTTCTTCCATAAGTACACTGATTTCAGTGACTTCCATTAGCTTGGAATGTCATGGAATTAGCCAGGGCTGTCCAAATACAGTATAGCGCTGCATTCACAAGACATTTTGGTATCTGTAATAATGCGTTCATAATCCTTGCTGGTTTGTTTTGGGTGTATTTGAGGGCGAGGAGACTGATGTGGGTGGGTAACTCCAGGCTTGAAGGCTTGTAAGCGAATACTGCTGACAGTTGCTGTTCTTTATCATGAAATGAAGCAAAACTACCTGTGTGAGACCAGTCATTGCCCTGCTATATCTTTATAGCTGAATGTGAGTCGACGGCATCATTGTTTATTGACATAACTGACTGTAGGCCCTGCCCCATGCTGCATCCTATTGGCTGTCGCAGAGTACGCTCTTCTGGTGAACCTTAACAGACAATGGAGTATAATTTTTATGCACCACCATTTGTTGCTGTCATTTCCACTGAAATCAGTGGAAAGAAATGTGTTTTTAACAGATACCAAAATGCCCTTGTGAATGCAGCAATGCATAATCTGATTTTTCTGCTTCAAAACATCTAACTGTCCAGTGACGTAGACCTCTTGGACACCGCTGAGCTCTATAAACTCGTGATCCTCAATGACCTCCTTCAATACTGCTCAAAAATCTCATGCAGCACATGCACAATATCACCACTCCCCCAATATCTACATGCTGAGATTTAGGGAAGCTGTAAAAAAAGGGCCAGAATTGAGAAGATTCAAGATTCAAGGTTCTTTATTGTCACTGAACAGGATACAATGAAATTGGGTGACGAAATAAGCAACCCTATCACCAAAATGTCAACAAGTACTGACGAGAAAATTCATGGAAATGAAAAAGGAATCATGAATAAAACTTAGAACATTAGATGTGTTTGTTAGTTCTTTTGACATCCTTGATACAGCAATAAAAACAGCATCAGATGTGTTAGGAGCGTCCATCCAAAGTGACCACCACAAAACCAAACCCGACAAAAAACATTGGATGTGGAAGTCACAAAGCAAGCAACCCATTTTCTAGCCACCATGACCAGAGACAAACCTACTTAGGTTCAAAGTCATTGAAAGCATTAGACGTGTTATGGAGAGCGTCTATCAGAACACAACTTGTTGTCGGTCTTCACAGTCGGACAGCAAAGAAAAGGGTTCAAAGCCGCCTGATCAATTTGAACCCTTTTCTTTGCTGTCCGACTGTGAAGACCAACAACAAGTTGTTTTCTGATTAGCTGGTTAGCTGTGGTTCAGACTCCAGTGAGCAGTGGGTTACTCACAGCTGGAGCAGGAGCAGGGCACGTCAATGGTGAGCTCCATGAGGGCGCTGGATTCAGGCCAGCTGGGTCCAAATTGCCGATGCCTGTGGTTGGGCCAGAACTGTGAGGGCAAGACCGGCTGCATACCAGCAAGCTTTTCATTCCAAACCCTTCTCTATCTCTTTCCTTTCTTCTCCTCCTCTCTTTTATCCACCGTTCCTAACCTCTTTCCTCACAATCTTCTTACTACTTTTCCCCCCCAAACGTATCCTTCCTGTTTCTTTCCTCCATCTGCTGCTTTTCTTCATCTCTCTCACACGTCTTGTTACCTCCCTCTGTCTCTCTCTCTCTCGCTCGCTCTCTCTGTCTCTCTCTCTCTCTCTCTCTCTCGCTCTCTCTCTCTGTCTCTCAGGAGACAGTAGTCATGTGTTCCTGATTCTTGCATCCTCATGACACCAATTACATGCAGTATCCTGGAGTCACACAACAGCTGGAGAGACGCCCTGTAAAAAGGCGTTCACACTATTACATCTAGCTTCTCAGTGATCAGCCTGTCTCCGGATCTTCACAGTGCTGGAGTTTAGACCTCAGTCAAATCTAACTTCTAAATCAATGCATCAGACAAGTATTTCACCTCTTATAGTTTAACACATATGGCCAAAATATAACAATACAGTAATAATTAAAAGGGGTACAAATCTCTGAACTCTGCACAATTAGTTTCAATCATAATACTTTAAGAAATAATTCTGTGTATTCTACACTGTAAAAATGATGCAAGAAATATGTTAATAAATGTCTCTTAATATTAAAAGTTCAACAAACTGAAAACTGAGTCAACCAAGTTACTTTAAGTTAAAAAGTTCCAGCATTTTTACAGCGTCTTCTATATATAATTGAATGCACAAGTTTGTGCACCCCTGGTCAAATGACATGGTTTGTTGATTTTCTAAGTTAAAATAAAAGATTATTGTTTATTCGCTGAATTTAATATATTGAGGAAAAAATAAAACACAAAATGTGGCCTGTGTAAACATTATGACACATTTTATATTTTGTGTTATTTTTTTCCCAATATTTTAAACTCAGCATATGAATAGAACTTGTACACAAACTAATCAGCAGAAAACTGCAATGCATATTTAGGTTTGTTCACTGTAGAGGAAGTGTTAACTTATCTTCTTATTCATGAAACACAGTCTGGCTGGAGTGCTCAAGCATTTATGTGCCTGTGGTACAATCCAGAAGTTTTAAAAAAAGAAAAAAAAAAAAGAAAAGGAAAAATAAAAAAGTTGTATGGAATCTTTACATAGTAGTGGAATATATACAAGAAGTTTCTGGGGGCATTTTTATACTTGAAAACAGCCTGAGAATTTAGAGCTCATGCCAGCATCTGATATATTTCATGCATTACATTATACATATACACAACCATTTCTAAAATGTAGAAGCTGAGACTGGATCTACCTTCTTTAGCACCACAGAGAAAAATAACATTTATTTCTGAACGGTTACAAATGCAGATATTTTAGAGCAGCAGCTCCGCATCACCTCCAGAATATAAGCACATCATCAAATATCAGGCAGAAATGACATTCACATATCAACACCTGCCTGATGCCAATAATTTTTTTAGACAAATATCTGCCGGCAATGATGATTCTGATATCACGGAGCGTCCTTAATTACCTAGATTTTCCTTTTTGGTTAAATTATAAACACATGCTTATTTACACATTTACTGCCTGTTATTATAATTTACTTTAATTTTAGATAAATACATCCACATCGACTTTGGATTCCATTTCGAATCCAATGTGGTTGAAGCGCCACCTTCAGATCAGTTCACTGATGCATTTTTACACTCAGAGCCAGATTTTTTCATTCTGGCCAGTTTAATTTAAATGATATGTCGCTGTCCAAAGAACAACGTGTATCTTCCTTTTTTACATCATTCGAGCATGGCTGACGTCCTTAACATTGTGTCAAATTCTCGTGTTGAATGGACCAATAGAAATGTTCCAAAATTGCTTGGAATAAAATTTAATTACATTAACTTAAATTGAACGTAAAGAACATTTTTGCCTGTAAAGGGACTGTTTTGGAGATACTTATTTTCCTTTGGACAGCGATGACATTTTAAAAGAAGGCTTCATCAGTTTTTTCTAAATGATGGCTGGTGAGGACCAGTTCAGTACTGGGTTTTGTCTCAAACATTTCAACACACCGTTACAGAAAGTTTGGTCAAATGGGTCACTCTCCGTTTGGAGTGGGAATTCAGGTGGATACATTTAAAAAAAAATCTATTTCTTTCATCCCAAAACTAAATAATCTTAATATGCCCATTAACACCTATTATCATATATGCAAAAATGAGGGTTTAATTCCAAATATATTTTACAGTCACTGGTGTTGTATGAATGTGGTGTAACACCAGTGACGATGACTCCGGTGACATTGTGATTAAAACTGAGGATTTTGTAAATTGGCTGACTCATTGTTCAGGTGACCTTGTGCAACTATTTGATATCAGTAATAAAAATGATAATATGGCATTATTTTGACAATATTTTAACTACCCAGCCATTAAAGTACACAACCAATGACTCATAGAAGTTATCGGCTGCCTGATAAATAAAATTAATAATAAATTAATGAGATATAATGAGTAAGTGTGGACTCGCCTTCTCAAGCCTTGAAATGATTCCTCTCTGATGAGCCAAAGACGCAGCTCAATAGAGCTGAAAATACTGTGTTGAAATGTATTATAAGAGTCCTGATAACACCAGTGACCAAAATCTCTGTGACAATAATTAACAATAATGTAATTTTTAAATAAAATATACTACATTTAAAAATATGTAACATTAATGATATAAAAAGTGAATCTATTTTATACACATTTATTATTCAGTTAAGTTAAACCTCTTTAAAATTTTGTTTTATATTAAAACGGTTTCTCAAATGGTGAGAATTGATTATGTGACAAGCTGTTTTAGATATGCAGAGCAACTATGAAACAGGATTAAAAAAAAGAGAAATTAGAGAAAAATCATAAGGAAAAAGTATTATTTAATCTTAGGTCAGCTGTGTAAATGTTCATACTGACTTTTGGAGCTGTGCCTCATATTTTAAGCATCTTTTTAAGCCCTTCAACTTTGTGACACGGTTTCCCACTGCAAATGGAGAGTGACCCAAATATGCTTTATCTTCTCAGTGGGGATTCTCCACTGGAGACCCTGTTCTACTGTAAAACACTGCAAAAAAACTCATTATGAGCTACAAAAGCGTGACTCATTTACAGACATTTTTAAAACGGTTCTAAGCTATTTTATCTGTAATACGTATCTGGAAAGTTTCTCATTCTACCGGCAGATCAGTTTTAATTGCTTTACGAAATAATCCTTGAAACAAGCAAAATTACCTACCAATAGAATAAGAGGTGACTAAGAGAATTTCACTGGATTAAACAGCTTAAAACAAGTAAAATGTCTAGAAATGAGTTAAATATAGCGTAACATTCTTACAACAGACCTAAATGAGCCGTTTTGAATATACTGACTAGATTTAAAATGATTTTACTTGCCAAGATATCATTTCTTTTCAATGAACTAAACCTAATCAAGCAAAACAAACATAAAGGACATGAAGGTTATTGGAATATTTATAAATCCAGACACTTTAATCCAGTGTTTATAGCAGAGGGTTAATCACAAGGCTTAGTGGGGCCTTAGATCTGTAATCTGGGAAAACACCTAATTTAAGGGTTCATATTTTGAATTAGTGATGAGTTTTTTGTAATAAAATCTGCTATTTAGCTCAGATTTAGCTGAAAATTTAATTTCAACCCCTGTCTGTGCAACAAGGGTTAAATACTTCAATATATACAATACTACACACTGACGTTTACTCATAGAGGCTTTTCATGGCATACACACACACACACACACACACACACACACACACACACACACACACACACACACCCCTCCTCCACTATCAGTACACACTGTGTCTCTTTCTAGCCATATAATTAACACTAATCTTTCATGTCTGGGAAGAAGCAGCAATAAAGAAAGAGAGGAAAAGAGAGGGATGAAGGAGGGGTTTACAGTAACAGAGCTTAACTCCTAACATCAAAGATGAACGCCATGTGCCTGAATGTGGGCTGTAGAACCATGGTACAAAAGTCACAGCACTCACACACAGTCTTTTATAGCTCGGGCAGATCAGTTCAGTATCATGCTCCAGCAGAACTGCCCCACGTCACGGTCAACACACAGTGAAGTGGCACTCAGGGGTTGCTTATGACAATGATTAGCTGGATTTCTCATTCTCAGTCTTTTTTCAGGTAAACATATGCTCATTCAAATTTGAGGCCTGCACCTAGTTCTGTAAGGCAAGGCAGGGCAAGCTTATTTATATAGCACCTTTAATACACTGCTGTCATTCAACGTGCTTTACAAATGAGAAAATACAGTCATTTAAAAAAGGAGAGTAGAAATTAAAAACGTGATTAGAACAATATATTTAAAAGGGAAAATCATTAAATTAAAAATCAAACTAGAAATTAAATTAGAATAGTTAAATAAATTAAAAATGAAAAGTTTGGATAAAAAAGTGCCGTTACAGAGGAAAAGAGGCTAGAAACGCTAACCATGTTCAAACTGAGCTGAAAGCTGCTCAAACAGGAATGTTTTGAGCCTGGAGTCCAGTGTCGGGGCTCTTCTAATGCTCTCTGTTAACTGGTTCCATTTAGGAGCAGCATAGTAGCTAAACGGCAGCACCTTAAACTCTATTCTATATCAGACTGGTAGCCAGTGTAAGGATTTAAGAATGGGGGTGATGTGTTCCATTCTTTTACTCCTAGTGAGACTCTGGCAGCTGCATTTTGAATCAGCTGAAGCTGTTTGATTGTCTTTTTTGGGAGTCCAGTTAGGAGACCATTACAGTGATCAATCCTGCCAGAAATAAAGGCATGGATGAGTTTCCCCAGGTCTGTTTAAATCAGAAAATCTCTGATCTTGTTGACGTTTTTAAGGTGGTAAAAAGCTGATTAAGTAACTGCTTTGACACGACTGCTGAAAGTCCATTAGTACAGCAAGGTTACGTACTAGCTCTTCAGATTTTAGGGCTCCTGAATCCAGATAGGCAGCTAGTCTGTGCCTCTCGTTGCTATTCCCAAATAAAATAATCTCTGGTTTATCTATCTTCAACTGCAGAAAGTTATGGATGTGCTCAAGGCACTAATAAAGTGAGTCACGGGGACCATCATTGTTAGAGGGCCAAGTAGATCTGACATTGTGTAACATGCTGGAAAATGGCTGTAGGGATGGGCAAAATGGTGATATGTTAACATTATCATGATAAACTACATGAACATGAACTGCTGAGCATATCATGGGTACTGTTTGAACTTCTAGAACACACTGCTTTATTCTAGAACACATCGTTAAAAAAGATTTAGACCAATTCAAAAGAGCCTTTAAACTACAACATGAATAATCCGCATATAATAACTGCTTAGTAACAAGCAGCTGATTGGGTCTCGGTCCATTGTGACATCACCTTAAACAAGTAGCTGATTGGGTCTCGGTCCATTGTGACATCACCTTAAACAAGTAGCTGATTGGGTCTCGGTCCATTGTGACATCACCTTAAACAAGTAGCTGATTGGGTCTCGGTCCATTGTGACATCACCTTAAACAGCAGCTGATGGGTCTCGGTCCATGTGACATCACCTTAAACGAGTAGCTGATTGGGTCTCGGTCCATTGTGACATCACCTTAAACGAGTAGCTGATTGGGTCTCGGTCCATTGTGACATCACCTTAAACGAGTAGCTGATTGGGTCTCGTCCATTGTGACATCACCTTAAACTAGTAGCTGATTGGGTCTCGGTCCATTGTGACATCACCTTAAACTAGTAGCTGATTGGGTCTCGGTCCATTGTGACATCACCTTAAACTAGTAGCTGATTGGATCTCGGTTAAGATAATGGTAACAACTGGTTAAGATAATGCTAAAAAACAGAGAGACAATCAAGCTACTAAGAATCTCGCAACCATAACATGAAACTTTCCGAAGTATAGAAAACTGACACACTTTGTGACACTCATTAACAGATGCAGCCTAAGGGCAGATTACACATGGTGTCAAAACAAGACAGGACGAGTCAAAGTACATTACAGCCGACAGGAATTCTGTCTGACATTTGAATTCATGAAAATGATCTTCAGACTGACACGTGCAGGACATGCAGCACACGAAAACAGCATACGGCACCGCCTGTTTCACCATAATGAAGACATTCTGATTCAGTCCACAGCAGAGTCTCCTCTCAAATTAATAAATAAATGAAATAAACGTCCATCAATAGCACATTTTGGCAATTACATATTAACTCTTAGATATTATTCTCAAATGATCAGAACCTTTAAGGGTTATAAAACCTTTACATCAGAGTGTTTAACTCTGGTCCTGGAAGGTCAGTGTCCTGCGCACCTTGGAGATCTCAGTGCTCAAACACTCTCATTAACCTGGCAGTTATCAGACACACCGGACCAGGTGTGTTTGAGTCGGGACATCACCAAACTGTGCACAACACGAGCCCTCCAGGACCACCTATGCTTTATATTATGTGAACGTTCTTGAAAAGGTTCTTCACACTCGCATCTTCAAGGAACCATCCATCAGAGGGTTCTTTAGGGAATCAAAAGTAGATATTTTATGGCAGAAGTGCCCAGTGCTGGTACTCGGTCATTATTGCCTTAGACAGTTTAGTGTCAACACATCAGACTCTAAAAATATTTAGAAGCTCCTAAAGGGAAAAGGTGTGTTAGATTAGGACTGGAGCTTAACTCCACAGGGCAGCAGATCACCAGGACGGGGGCTGATGGAACATTTTTGGCATCATTTTTTTAAGCATAGGAAAAGCAGTGTCCACTAGCTAAGTGTTTAGCATGCACAACAAAGTGAATACTCTAATAAAATTGTTAATGACAGACTACTGATTACACAGATTTGGGTCCATGGATGCATTCATTCCTGTCAGAGATGTGCGAGCACGTTGGTGAGTAGTACAGCACTATTCTGCTTTGGACGGTGACGCAATAAAACAGCGTTGTAGTTAAATTATATTGTGGTGCCAATTGGGAGAGTAGAGAGGAGCACGCAGAGGACTCCCAGAATGCCGTGCGCCTCTCCGCAGCCTTTGTTTAGTTAAATTTAATGTTTTAAAGCAGAGACGTGTGAATGATCTGGTTGTGGTAAATCGTGTCCTTTTTAGCTAATTAGTGTGCTGGAAGTCTTTACCGCCTTCAAGTTATGTTTGTCTTTTGATGGCCTGTCCTCAAGTCCCCCCTGGGAGTTAGTTCCACTCTCCGCCTGCATTTCAAAAAAAAGAGCACTGTCCTGACAGATGGCAGACTCCGCGTCTTCTTCAGCGCTAATGCTGAAATACTTTATCCTTTATATTCATATGACTCATCAAATATTCTGCTCTTCTGTGACGCTGTTTACACAGACACTGCGCTTCACTGTTCACAAAATAACCGGTCCAGCTTTAAGTGACTTTTAATCTGTTATAAAAACTTTCTCTACAGCGATTCAAACTGTTTTCTGCATCCAGCAGATGGCGCCAACAATGGCAGCTACAGTTCTACACTAGCTAAACGTTCTAGAGCGCTAGGATTACATTACAAAGTATCCCTGGTATGGTTTGGAAATCTGCAGTGAACTGTTTGTTTCTAACTACTATTTTTCAACACGTTTGCAATGGTTAAACATATTTCTTATGTATTTATTTTTATGCATCATGCAATTGCACTATGCAATGTACACACTATACTATACAATATACAATACAATTGCACTATATAATAATTTACCACAGTATAATAATTTACCACAATTGCACTATATAATAATTTACCACATTGTATATGGTTTTAAATAGGAGGAGAGTCTGCCACTTGGGTTATTATTTAAGAGGCTGAGCAGGAAGGAAGAAACAACGTTAATAATAATCAGACTGGAAGGAAATGTTGTCAAATGTGTTTCTATGTGGATTTCTATGTTGATTACACATTCAGTAAATATTTTATATATTCAAATAAGTTGAAGTAACTGGTGAATTGCATTACAAATGGTCACCTATTTGGATGAATTTGCTTCTAAACAATGGAGTTTGGGATCTGATTAGTCTAACAATAAACCCAAGTGTCATAAATGGCTCAAATATATAATTTTGGAAAACATTCTGTTAAAATAGTGTAGAATGTGTATTGAAGGATGTTAATAAAACACCAAAAATATGCTTGTAATTGAGCAATTGTAATTGTAACTGAGTAATGCTTGTAATTGTAACTCAGTCATCAGTGTGGGCTTACAAATACTGAATCTTTGTTGCCATACTCTTCCTAAAATGTACACATTTACAAACCCAAAGCCTGCCCTTTTAATGATCAGACATCTGCAAAAATACACTGTATGGCTAAACGTTTGTAGACACTTGCTCCTCCAGCGTTTCTTCTGAAATCAAGGGTACTAATAGGGAATTTGCCCACTCTTTGCTGCAGTAACATCCTCTACTCTTCTGTAAAGGCTTTACACTAGACGGTGGAATCATCCAATGTCAGTAGCTGACCTCACTAATGCTCTTGTGCTGAATGCAAATCTCTCACAGCAATGTTCCACCAAAGGTATAATAAAGTTGGGACACTCTGGAGTAGCTGCACATGAGCCTGAGGTCATCATGTCCAAAGCCAAACATCTAGAGGGGTATAAAGCTCCACAGCCCAGTGCTGGGGGGCTCTATACCTTTCTAGCTGACGTTTGGCATTGGACTATTGTGCTGGTCAGTGCTTTTCTAGGTTGGGCAAAAAAAAAACAAACAAACAAACAAACAAAAAAAAAGAGTACTGATGGCTGAATACTGAATACACTGTCCTAAATGGATTCAGTAATGTAACCCATTACAATACAAAAAAGTGGTGTATTCAGAATATATTTAGAAAACTTTGAGAGTACATGTTGATAATTTACATGGAAGAAATCTGCTGCAATTTTTACTTAATTCACATTAAAATGTATTACTCTGATAATATGTTTCATAAAAAAATCTAATTATTGAAACGAAGACTAAAATGCTTATAAAATTCTCAACGTTATTTCGGCTCTCGTCGACTGACACTGCTGCTCCCATAATCCCATTGATTTTTCATGACCAAAGCCAACAATTGGCCATATCCCAGTAACAAAATCTCAACAAATCTGACTATATAGTGAGCAGCTATGTGATGGTCAATTAATGATGTGTGTAACCTGCCACAGAATGCATGAACATCCACCACTGAGGATACTGTTCAGTTCGGTCATTAGGGGTGCAACGACTAATCGACTTAGTCAACTAAAATCGACGACCAAATTAGTTGGCAACTAATTTCATAGTCGATTAGTTGATGTCATCGCGCGTTTCTCGCACTAACTAGGAATGTTTTGACATTACCGCTTACTGGAGAGTCAACAAAAGCGCGACACCAGCCTCAAGGACAAAAACAGTGGGAGCTTTTCATGCTAAACTCAGAAAAAAAGGTTGTCAGTTGTGCTATTTGTAAAAGATAATTTGTCATACACCCTCCATGTTGAGCATCTGAAGAAGAAACACATCAGCTCACTGGACAGAGAAGATTCATCTCTGTAGGTTAGCTATGCTAGCGGGCCATAGTTGACTAATGTTAATGTTAAAAGCTGTCCTTCATGTAATGAACGGAGCTGTAACATCTATTTCGAAATGCAGGTTCTCTGGAATCGTTAATGGAGTTGGAGCGGAAAGGAAGAAACTATTATTCACAACAACCCTGTTCACATTACAAATAATCGTTGTCTTAACATCAAGACCACCTCGACGTTACACAAGAATGTTTGTAAACAGTTACAAACTGTTTTCTGTTTGTCTCAAGTTCTCCGCTAATGTTCACCATCACTTGCAAACAGTTTAGAAGGTAGTTGGACTAAGGTTTACTGTTGAAACTGAATGTTTACACAAAATTATTCAAATTTAACTGTTCATAGAGAACAAGTTTGCCACAAACGTTTGCCACTGCTTGCCAAATTTGTACCCAACTCACGTTTTTGGCTGGAGAGAGTGTTGCTCATAGATATACATACATAAATGCTGCGTTATCTTCAGCCAGTAACATCAGTGGCGCCGCCATTTGGAGGCAGTCAACATCGCTGCTGGACTGCATTCAGTACACAGAGCAGCATTTAAGGAAAGTTCTGTCCAAAATTATACTATTTTAAAGATATTGCACTCAGAAAGCGGAATAGGATTGTATAACGGAGGGAACGCAGTGACGCTCATGTTTGTGAGTTGTTTATTGTTTGTTTGATGTTTGTGTAGATATGTCCGTGTGGTTGGTGAAGCACAGAGAACCCGCTGATGTGATTAAGGAAATACTGATTTAGTTTTGTTACATTTTATTGCTGCTACTTTGCACATGATTTTAAATTTTGACAGGAAAAAGATTTTGTTGTTTTATTTATCTTTTGTATTAGCAGGAAAGTTCATTAAAACTGTGAATTTTTAAATAAGGTATTCATCCTTGTCTTCATTGTTAGTTAGCAAATGCATAAAACAACCTCAAGCTAAGTTTAAAAGCTGATCGCTTCATAGTTAATTGAGCGTTCGATAATTCGAATCATCAAATATTTGTTTCAATAATCGCTAAATTATTAGACTACCAAAATACTTGTTTGTTGCAGCCCTATCAGCCATCCCTCCAAAGTGTTTACCCATGCTCAGATTAATAACTGATCATCACACTGATTTATCAGTCTACTAAGGCTTTAGCAGAGCTCAGTAACACAGATTAATAACTGATCACATTGATGTATCAGTCTACTCAGGCTTTAGCAGAGCTCAGTAACACTGATTAATAACTGATCACATTGATGTATCAGTCTACTCAGGCTTTAGCAGAGCTCAGTCACACTGAGATTAATAACTGATCATCACATTGATTTATCAGTCTACTCAGGCTTTAGCAGAGCTCAGTTACACTGAGATTAATAACTGATCATCACATTGATTTATCAGTCCACTCAGGCTTTAGCAAGAACTTCAGTGTCTGTAAAGAAGCTGTTTTTTTGAGTTATTTGTTAGAGTATATCCTTACATACAGCGGGCTGATGTTAAGGTACTTGATAAGTATTGATGGTGTTATTTTTTAAAGATGGGATATCTTTTTTATTTAGTGGGTGGGTTTTCTGAAAGTATTCCTCTAAAAATGTAAAAGGTAACTATTCTGTGGATCGCTTTAGCAAAAATGTAACTTGGACTGAAAAGAGAGTACTTGTAGTCCATTACCTCCCAACCCTGTGCTTTTCTATTGAGATTATACAAGCTGTGTGGCGCAATTACGCAATTACCATCATAGGTGCAGGTAGCTGAACACCTACCGCGAAGTTAGAAAGGCTGTCTGGATGCTTTGAGACACATAACAGTGTAGTTTTCAACAAAAAAGTGACGCATGAGAGTTTCTGAGTGTTAGAGTTGAGCTTATCTCCATTCCCCAGGCTGACTGACTGACTGACTGGGCTATAAGTAAAGAGAAACATGGACTTCGCCTTGGTGACACCAGACATTTTCAAAGGAGGTTACATTAAAGCTGCCTGTCTGCGGCCAAACTAAGCGTCTGCAAGGCAGCCTCAGCGTTTCAAGCACAGAATCACGTCTGAGAAACAAAAACATGACTTAAAACATCGAGACAACGTTGATACGATTAGTCTTACCGTTTATTGAGTCTCCGGGTCCTCAAACACAGTCAGTCTCCCTCAGAGCTGCCACAGTGTCCCACCCAGCTTCTCGTTATCGTGACTAAAATCATCCTCAGCAGCGAAACGGCGTCTCCGGTTCTTTAAAGCATTTAAAGTGGTGTATTATTCTGACGGGGCTGCTGGAGGTGAACCGACCACTGTGACTGAACTTCACCCGAGCTGCTTAGTCGAGGTGGTTTTATTCCCCACCCACATTCAGAACAGCCAATCGCAGCGCAGGGGGCTTCCGCAATACGGGTGGGGAATAAAACAACAACACGTCGTTTTATTAAACACACGCGAAACTGGGAATTATCGATAAGGGTGGGCGGTAATTCGATACGATAGTCGATTTATGATAGTTGTGAGATAAATTTTGCACTTTATGTTTCCATTTTATTTCTTTTTGTTTTTCTGCTTTTACTGTTTGCATTTACATTTTAATGTTTTTTCTTATTTCCTTTTGTCATTTATTTGTTTAAATTTGCAGTTTTATTATTTTTCTGTCTTTTGTAAATCACTTTGCGAAACTTTGTTTGGAAAAGGCGCTATATAAATAAAGCTTCATATATTATTATTATTATTATTATTATTATTATTATTATTTTACCATCATCAACATTGTATATCATCCTTGTCCAAATAAAAATGAGTATCTCCAAAATGCTAACTTTACAGGAGACAGCAAAACCTTCTTTGCTTTCAATGTAATGTAGTCTAAAGAGATTGTGTTCGAAGCCATTTTGGAGCATTTCTGTTGGTCCAACCATCATAAGATTTTCACTCAGCTGCTGAGCTCAAACAATGCAGAAAACTAAAAATCGAAAAAATTGGAGATACTTGGGTTTTTTTTGGATAGTGACGTCAGAAAACCTCGGACGACATGTGTAGGTTCACTGGTGGTTTAGATAGTAAATAAAATGGCTATGTTTGTGTTGTAGACATTGGACCTCATTCACCAACTGTTCTTAAGAAGGAATTTTAAAGCCCACTTACACAGTTTTATGAAGATTCTGACATTCACCAAACTGGGGAACCTTCCAGGCCAAAGTGCTGCAGAGATCAGTGCTCACCCTCATCTAACACCCTGAAATCTGCTCATGAAGGCCTTGCTAATTAGCTGATGAGCTGAATCAGGTGTGTTTAATGAGGCATCGTGCTGAAGCCTGCAGTGGTTTGGCCCGCGAGGACTGGAGCCTGACACGTCATCTACACACACTCAAGAGCACAAAGTTGCGACCAGTTCTGCGGTTTAAGAACACGTCAACTTTATGTTAGGACCTTTCTCAAGAACAAATTTAAGAAGAAGATATTGGTGAATGAGGCCCATGGTGACCCCTGGTTCCTATCACCACCACTGTAAAGCAATCTTAATATGTAAGTTTCTCTACAATTAACAATTTCACATCAAACCACTCTGAACGACTTTGTTTACACTCAACAATCGAACTATAGAGAATCTTTCATTTTAAAGCTGATCTTTAAGACTAACAGTGAGTGTCAAATGGTGCAAAACAGCCACACACGAGAACTGCCAGCTTCACCTGAGTGACTTTGAGTATCACTATCATGCCAACAGACCTTTTGTTTATAACAAAACTCAACATGGCCACTGTTTATGGCTCTCTCTGTTATTTCTGTGTGACTTTGCACAACCTATGTGAGCAATTATAGTCATTTTACTGTGACATTTAACAGTGTAAACCCAAGCAAGGCTTCTACACCTGATACACCTGTACCACACCTACAATACACACTTTAAGAAAGGGTTCTGAAAGGGTTCTTCAGTAAAAGCAATGGTTTTATTTAGAATCATTTCATGCTTTTCGTTGCACAGTGAAATGGTTATTCAAACTAATGGAGAATGTGTTGTATATGATTCTACACTCGGTTCTTCAAGGGTTTTTAGTGAAGAAAATGGTTCTATATAGAACTATGAACACTGAATCATGAAAGGGTTTCTCAGACTGATGGAGAATGTGTTGTAGATGGTTCTACATAGAACCTTTTCGAAAATAGCACCAAAAAGGGAGCTTCTATTAGTAGAAGCTTGAGATCGTAACAATAGAAGAACCCTTTTTGGTGCTATATAGAACCATTTTCATGAAGGTTCTATTTGGAAACATCTACAACACATTCTCCAACAGTCTAAAGAGCCACTTCAGGATGCAAAGAACCCTTAAAGCATGCAGATGGATCTTTGAGTGTTCATGGTTCTATATAGAACCACTGCCTTTACCAAAGAACCTTTGAAGAACCATCTTTTTTTGAGAGTGTACAAAGTGTCAGGCGTTTTTGATCAAATGGAAAAATAGCCAGCGTAGTTATGAGGTGGGATGTACCTAATAAACCTGTAACTCAGCATATGAGAGACAGACCCTTGGGAGTCGTCATCACGGCTGATGGGAGAGAGCAGATAAACAACATGCATGTGGCCACATACACAAACACATACTGAGCAGGTTTTAGCTGCAGGGCTCATCAGCATTGTTTGGATCCACACAAAAGCCAGTCACACTACTGCATTATTAATAGCCACCTATCAGCTATTCACTGTTACCAGACAAAGCTTCACCTCTGAGTCTCACAGCCATTAAACACATGGAATCACAAAAAGCTTTCTGCAACAGAAGTGCCCTTCCTGCAGCAGCAGCGTGGTCTTTCTCATAGTGTTGAAAGGGCCAATAAAGGGGAAATGAATTTCTCTTACTTTCTTTAAATCAAAGAGTTTGATCTAGGCTATAACCATTGCTTCAAAACATACCATTCACTGCCCAGTCAGAATGGTCCACATATAGAAAATAAACAGCAAAAAACAATCCATTTTAAATGCATTGTTTTGTGATGTCATGAAAACCAACACATTTACATACATCTGCTCATTCTTCCATCTGTAGTTCAGCCCCACCCATTAACACTGAAGTATTTTAAACCAAATTGCTTTTTTGTGGCACAAAACTGAGCAGCCCATCCAAACAGAGGTCATTTATATCAGTGTATCAGTTTTAAAGAAACAGTAACAAAACCAGCCTGTTTAATTCTAAGGGAGGTTGTGCATCAATTAGTAATGGTACATATTTCTTGGTACATAAAACCTCATAAATATGACAGGTGAACCTTATGAGGAACAAAGCAAAATACAAGAAAACTGGCTCTTTAAAAGTAACATCACTGTTGTCGGAAGAAAACCTCCAAAATTGTAACTTTACAGGAGAAGGAGGAGACCTACTTTACTTTTAATGTAACTCAATGGAACCAGACTTTTTCCCCCAAGTCATTTTGGGTCATTTGTTTTAGTCCATTCATCATGAAATTTACATACAATGTAAAAGGGAACAGGTATTTTCAAAGTATGTCAAAAACGTTAAAAAGGGAGGACACTTAGACAAGCCTATTACAGCTGTTCAGGTGCCTATATGGCCTCAGGCTGTGTGCAGCCTTAGCAGGTGAGATCCTGTGGTGGTGCATGGAAATGTGCACTGTGTTTGAATTGTTGCTTTGCATTGTAGAATTAGGCAAGAACACACACACACACACACACACAAATGTGCACCACACACACGCGCACTCACACAAAGGCGGGACTGTTGAAGGCTTGGACATAATTAAAGACATATATTATGCACGCACTGGCCACTGTATTAGAAACACCCACCTTGTACTTCTACTCACTGGCCACTTTATTAGAAACACCCACCTTGTACTTCTACTCACTGGCCACTTTATCAGAAACACCCACCTTGTACTCCACTCAATGGCCACTATATCAGAAACACCCACCTTGTACTTACACTAACTGGTCACTTTATTAGAAACACCCACCTTGTACTTCTACTAACTGGCCACTTTATTAGAAACACCCACCTTGTACTTACACTAACTGGCCATTTTTATTAGAAACACCCACCTTGTACTTCTACTCACTGGCCACTTTATCAGAAACACCCACCCTGAAATTATTTTGATTTTCTATTAAAATAAGCCTGTTTCACAATAAGCTGCACTACAATCCCCAGCATGCACTGCAGTGTAATTTGCACTGGCACCCCTCCCAACATTAATCTATGGGACAGTAGTTTTCTACCCATTTCCACACGTCGTATCACCAAACACACTAGCTGCGTTTCAGCTTCAGTTCAACCAACATAAACACTATAAACACTATAAACACTCAGCAGCTCAGAAACTGATCCCAAGAATTAGTGAACTTGCAGCAGAAAAGATGTCAGGCGTCGAGATCAAGGACACAGGTAGGTTTTAAAGATTTACAGCTTGTGGACATTTAAAGAGACTTAACAATTATCTGTATCTAATGTAGCCGAAATATATCAAGAATTCACATGTAATATTTGAAGGTTTATTAAAAGAGTCTGGCCCACTGGGCCACGATTATGTTGAGTTTGCCAAATGTTACTGGAACTTTCAGTGGGACCGTGTTCTGGTGGTCAGATGAGACCAAAATAGACCTTTTTGGTAACAAACACCAGAGGTGAGTTTGGCGTGAGCACAAATATAGCCATGCAGAAAAGTACCTCATCCCCACTGTGAAGTATGGTGGTAGATCTGTGATGTTGGGGGGCTGTTTTTCTTCCAAAAGCCCTGGACAATTTATTCAGATACATGGCATCACAGACTCCATCAACTACCAGCAGAAATAAAATCAAAACCTGTCTGTTTTAGCCAGGAAGCTTATACTGGGCTGTAGTTTGGATCTTCCAACAGGGCAATTATCCAAAACAAGCCTGAAAAACAACACAAATCATCTCTAAATCCTGTAGAAAACCTGTGGGACGAGCTGAAGAGGAGAGTCCACAGTGTGGATCTGGGAATCCGAAGGATCTGGAGAGGTTCTGTAGGGAGGCACGGTCTCAGATCTTTGGCCATGTGTTCTCCAGTCTCATTAATCATTATAGGAGAACACTCAGAGCTATTATCTTTGCAAAGGGAGGCTGCACAAAGTAGTAAAAGAAGGGTGCCAACAATTGTGGCGCACACATATTTGAGAAAAATATTTATTTCATGATGTTATTATTATTTTTTAATCATTGTACCACATAAGGGTTAGATTTTTGTTAACATTTTGAATGAAATATCAAGAGAATAAGCAGTAAATAATGTTTACAGCCTGTTTTGCTTATGTTTACCAGAGGTGCCAATATTTGTGGAGGGCACTGTATACTAGAAATTCAGGAATATGCTGATTATATTCAGTAAAAGTGGACTTAAATGAGTAATAACAAGCCATACATAACCTTTCAAAGATTCCAAAATGCTTTACTGGAAAATTATAAATTAAAAATTGTTTTAAAAGACTTTATTAAATAATATAAAAACAGTGGGATAATAGATTAATATACTGTATCCATCCAGACTCTGTTTCTCACTGTAAGAGAACAGTTGGAGAATTAAAACTATGCATTATCATCCTGCAAACTCACATTTAATCACAGCTGATTCACCCAGATGGAAAATTAAAATCAGCTAAAACACAGCCCTAAATAAAAACGTGCACCCTGAAATAAAAGGAGACATTTTTACAGCAAAATTAACCGCCTGGTTCCAGCTCCAGCGCACAGCAAAATACACTCACATCTCCAGTCCGATCCTAAGGGTGTCACTTGATCTCAACCCAAACACTCATACCATTAACAAGGTGTGAACGTGTGATTGGATTTCCTCAGAGTCGCCTCACGTAGCCAAACCAGCCAGCAGGTGTGACTTTGTGTTAAATGTTTAAAGAACGATTAGATCTTTCTGGGAAGAACAGCTGCCAGAGAGCGAACAAATGATTGATGAGTAATCTGTAAACCTTCAACAGAGCACACACTTCTTTTAAAACATCCCGAGACTCACAGAGGCTTTTGTTCTAAAATCAGGCTAAAACAATTATATCGCTGTTGCCGGAAAAAAAAACCTCGTATCTCCAAAATGGTAACTTTACAGGAGAAGGCAAAAACACACTTCACTTTTAATGCACGTCAATGGAACTACAGGTTTTTCAGAGTAATTCTAGGCCATTTCTTTTGCTCCATTCATCATGAAATTTGCAAACAATGTAAAGGGTAACAGGCACTTTGAAATTATGCCAAGAACTGAAAAACAACAAAAATAGAGATACAAGTGTTTGTTCCAGCAGCAGCGTTATAAGGTCATACATCTGTACCCTTTGTTCTCAGCTTAAAGCAACAAGTAGGGATATCAGAACAACATACCAGCAACTCTACCACTGCGTTTTGTAATTTAGTGAAGCTGGGGCGTGTTATCATTTTCACAGGCAGAATATAAAATGTAAAATGTTTTATGCACTTAATTGTAAATACGCTAAACAACAGGTACACACCCTGTAATCAACCCTGAGTTATTATTTTTCATCTCTCTCTTTGTATGTTTTATGTCTGTCTATGATGTCTAGTATGTCTGTGGAGTTGCCTTTATATTTATGTGTATTTTTTGCACATCGGAATTGGAGAAACGCAATCTCGTTCAGCTGTGCGCCACTTGTTGTGTAGTCTGAATGACAAAGTTCACTTTGAAATCAACATTAATAGGGAGTTGCCTCTCCTCCACTGGGAAAGCTTTTCATTGCTGTGAGGATTTGATTGCATTCAGCCACGAGAGCATTAGTGAGGACAGCTTCTGATGCTGAATGATTAGTTGTGGAACACAAACCCTGTTCCAACTCATACCAAAGATATTATATGGAGCTCCATCACCGCCTAAAGCACACGTGTCAGGCTCCAGTCCTCGCGGGCCAAAACATTGCAGACTTCAGCACGATGCCTCATTAAACACACCTGATTCAGCTCATCAGCTAATTAGCCAGGCCTTCATGAACTGAATTCAGAACATTAGATGAGGGTAAACGCTGATCTCCACAGCATTTTGGCCTGGAAGGTCCCCAGTGTGACACGCCTGGTCTAAGTCAGGGTCAGAGAGTTCCAGTCGTATAAGTTGTTTATGGATTTATGTCTGTTCGCTTCTGCACTGTGCTCTATTATTACTGTTGCCTGTACTGAGTCAATAAAAACCTCAGCTATTACATTAGACTTCACCAGTTTAATCACAGATACTCTGTACTGCTTTGAATACAGAGATCAGCCTAAACTCACCAGTAATAGATAAAATTAATGGAAACACACTTGAAAAAAAAACATGAATAAAAAAATATATACAATAATAGGTAGAAAAATCCAGATTTAATTGGACATTATGGCGATACATGATGGTGCATATGATTAAAAATGCATCTAAATTCACTGACACTTAAGACAAAACAGTATCGAGTACAGCATTCACAAAAAAATACAAAGATTATTATGTTATTGATCTCACACACACACACACACACACACACACTCTAGCTATGGTGTACAATGCTGTCGATGCTCTCTTGAATCTCTGCCATCTTCTTTAGCACCTGATTTACCTTCAGCTCATCAAACTCCAAACATACAAACTCAGAGTCCTGAGAGAGAGAGAGAGAGAGAGAGAGAGAGAGAGAGAAGATAGAATATTAATTAAAAGAAAATTCCAGCATTTTTCAACCCTATATGCCCATGCGGTGGCATTTTTTTGGGGGGGGGCAGGGCTTCAAGGGACAAAAGGGGCAACATGAACTTGAATTTATTTCATTAACAGCGTTCTGCAAACACTCTTATTAAGAGAGTCTTCTCACATTCCTGAGCAAAAAAAGTATTAAAACACAGTATTAACAGAGTAGCACAGCCAAAAGCACCAGCTTTACTGCCCAAACAGGGACTTGAACCCCAACCTCCAGCATACAACACTAACATTACTACACTATGTATAGCTATGAATAGGGGTGCAACAAACATTCGATAATACTCCATCTTTAAGATATTAGGAAAAGGAACAGCTGTTCGAATAACTGACACATTTACTGCTTTTATGAACACACGGCACTTCTGTGTGGGAAACAAACATCCATTAAGTGAAATACTAGCCTCTCCCCTGTAGTATATATCTTCCAGCTCTGCACACTGGAATCCAATGAGGATTTGGCACAGTTTCAGAGACTCACGCAATCCCAGATGACTCTGAGCTTTAACTGCAAGTTCGGTCCAAGCATGTTCAGTACTTCTCTAGAGTTCTAACTCAGTTGTGTTTATTACTGAAAATAAACAAGAGCGTTCTGGCTAGCCAGCTGTCCGAAAATTATTCAGACAATTCGTCCTACACACTGAGTGCCCCAACTGTGCATCTCACAACATTAGTGTGGCACAGTAAACGTTTTTATTGCATTTTTAATGGTAACGTTTTTCATTCAGCCTTACTTTGAGTGTATTATACCAACTGATGAGGTGATTTAGGCTATCAAAATATCTTAACTACAGTTCTATGTGGATTGCCACCCATACATATGAGCTATGGTAGCACCGGCCGTTAGCACATGCTCTACACTATCAGAAATAAAGGTTCTGTGCAGGTACAATTTTCGTTTATCAAGGTACAAATACTGTAAATGTTCCCTCAAAGGTACAGCAGTGGGTTTAAGGTCCAATCCTTAAATAAGTTTTTCCCAGGTGAAAAGACTGTATTTGTACCTTTTCATATCCGAATGTTTTAAAACAGGACAATAAAATAAAAAGCCTGGAGACGAGACGGGGTGTGTGGAGTCAGTACAGCTTAGAACATATCATTTCAGTGGATTATGGTACAGTTATGTTCCCTGACTAAAGGTGCTGAGATGTACCCTTGAGGGTCCCACCCCAGTGACAGGAGGGGGACTGCCCCAGTGACAGTTTACTACCTTTTTTCTGAGAGTGTATAAACCTGTTTTGAGTGGCTTAAGATCCATCACTCATCTGTTCACAAAAAAAGTTGTCTTTATTTTGATGATGATGGCTAAAAAGACTCTTGTTCTGCTCTTCGCCTTGAACTGCTGTTCAAACAGAGCCAGATCAGTTTTAATGAAGTTTAATCCAACTTTCAAACACAGGATCAACACAAAAAAGCAATTCCAGTTACTTTAACTTTCCCCAGTATTTTCTGGTATCCATGGCGATCAGGCCGGTGAAAACTCCACCCACATTATGCTGGTATCAAGTTCTTTGCTGTGAAAAACAGTTCCATCTCTGACAGAACGAATTATACAAACTTACAACTTAATTTACAAAAATGTCTGACTGAAGAATTTAACTGTTCTACAAAAACACATCTCTCATAAACTGACAGAATCCCACAGCTGCCCATCGGCTTCTGTTATAAGAGTTTTGTTTGATTTGTCATATCTTTTCTATGTACAGAGAAATACAGTGAAATTGTAAGTGGTATTGTCAAGAAAGAAATAAAGGAAGGAAGGAAGGGGAGGAAAATATCCTCCACACTATAAAAGCTCACTGGCGTGGAGTTTTCCCAAGCTCCGCTGAAGTGAGCTGGTGGGTTCATTATTTAAAGAAAGGTTACGTCCCTGGAGAAGGTGAGCTAATGTTCACAGACTTCCTCTGCTGAGACTCAAAACAGAGCAATCGGATCAATCTGGACAAAACCGGAAAGAATGTTTGTCCAAGGTGGACATCAGAAACATGCTGAGATTTCACACCCTCACCACAAGAACCAGTACATTTCACAATGCAGGATTTCTCAATAGGAGAAGAGCTGTGGGACATTTTTATTGAATAATCCTCATTTTGCACCAATAGCATTTTTATGCATATATTACTCAAAAACACCCTCACGATTAATCATTTTATCCAGCATATAGACTTTTCGCATCTTTTAGCTTCTGTATGTGTAGATATTGCTCACTTTTGAATAGGGCCTGACGGATATGAAACATTTGTGGCCCATTCAGATGTCCAATATAATTCATCAATACAATTTTATATTCATATTTTGGATTTTAATTTTATACCCCAGTTGTTTTTGGTTAAACTGGGCTAAACTGACTGTCAGTTCTCAATTAAACAACAGGCACTCACAGTCTTAAATAATATTAATATTGTAGCACTAGTGGTGGTGCTGACCTCCCTTAGATAAACTCAGAACTTATGTTGACCTGCCCAGTTTCATAACTGTCTAAGGCAGGGGGCGGCAACTCAAATGTTCAACAAAAATCAAACCACATTGGGAGCCACATTTTATGTCCATTTTACCATCTTGGCTGTAAATTGTCTCAGTATGTGCTAAAGTACTAGTATAGGCTGAAAATATAACAAAAACGCAGACTTACTTTGCTCTGCTTTAAGCTTTAGATCAGCTACAGCCGCTTTTCTCACATCTCCAGCAGGAAACTTTTCCACAAAAGTGGAATAGCGTCTTGTAAAATGTCTCTCAATATTTTTCTTTTAGCTGAAGTCTTCTCATTCCCCAGCTTCTTGTTCGAATTTTCCCGTTCCACCTTAAATAGTGCCTTAGGTGCCACAATGTAACTGCTGCATTATTTAAGGTGGAACAGGACAATTCGAACAAGCACCTGGCGAACAAGAAGATGACTTTGCGACTTTTTAGTGTTTGACAGTTTCTCGTTGCAGATTAAACATATCAGTAAACCAGCTGGAGTGATTATAAATGTAAATAAGTCTGACTGTCTCCAAATTATCGATGTTCATCCTAAATCTCTCTCTTTGCCGCTTCGTTGGCTACTAGCTAGGTGAGACTGTTGTCTGCATTGCTATGGTGACCAACAGTCTGCACGCCAACCTTCAGGGTTAAAGTTTAAATCAGCAGAGGCTACAGTAACTCCAGCGTTTAGGACCATTTATTGTTAAACTGTTTTGAACGATCAGCAGAGCTTTATTTTACTGTAAAGGAGGATTATTTTATTTTTACCTACAAATCTAATTCTGCTGTGGAGCCGCAACAGGGCTGCACAAGAGGGGTGCTGCCGACCCCTAGTCTAAGGTTTTACCATTACTGGAAGATTACAAGTCTGAATCCAGACAATGCTACGGCAAAAAAGCTGCGAATTATCAGGTCTTTCTGTACGTCATTGGCCTTTACTGATGAAAATGTGGGTCACTAAATTTAAGAAATGATATATCAGTTGGGCCCCACTTTTGACAAGTACTGTCAATAATATGTTGTATTTTCATGATGGCTAATGTATTTTACTGCTGTTCAGCTAGTTTATGTTATATGGCAATGTAGCTAGTGTTCTTCTCGTGTACGCTATCATGAATGTAGTAATGTCTCTGACTGTACCGATTTGTGCTTTATCAGAGTTTGATTTAAAGGGCCTCTATCATAGAAAACCAATAAAAACAGAGCAGCCAATCAGAACAGATGTCACTTACATGCACCAGTCTTTAAGGCATAATAATATATGAATGATGTTTTTGGTACAAAAAAAACCCACACAAATATGGTTTTCAGATCTCTGAGAAAAAAGACAATACAAAAGTAGGATATGGCCTGTTAGTAAGTAATCTGCCCCAGAATGATCCAAAATTTAGACGAGGGCGAGTTCATCACTCTCTCATCTCTTCTGCTGCTGTTGGCTGATTACCTTCTCGCTAATTCCTGCTTTTAAACTCCCACGAGGAACCACACTCACACACACACAAACACACACACACACACACACACAAACACACACACACACACACACACACACAAACACACACACAAACACACACACACACACCCCTCTTCCTGCACTTACAAAAGCTCTAATGAGAGATGACTGTTCCCACCCTCACTCCACCTCTGCTTCAGACACACCCTGTATCTTTCATTTCGGCTGACACTCATAATAACACAGAGAGATCACATTAACTGGGGGGGGGGAGAGGGGGAGAGAGAGAGAGAGAGAGAGAGAGAGAGAGAGAGAAAGAAAAAGAAAATGAGAAATACTGAAATCACTACCTGGGTTACTTCTGTTCTGTTTTATCACAGAGAAGATGGAAAAAATAGACAAATAACTGAATGAAATGCCACTCATGTTTTAACAGGACTGTAAAATGTTATGGTTTTGCTCATACGTGTGAGTAAATACACATACGACACTGTGACGCTCAGAAACATGCAGGCCTGAAAGTGAGCGCACTGCTAAGGACACGACTGAGAAGACAGACAACACAGCTCTACAGCTAAAGAGGCTAACTTCTCTATCTGATGTTAGCTAGATCCAAAAACAATGGAAAGATTTCTCTAACAAGCTAAAATGTTGGCTCACTGTCCACTGAGGATGTAGAAGACGAGTCCTCATAGGCACCCAGTGCTGCACTGCTTAGCTGTAGTTTTAGCTGACATCTCTGGTATTCATTCAATAAGTAACTTGCCAATTTCCTTCTGTTTGAATAATAAAACATTTTCAAATGTATTTCTCTGCTTGCTGCTAAATTTTAAACTACTGGTTTTCAGCCTCTTTAACCAGAGCTACCACCCAAAAGAGTAAGACTCAGGCTAAAGGTGGGCAATATGACAACATGTTATCGTTATTGTGATTAATATTATTATCGTGATACACAATTCACATTTCTCAGTGTACTATGGATATTGCCAGTACTTAAAGAACACTGACCAACTGTGTTTTGTTAGAAAGAGAGCATCACTAGTCCTGTCCCACTGGACAGAGTGCAGTACAGTATGTGAAAGTCTGAATAAACATCACTGTACTCAGTTATTAGTGCAGTGTGTCAAAACACTGTAATATGTATAGTGTGAAAATGTCTTTAAATATCACAATAAGGCATTTTTTGCCATATTTCACACCCCTATATCCAGGTTATATTCCCAACTGGTAGTCTGGCCCACTCTTCTGCTCCAACCCGCTCTGTTTTGCTCAGGGTTCATGGGTACCCTATTTTCTTCTGATCCATTATTGGGTGCTTTTTGGGGTATGTTTTGAGTCATTATCCTACTGGAGGACCCATTACATGCATTTGAGACACAGTTTTTGTCTCTCTTAGAAGTGGGCTTTTCCTTGTCTTTTATAATGGAGCCCATTTTCATTGAGCCAGCAACCAGTGCTGCTACTTGAAACTGTTGCATCTCAAGCTTAAAAGTCTGTTTTGAAGTTTTCCTTTCTTTCTCCACCATTCAAACATTTTTCTCTTGAACCTGAAGCTCAATTATCCTCTTGCAGCCATATCCAGGAATGTTAGCTATGGTTCCACTGGTCTTAAAGGGGACCTAATACGCTTTTCTGGTTTTCCCTTTCTTTTAGCGTTATATAGCACATACTACACAGCACGGGAACCGCTTTTCTCAGCTGCCTGAAATGCCTCATTAGAATTATAGCCCTTTTCCTTTGTTACACCATGACATCATCTCATAACACAATCCTTATTGTCTGCCTACCCACAAGCTTGGCACTCCCTCACACAACGCACAGCAACTACTGGAGGTCAGGAAGAGTTTGTTCAGTTTTGAAGCCATGGGGAGAAGACGCAGACCTGACTTTCAGGATCAGATTCTGGCTCAAACTGAAATGGCAGAACCAGACGCACTGGCTTCTCAGGAGAGAAGGGCCTGCAGACTGCAAGACAAGGGCGGAATACGTAGGGGCGGAACCGCTTTGGCTGCTGACCAATCAGCACAGAGTGTGCGAGCTGACCATTCAGAGTACATTGGGCTCACTGGGAGGTGGGGCTCAAAGACACCAGAGCTCTACCAGAGAGTTTCAGACAGGGTAACATTTACATTGATCAGGCTTTGCTATTACCTGCTTTTGAACCTCCTTATACAACTTTGTGACTTCTTAAAACAGAACTGGTCTTGCTTTTTCCAGAGGATGAAGACTTGAGTTGGTGTTATTGTTCAGAAGTCTAGACTAAACATTTTCAATAATGTAAAAGCCACCTGACATAAAAATGTCATATGGGTTTTATATTATGCTTATATGTTTATATTATTTTATAATAAATGTCTGCGATGGACTGGCGACCTGTCCAGGGTGAATCCTGCCTTCCGCCCAAAGACAGCTGGGATAGGCTCCAGCACCCCACCGCGACCCAGAAGGATAAGCGGTTTAGATGATGTATGTATGTATAATAAATGTCAAAATTATTCAAACAAACTAGTCCTGAGCACAATTTTATATAATTACAAATTATTAGTAGGAAGCTGTTCCAAAGTAATTATATAAAAAATGATTCATTTTTAGGTGTCCAGAATGATGAACAGAGCTGTGATCATTCTAAAATGACTCCATGAAGTAACTTTAATTTTAATTTTCTAGGATTAATTTTCTATAATGCCTTAAATTTCAAATCACATCCTGACACAGACATCTTGACAAAATATCCTATTAACAGAAAATTACACTTTATTCTTTATCCTCGAATAACTTCTTGTTGCCTTGAAATATTGAATAAAACATCTAAAAGTATGTTTACTGTTGTTATTGTATAGTAACTGTATAATATAATTATTTTATAATATATGAAATCATATTTTTTCCTTTATATATATATATATATATATATATAAAACACAAAAAGTGATTTTCATACTTTTGAATGGTGGTGTTAAAAATAAAAGCTGTGGTTTGGGTCTTGTATTGTCTCGTCTAATGGTTTGAAGGAGATCAGTCGATAACACTCTACTGATAACAGAACCTACATTTCTAATGTGTGGGAGGCCTGGATCCTTCTGATAGGAAGGCATTAATCTTGATTTGATGGCGGTTAATGTTGCTAATGCATTTGTCGAGTTGCCTCTATTCAAACCAACAATGAGTCCTCCAATACTGCAGAGAAATACACAGCAAATAAGGGTGGGGAATATGGCACATATATAACGTCATGATATCTGAAGACGTTTTCATGATACATGATATTTGTTCTGAAGCTTGATGAGTTGAAACTGACACAAACTTACAGTGGTTCTACATTTAGAAACACTTTTTAATTAAACATTTTACATATTGCACAGCAGTTAAAGGGGAATTCCACCAATTTAAAAGGCTTCTGCACAATTCACGCATTGAGAGTGTGAAATGGTTCACTCATAATATTGTTAAACAGTGTCTCAGCCATCAGGCATTCATGTATTTATAACCATTTCACGTAATAACTTTCTGCGACGGAGCTTTTAGAGGCATTAAACTCTTCAGACGTCTGGTTCCCATCACCACCACCATAAGCAATTCTGACTCAGTAAGTTTCTCTAGAACAGAGCTTTTTATGCCTAACCCGGGCCAACTACACTCTACTGGACTCCTGTCACAATAACATACGATCATATTACTCACTCCTAACTGTAACAGACTAAAACATGGGGCATCACATCATCAACATGTGGCACAGCTTCAGACTCAAGCTGAGCCACGAGCTCAAATGCTTAACATCATATGAAGCAGATGTGGTTCGAGGAGTCATCAGTAACCACTGGACTTTTGTAAACTTTAGTAAATCATTACCTTCACCTCGAGTCACACAGGCTAATGTGATAATTAACTGTGGACATTTTAAAATGAGCTCACTAAAGGAAATAAAACAAAAACACACAAATTGCCAAAGATATCAAATACATCAGGTGGGTTAGACAGTGAAGCGACACTTCTTAACGACTGTAGAGCTGCCGATTCTCGACTACTTTCGCATTCCAAACACACTGCGTGATGTACCAGGCGTTACCATGGAGACTGGTTGGGCGGATCTTTCTGCAGCACCGTGACTTTCCATTGGCTGAATAGACTGTAGGCTGAACGTGAGGTGCGTCTACCGAACGCTGCGTTTCACACGGACACTTTATAAAACAGGTATATGCTGTTTCTCTATAATAACAATTTTCCAAATCTGTGCCTGAAACAGAGATCCATCCCAACTCACGGAACAGCTTTCAGGTACAGGAACAGGTAATAAGCATGCTTGTTCCAAAATTCAGACTGCTGACTGGCTGCCTAAATCACATTCTGTAAGCATGTTATTAACATTCAGTGCTTTCTGATTAGTCTGCAATCTGTCAGACAGTAAATACAGCCACTTCAAGCAACTCACACTTTAAGCCTCGTCCACTTTTGATTTATAATTTAAAAGAAGGGTTCAAAAAGAGTATTGTACAAGACTCAGTATTGAAGTCAGGGTATCGTATTCACATCCCCATGTCCATTTCAAATAAGGCCAACAACAACGCTGTACAGAGAAAAAAAAAGGACATAAATTTTTACATCATCAGTTATTAATCAATAATCGTATGTTATGATGAGCTTATTCGGAAAAGGATACATTTATACAGACAAATAAAGAGACAAACGCAGATTCGTGGTTGTTCTGTTCTGACTACATACACCTATGTGAATTAAAGGACAAGTCTGGGCTTGAACTGCTGACCTACATATGCGACTCAATGCCTCCTACTGCAAATGCAGACAGGCCTGTCCTGCCTTTCCCAGTGCCTGTTATTATCCTTCACTTTCAGGAGGAGTTGGTGGTTTGGTGGTGGAAATAAAGCAAAGCACTCAAACAAATACCAATTCAACATGCTGGACAAAGACATTTTGGACTGAATGGAACCTTCTATGGCCCATGTGTCGGGCCTGTTCAGGCCTGCCACACAATCCTACCGGCCCGCAAAAGTATTTTAATTTTCTATTAATATTAGCCTGTTTCACAATGTGCTGCACTACAGTCCCCAGCATGCACTGCAACGTAATGCGCTCTGATTCTTCTACCTCAACAGCAGTCTATGGGACAGCGGTTATACCTCAATTCTACACAACTGCACCCAGTTCCACACCAGCCATATCACTAAAATGCATTTTAGCTGCACACACTAAACCGCTTATCCTTCTGGGTCGTGGTGGGGTGCTGGAGCCTATCCCAGCTGTCATTGGGCGGAAAGCAGGATACACCCTGGACAGGTCATCAGTTCATGGCAGGGCAGACAGACAGACATACACAGTCACACACTCACTCACACCTAGGGGCAATTTACTATGTCTAGTTGTCCTGACTGCATGTTTTTGGACTGTGGGAGGAAACCAGAGTACCCGGAGGAAACCCACACAGACACGGGGAGAACAGGCAAACTCCACAGAGAAAGGACCCTGGTCACCCGGCCGGGGAATCGAACCCAGGCCCTTCTTGCTGTGAGGCGACAGCGCTACCCACTGCGCCTTACTTAAGTCAGCAGCTCGGAAATTGGGCCCAAGACTTAATGAACCTGCAGCAAAGAAAGGATCCCAGGTGTTTAGTTCAAGCAAACAGGTAGGTTTAAAAGACTGAGCACCTGGGGACATTTAAGTTACGAATATAGAGTAACAGAGCTCGCATCCCTGCAGAATTTCTCACCTGCACAAGTAATTCGGTGCACGTTAGCCTTTTCAGTGTGAAACACACTGAACCAAAGGATAAAATAAGGATGATGTCACACGCAGTTCACGTTCGGCACCGGAGTCTGGGTTATTGCGATCTTGTATTTTTTCTTCTGAGATGTTAGCTAGCATCTCAGGGTGAACCCAATGAAGCACAGGATTAAAACACTGACACTGTTCATGAATAGATTTACAGACACAATAAAAGCATGAAATGAAGGGTAGTTTAATTAGTCAGTCAGTGGCCTAGTTCAAATTTAATTTAGTTCCATTTTGCCAATTTTTTTTTTGTTTTCCTTTTGTTTTGTTGTCACCCCTGACATGCAGTACAGCGGTACTCCAGTAGTAGTCCAAGTTTCCAATGCTTTAAAAAGGCTAATGCTACACCAACAATCTCTTCTACTTATAGGCCAATCTAAATGTAAACTAATCTGACCTAGACTGGCAGAGACACATTCAGTAACAACCATATAAACAATATATACCCAATTACAAATATATCTATGAATGATAAATACATGTATATATACACATAATGTTATAAATACAATATATACGGTATGTTATGTACTGTTAGAGTAAGCAGTTATGTGTTGTATTCTATATACAGTAAACAGTCTGTTTTATGGAAATGCTAGGGATAATAAATAATAAATAAATATTGTGTGCAACATACTTATACATTATTATTATTATTTAATTCTTAACACAGCCATTTTAGTGCCATCCACGTCGTGAGACGACAGCTCACAGACTGCAGGAACACCGTACCCTGCCCTTTATCTGAAGTCTTCTATTCCACCAAATTTCATGATGAATGGACCAAAGGAAACAACCTAATATGACTTGGAAAAAAGTCTGGTTCCATTGACTTACATTCAAAGTAGAGTATGTTTGTAACAGCAAATGAAACACTGCTATGTATGCATGTACTTGTGTACCCGGCAGCTTAAGTACAGGAAAATAACAATATTAACCAGCGAATTTAGCTCGCATTTGACTCTCACACCTGAAGCTTAAACAAAAAATTGTGTCCAATATGACTTTTCTAAATCGTCACAGCCCTAGCGATAATGAATTCATTAATACAGAACAATTATTTATGAATTATGAAAGGAGGCCTTGCTAACTGATCCCCACAAGCTATTATTCAGTGTCATTTAGGGTGAAATCCTCCTTTAACGTTTACACTGAGCTCTGGGGGTGTTATCATATGATAGGAACATACAGTTCATTTTCCATTGTGAGCTTCATGTTATTTCCAGGGCAGTGTAGACAGATAAGTTTCCGATCACAATAGTGCATCTGGCAGCCCCGCGGTTCTCCACAAACAATGAAGGGGATCTAATAACACAGTCACTGCTTGCTGTTAAAACCTGCATGTGTTTATATGACCTGCTGCACAGACTTCGAGCACCAGAAGCCACAAAGGAGAAGTAGATGATAAGCACACAAGTTCAACAAGAGGTCCAGCTCTCTAGCTGATAAGGACGTCTTAGTTAAACCGATACAGGGTTTTGGCTGGATGGGTGTTTACCAACTATTCTAGAACAAGCAAGCCAGCTGCCTTCTGCCACAGCAGACATGGCTTTTACAACACAAACAAGGGTTCAAGAGTCAACAGTGGTGGAAACTTTTTTGGTGCTACATAGAAATATTTTGACAAGATTCTTTAAAGAACTGTATAGAATGGGTTCTCCATCATGGAGAGAACACAAAATAATAAAAGTAGACCTAATAGTAATAATAACAACAATAACTATAGCCACAAACAGCAATTCAGGGGTCAAAGCACCTTTGCAAGTACGTCTAACATAAAATTAGAGTAGTGTAGTTTTCTGGACTATGTATTAAAAAAAGTTTTGTAAATGTGATAAATTTGTAAATAGTTTTAACATTTGAAATCACCGTTTTAGCGCCCCCTATTAACATATGTCCACCAGTCTTTGCACACTGTTTCAATATTAGGCGTTGAGAATGTACACCAAGTTTGGTGTCAAGCGGACAATATATACTTGTCACTGCACTACTGTGTTCAAAAAGAATATAAATCAGTGAGTTAGCACAAAACTTATTTTATTTTTTTTCAAACTAAAGACTTGAGTATTTTGACACCATTTACATTTCTTAAGTTAAACTGAGGGAGATGTAAGTTACATTTACTTATGTATGATTTTATGTTCTTCTGTAGGTGGATTCAGATCACAATTGGCTTGCTTCTTCAGAGTATTATTGTTCACCTAGTCTGTACCAAGTTCAGTCTCTATCAGGCAATGTATGAGTGAGTTATAGCTAACGGATTCATGAGTTCTCCACCCAGATGGATTGACTGACATGTTGCAGCAACACTGTGTTAAAAAGTCATTTACTTTCAGACTCCAAGTTTTGTTTCAAGACTAGTTTTGAGATATCAGATGCAAATTGTAGGACTAGTTTGAAAAATACAAACAATGACCATTTGTAGAAAAATGGTAAAAATTTGTAAATGACAGATTGACTTATATTAAAATTTTCAGGCTCATAAATGTGCAGGTGAACAGGCTGAATGGTAAAAATACCATTTTTTAGTGTTTTAAAACATAAGTAACACCCCCAGTGGTCGATAACTGTAAAATGTAAATGGGTAGTAGGTAGTCCATACCTGAAGATACATATAGGTTTCATGGAGATGGGCCAATTCTAGGGCTGTCAAATACCTGCTGAAGTCTGACTGGCTAATGGCAATGTTTTTCAAATATGACATTAGCCTCATAGGATCTGAATGAGGACGGCACACAGTAACAATATGTCAAATTTCATGTCAATTGAACGACCTTTGGTTGCATATTTTCTTGATACAAATCTGAAGCCACGACTCCTGTAAGGTACATCATGCCTGTGAAGTTTCGTAATAATCGGTTAAAGAGTTTCCGAGTCCTGTAGATGCGTAACTTGCGCACCATAAGCTACACTCCTGTTTTTGGGTGGTGCTTGGACACTACATAGTGTTGAAATTCCAATTTGTTTTGCTAATTATTAAAGTTTAATCTCTTGGGATTCTTTCGACACCAGATTTGTGCAGACTGTGTGAACACCTGGGGACTGGTTCACGCTCAAAATCTGTGAGATTTTGCATAAAATGCAATTTTTCTCAAAATAAAGAAGGAGGTGCTATCTGGATCCTGAGCTGTTTTTGAAGAGCATGAGATGTGTAGATAGAGGAAAAAAGAATCCGGTCTACTAGCTGTTGACAAAGTTTCATGTCTGTATGACTTACGGTTTGGTATGCTTGATTCGTTTCAGTAAAGAAAAAGAAGAAGAAGATGAAGAAGGAGGAGGAGGAAAATCCTAACAGTTACAACAGGGTTCCAGCACCAAGTGCTTGGACCCCTAATAATAATAAATGCTATAGAGAATTAAAATAGTATGAGAATAAAATGTTACAACACACAAACACACACACACAAACACACACACACACACATTAACATTGAGTTTCTGCTGTTAATTTGTTTATTTGATAACTGTCATTAATTCACTGTTTAAGTACTGCAGTATTAAACTGAAAATGATACTATAAATATAAAATTCTATCAGTTGATATCATTTAACCTTTTCAACTCCTTGAGACCACCAGTGGTTCCAAAACGCACTTCGTCATGTTCTTCATAACTTTCATATTTCATAAGCTACATTCAGAAGGTGGGGGTCGTATGAGAGCTGTAACTGTCTTCTTTCCAGTCTAATAGATGGGTGATGTAATTTTAAACTCTTACAATAAAAGAAGCTGAACTCACAATTTTTTTGTTCTACTGAAAGTCGACCCATTTTTCCACAAATCTGGGCTATAAACTATAAACAGATGGCGTCTCTTCAGTGATCTGCTCTGTAAAAGTTACTTTTATAAAATAATATAAAGAGCGTCTCAGATTTTTGGCTTTCAGCAGTGAATTGTAAGCATATAGTAATATGTGTGATCATAAAACACATGTTCTGTTAATCTGAGGGGAGCTTTTACAAAAAAAAATAAAAAATAAAAATGTACATTTATTTCATGTAGTTACTGAATAATTTGCCTTACAATTTGGTCATGTAAATTCAGATGGACAAACCAAAATATACCCTGGTCAAGATATTATCATATAACCTGAATTTTCAGGCCCTTAAAAACAGTAACAGCCACAAAATGTTCAGCTGAGTTGTTCATCAGTTGAGCTATAAAAAAAAGATGACAAACTTGTACAGTGTAAGTTTGTCTGAGATATTATTGTGTAGTTCAGCTGGTCGTGTATTAAAACAAACATGCCTAAAACACACAGAACAATCTCCATATGAACTCAGCCATCAGGTCTGGATCATCTCTTACGGTAGCTGCACATGGTAAACAAATATTAATATATCGATTTTCTTTTTTGCATTATGTGAAAACTCCCATTACACTTTGCACTGCGTTTCAATTTCATGATGGACAGAACATTAGAAATGGTCTAAAACGACTTAACATCCACTGAACATCCTGTAAAGTTACCATTTTAGAGGTTCTGTTATGACAACAAATACTATTCATTTAAAAAAAGGACATTCAAATAGCAAAACTGTTACAACGCCCCAAAAACAAATGGATCTCTCAGGACTCCTGTATATGAGTTACTCTTTTGAGAGTTCAGGTTTGGATGCATTTCCGGTAGCCTGGCACTTTGTTGGCTATTCCTAGAAGGGTTTGTCTAACATTACTGTGGGCGGTACGTGTGTTATTATCAATCTTACATGAACCCCTGCAGTGAAGCAGAGCCAAACAACTCCTCTGCCATGCCCTGTCCCATCCCTCTTTGACGGCCTGTATAATTTGCTTCGTTTACTCTAATCCTACCTCACATCACTCTCTTTTTCTGACAGCAGCATCTTGTTTATTCAATTGAAAATGGCTACGAGCTTCCTTCATTTGTGCATTAGAGTTGCAGGGCACTCTGCTGACTCACACAGTCATTAAGGACCAGACAATAATTCAGTTGCACTATCAGATGCTTGGGTCAAATGCACGTTCACTCAGACAGTTGTTTCGGCAGAATTTTAACCACACCAGATCTTCCTGGGAAGTAGTGGTGGATGATGTGGCAAAAATATGACATCATGACACTTTTTCAAGACGCACAATTCGCAGAATGGTGTTTAGTTTTTACGAGGCTTGATCTTTTTCAATAGACGAAAAAGAACCACACCTAAATAGTACTATCAAAAACTGAGTACTACGTCTAATTATGCTCTCTTTGTAATGAAACATTCAGCTGGTCAGTGTTCGTTACGTACTGATGAAATCCACAATATTCTCAGAAAAGCGTATTGTGACGTAGGGATGGCCTAAATAACCAGAACACTCGAGTATTCAGAATTATTGTGCTTTAAAGCCACTAAAATCAATTAGAGCAAAGGCCTTTGGACAGATAGAACAGTTATTGTTACTATAGGGAAAATGTAAAGCTAGTTTAGGTGAATTTATCATAAATTCATGCCAGCCATCCTCATCACCTCGCCTCTAAGTGAGCCAACCTGCTCTGCTTTCCACACAGTCATTGACGCTGAAGGGCTAGAAGGAAATATGTGGGAGTACTTTAATTTTATAAAGCAGAATAACACCACTGCACTGGACTCTACAGAGCACAATAACCCCACTGCCCTGACCTTATAGAGCAGCACTGGCCTCTATAAAGCAGAACAAATCCACTGCACTGGCCTCTATAAAGCACAATAACTCTACTGCACTAGACCTTATAGAGCACAATAACCCCACTGCACTAGACGTTATAGAGCAGAATAACTTCACTGCACTGGCCTGTATAAAGCAGAATAACTCCACTGCACTGGCCTCTGTGAAGCAGAACAAACCCACTGCACTGGCCTGTGTAAAGCAGAGTAACTTCACTGCACTACTACACTGGCCTCTATAAAGCACGATAATCCCACTAAACTGGCCTTGGTAAAGCAGAATAACCCCACTGCACTGACCTCTGTAAAGCATAATAATCCCACTAAACTGGCCTCGGTAAAGCAGAATAACCCCACTGCACTGACCTCTGTAAAGCAGAGTAACTCCACTGCACTACTACACTGGCCTCTATAAAGTAGAATAAATACACTGCACTGGCCTCTATAAAGCAGAATAATCCCACTAAACTGGCCTTGGTAAAGCACAATAACCCCACTGCACAGTCCTCTGTAAAGCAGAGTAAGTCCACTGCACTACTACACTGACCTCTATAAAGCAGAATAACCCCCCCGCACTGGACATAATAAAGCAGAATAATCCCACTAAACTAGCCTCGGTAAAGCACAATAACCCCACTGCACTGCCCTCTGTAAAGTACAGTAACTCCACTGCACTACTACACTGACCTCTATAAAGCAGAATAACCCCACTGCACTGGATGTAATAAAGCAGAATAACCCCACCACACTGGACTCTATAAAGCAGAATAACTAAGTGTATTTAAAACTTGACAGCACAAACAGCAGATCTTTTTATCCCGATCCACAATCCCGAGTCGTTTCTGGCTGTATCAGAGAACGGTTTCCTCCACATACTGTTAGTACAGCGCAGGAGCTGCTCTGCTACTATCACACCAACAAGATCACCACATCTCTGTTATTGTTTTAGATGCTGTTTACAATGCTACATAAAGTGAGTGTGATTTGGACTGGAGTTTGGACACTTCACTTGCAAGCACTTACAGACGTGAGGCAGAATCAGTTTTTAGAATAAGGGAACTTTTCAGATCAGGTTTAAAGAATTTTGTGAAAAATAGACGTCAAAACCTGAGCACGTCTTGAAAAAAATCAGAAAACGTTCACACCACCTCTTTATTTCTTCTTCTCTCCCTTGTGCTCCATACAGGATTTTATCCTTTGCCTTTGATACAGGCCTGTCTTCCCCATTCCCAAACCCCAAACATGAACAACTATAAAAAAAAAATCTAAAGCGAGATCTCAGATCTTCTTAAATTTCAAACAGAAAACAGTCGCAACTATAGAATCATCTTGTCCGTTAGGTAATAGATTTAAAGTGTTTAAAATAATTTCATGATTGTCTGTCCTTTAATAAGCTTAGAAAAAATTCACTCAAAAAGTGAAACGTCTGCACCTTGATAGAACTGTTCACACTGGCTCTAAGCTTTTATGAGTTCTATGAAGGGAAATTATCTCAATCTTGAATCCTAAATCTGGTAAGTTACCCATCGTGACTGTCCTCACCTGTCCGTTTCTACCCAGCTCCAATTCCACCAGGGCTACGGGGGTGTTGGATGTGCTCCCCCTGGTGGATGCGGTCTGCAGGTCCACCCTCCAGTTCACGCTACGCAGACCTGGTTCCCACCGGCTCTGTGCCAGCAGGCTCTCTCTGATCCGCGCTCGGTGAGCCTTCCAGAAGCGCCCCAGAGCCGCCGCCTGCTCAGAGCTCACACCTCCACCACCCTGTTTACGCGTCTGAGCTGTCAGGAAGGCCTCCAGCTGCGTCTGATCCATGTCTGCTGTAGCAATGGACTGAGAGAGAGAGAGAGAGAGAGAGAGAGAGAGAGAGAGAGTCAAGTGTTGGTGAAAGCGCAAAATAAAAAATAACCACACAGATAGACAGATAGATAAATATCATGAAAAACATCAAGAAGGCTTAAATACTTCATTTATTTGGATAATTTCAGCAACACCAATAAAAGCCACAGTCTGAGCCGTTTTCTCAGACATAGGGTTTAGGGTTTAAGCTAATAGACTAAACTGCACTGCCAGTGGTGTTTATTTTAGACCCATGTGGGTCAACAGCTTAGGCCAAACAAAACAAAATGCTGCCATCAGCTGGTGACGACAAAGATCCACAACATTTAACACTGACTGCCTTCTTAAATACAATAAAGCTGAAGATAAATAATAAAGCTTTCCTAAAGAAAAACAAATTTCTGTCAATCGAGTCTATTGAAATGACAGCAAACATACACAACTTGCAGTTCTAGATTTAATGATCTGGATGCTCATTATTTGGTTGCAGATTTTTGTTTTGTGTCACACAGGCAGTGGGAAGCTCTTTTCATGCTGTGTAATTTCAACAGTACCGCATTAGCCTCTATAAAGCAGCATAACCTCACTGCTCCGGCCTCTATAAAGCAGCATAACCTCACTGCAATGGCCTCTATAAAGCAGCATAACCTCACTGCTCCGGCCTCTATAAAGCAGCATAACCTCACTGCAATGGCCTCTATAAAGCAGAGTAACCTCACTGCTCCGGCCTCTATAAAGCAGAATAACCTCACTGCTCCGGCCTCTATAAAGCAGCATAACCTCACTGCAATGGCCTCTATAAAGCAGAGTAACCTCACTGCTCCGGCCTCTATAAAGCAGAGTAACCTCACTGCTCCGGCCTCTATAAAGCAGAGTAACCTCACTGCTCCGGCCTCTATAAAGCAGCGTAACCTCACTGCAATGGCCTCTATAAAGCAGAGTAACCTCACTGCTCCGGCCTCTATAAAGCAGAGTAACCTCACTGCTCCGGCCTCTATAAAGCAGCATAACCTCACTGCTCCGGCCTCTATAAAGCAGCATAACCTCACTGCAATGGCCTCTATAAAGCAGCATAACCTCACTGCTCCGGCCTCTATAAAGCAGCATAACCTCACTGCAATGGCCTCTATAAAGCAGAGTAACCTCACTGCTCCAGCCTCTATAAAGCAAAATAACCTCACTGCTCCGGCCTCTATAAAGCAGCATAACCTCACTGCAATGGCCTCTATAAAGCAGAGTAACCTCACTGCTCCGGCCTCTATAAAGCAGAGTAACCTCACTGCTCGGCCTCTATAAAGCAGCGTAACCTCACTGCAATGGCCTCTATAAAGCAGAGTAACCTCACTGCTCCAGCCTCTATAAAGCAGAGTAACCTCACTGCTCCGGCCTCTATAAAGCAGAGTAACCTCACTGCTCCGGCCTCTATAAAGCAGAGTAACCTCACTCCACTTGTCTCTACAAAGCAGAAGAAGCCCACTGTACTGGTCTCTGTAAAGCAGAAGAAGCCCACTGCACTGGACTTTATAGAACAGAATAATTCCACTGCATTGAATTTTATAGAGCTGAATAAGCCCACTGCACTGGACTTTACAGAGCAGAATAAGCCCACCGCACTGGACTTTACATAGCATAATAAGCCCACCGCACTGGACTTTACATAGCATAATAAGCCCACTGCACTGGACTTTACATAGCATAATAAACCCACTGCACTGGACTTTACATAGCAGAATTAACCCACCGCACTGGACTTTACATAGCAGAATAAGCCCACTGCACTGGACCTTACAGAGCAGAATAAGCCCATTGCACTGGACTTTATAGAACAGAATAAGGCCACTGTACTGGACTTTACAGAGCAGAATAAGCCCACTGCACTGGACTTTACAGAGCAGAATAAGCCCACTGCACTGGACTTTACATAGCAGAATAAGCCCACTGCACTGGACTTTACATAGCAGAATTAACCCACCGCACTGGACTTTACATAGCAGAATAAGCCCACTGTACTGGACCTTACAGAGCAGAATAAGCCCATTGCACTGGACTTTATAGAACAGAATAAGGCCACTGTACTGGACTTTACAGAGCAGAATAAGCCCACTGCACTGGACTTTACATAGCAGAATAAGCCCACTGCACTGGACTTTACATAGCAGAATTACCCACCGCACTGGACTTTACATAGCAAATAGCCCACTGCACTGGACCTTACAGAGCAGAATAAGCCCATTGCACTGGACTTTATAGAACAGAATAAGGCCACTGTACTGGACTTTACAGAGCAGAATAAGCCCACTGCACTGGACTTTACATAGCAGAATAAGCCCACTGCACTGGACTTTACATAGCAGAATTAACCCACCGCACTGGACTTTACATAGCAGAATAAGCCCACTGCACTGGACCTTACAGAGCAGAATAAGCCCATTGCACTGGACTTTATAGAACAGAATAAGGCCACTGTACTGGACTTTACAGAGCAGAATAAGGCCACTGCACTGGACTTTACATAGCAGAATTAACACGACTCGTATATATATATGTATATATGTACTTTGCATATGAACACAGTTTAATATAAAGTGCTGTTCTCTCAGAAGCGACCTTAACTATTCTGAATAAACGTTTGCAGTAAATGTTGACCTCAGACTGAGACTAAACACCTTTAAAACGCCCCTCATCTTTTCGTGCAGCGCGTGGAACTCCTCCTGCGGCATCTCGGGATAAATCTCGTTCTTCAGGAGATCCTCTGTTATCTCCGAGTTGCCGTAATAAACTTTTTGAGCGATTCCGTTCAGCAAACCGCTCAGCGATTTCAGGCTGTCAGCGTCCGCCATAGTGGATGTGGACGGACAAGTCACGTGACCGGTGTCATGTGAGGGGGGCGCACGTGGGAGACACAGCGGGATGTGATTGGCCAATGGAAATACGCGTAGAGACGGTTCTGTCCCAATACCCGCACAGAAGTGTAGACTAAAGGAGTGCAAGGGGGCGAGGGTGCACTGACCGGTAGACAAGAAACACTCGATAAAGACATTACTCGAGTAAATACGGAGCCCCGCTGGTGACATCCTGCACAAATAAAAATAATGCATGGCCATGCCTTAGTAAGGCGTGGGAATGAGATGATTAAGTCGTGGCCACGCCTTATTAACGCGTGGGAACGAGATCCTAATGCGTGGCCACGACTTAATAAGCCGTGATCTCTTTCCCACGCCTTACTAAGTCATGGCCACGACTTAATCATCTCATTCCCACGCCTTACCAAGTCACGGCCATGCATTAGGATCTTGTTCCCACGTATTAATAAGGCGTGGCCACGTGTTATTTTTATTTATACAGGATGGATGTCAGGGCTCCGTAGAAGTGCTTACTTTTAAATGTGGTATAAAAAGTATAAATAGTAAAACTGGGAAATAGCCCAGTTTGCATGCTATATTTGAAGCTATTAGACTTGTAGCAATTCAAGTATACAGTGGGTGTTTAAAGTCCGCAGCCTTAGTGAAATTGCAGGGCTGTTTTGTGATGTAAACTCAGAAAATAAGGTGAAAATCTACATCCACTGACAACATGGATGAACTCTCATCAGCTGTCTCCTTAAAAGTTTAAAAGCTCTTAAAATATAACAAGGGGGGTTTAAATGTTTTATGCTGCTCTGTGTTCAGGATATGATCGCATTGTTTTATCTTAAAATGTTTAAGCATTTATGAACTATGATTTTTGCTCAAATGCTCCATATCAACCCATTCATTTTAGACATTCTAGACGGGAGCGCCCCCTAGCGACATTACGGAGTGGTGATTCTCCTCTGTACAAGTTCTCTGGCTCACCTGAATCATCCATTCCGCCCTCTAGCGGTAGGACGCTTAAACTGCAGCGCATGTTGATTAATGCGCATGCGCAGCACTGTAATTAGGAACTTTTCGCAGGTGATTTGAAACGCTGTGTGTAGCGCGAGAGCCTCCGGTTCGCTGAGATAAAGGTTTATCGAATTCCTGTACAGTAAAAACTACTGAACTGCAATGCAGCGACGCCGTTTGCTGTGTAGACGCTGCGCCCTGCTGATGATCCACATCGCGGCTGTGGTGAAATCTCAAACGGTAATTTACAGACTCATCACTACACTGACTGGAGTACACGGTCTTCATCAGCCTGCTGAGCGTTTCTCTCTCTCTTTCTCTCTCTCTCTCTCTCTCTCTCTCTCTCTCTCTCTCTCTCTCTGTTCTGATTGTAGTCACTACACTGACTGGAGTACACGGTGTTCATCAGCCTGCTGAGCGTTCCTCTCTCTCTCTCTCTCTCTCTCTGTTCTGATTGTAGTCACTACACTGACTGGAGTACACGGTGTTCATCAGCCTGCTGAGCGTTCCTCTCTCTCTCTCTGTCTCTCTCTCTCTCTCTCTCTCTCTGTGTCTGTGTCTCTCTGTCTGTTCTGATTGTAGTCACTACACTGACTGGAGTACACGGTGTTCATCAGCCTGCTGAGCGTTCCTCTCTCTCTCTCTCTCTCTCTCTCTCTCTCTCTCTCTCTCTCTCTCTCTCTGTCTCTCTCTGTCTGTTCTGATTGTAGTCACTACACTGACTGGAGTACACGGTCTTTATCAGCCTGCTGAGCGTTCCTCTCTCTCTCTCTCTCTCTCTCTCTCTCTCTCTCTCTCTCTCTCTCTCAATTCAATTCAATTCAATTCAATTCAGTTCAGTATGCTTTATAGGCATGACCATATTCATTTACAGTATTGCCAAAGCATCATCAAAAGGAACAAGAAGAATTAACATTTAGAACATAGAGCTTTAGAACAAGAGCATAAGAACTCTTAATTTCATTTGATATAAGAATAATTATGACAAGAATCACATAAAATAATAGCAAAAATAGTGCTTTGGAATTAAGTTGTAAAGAAAAATTAAGAGGAAAAATAATAATAAAAAAAAAACAGGGCAGTTTTAGATATCTTGTGTGTGTGTGTGTCTGTGTTTCTGTGTGTGTGTTTGGGTGGGTCACTCACTGTCCCTCATATTGTGGCAGGCAGATACATATCGTGCTGCTAAGGCGCTGCTCTCTCTCCTCTCTCCTAGCAAGATGGGCAGCTTCTCATTATTACTGTGGTGGCTAAATTGGGGGTGAATCTTCTCAAATTTATTAAAGTAGCCTGCTGAGCGTTCCTCTCTCTCTCTCTGTCTGTTCTGATTGTAGTCACTAGAGTGACTGGAGTACACGGTCTTCATCAGCCTGCTGAGCGTTTCTCTCTCTCTGTCTCTCTCTCTCTCTCTGTCTCTGTCTGTCTCTGTCTGTCTGTTCTGATTGTAGTCACTAGAGTGACTGGAGTACACGGTCTTCATCAGCCTGCTGAGCGTTTCTCTCTCTCTGTCTCTCTCTCTCTCTCTCTCTCTCTGTCTCTGTCTCTGTCTCTGTCTGTCTGTCTGTTCTGATTGTAGTCACTAGAGTGACTGGAGTACACGGTCTTCATCAGCCTGCTGAGCGTTTCTCTCTCTCTCTGTCTGTCTGTCTCTGTCTGTCTGTCTGTTCTGATTGTAGTCATTAGAGTGACTGGAGTACACGGTCTTCATCTGCCTGTTGAGCGTTCCTCTCTCTCTGTCTGTTTGTAGGTCAGTGAAAATGACGCCCACATGAACGCAGGTGATGCTTTTAATTTTATTAGTTCATTTAATCTGTTTGAATATAAAGCAGTTATTGATATTATGCAATGATTACTAAAGCCTGTTTTACTTGTGTCTCTAGTGTTTATAGGTGGTGCACACCTAAAATCGATGGTTCTTAAAGGGTTTTTAGTAAAGAAAGCAGTTCTGCATAGAACCATGAACACTCAAAGAACCCTTAGTGTGATTAAAGGGTTCTTTGCATGGTGAAAGGGTTCTTCAGATTGATGAAGAATGTGCTGTAGATGGTCTGTATAGGGATCTAGCTTATATAGTACCAAAAAGGGTTCTTCTATTTGTACAAGCTTGACATCGCAGCAATCGTAAAACCCTTTTTGGTGCAATATGGAACAATTTTCAAATAGTTTCCCTATAGAACCATCTACAGTGCATTGTCCATCAATGTGAAGAACCCTTTCATGATGCAAAGAACCCTTTAATTATTCAAATTAAGTCCATTAAGTGTTCATGGTTCTTTATAGGACCTACTAAAAAACCCTTAAAGAACCTCCATTTTTAAGAGTGTAGGTGGCCTAATTATAAGTGACCTCTTGTTTTTTTATGGTCTGAAAGCACACACTTTAAAAAGATGGTTCTTCAGGGGGTCTTTAGGAAAGGCAATGGTTCTATTCAGAACGCCAAGTTCCGTACAGACGCATTTGCATGCTTAGATGATTTGTTCCATGGCGAAATGGTTTTTCAGGTGTTTTGTATATGGCTCTATATAGAACCTTCTTGAAAAGGGTTCTATATAGCACCTAAAAGGGGTCTTTCTATTATTACCCACTTAACATTGTAACACTTGAAGAACTTGGTGCTAGATGAAACCATTTTCAGAAAGGTCCTGTACAGAACCATATACAACACATTCTCCATTAGTCTGAAGAACAATTTCACCAACATTTCAAAGAACCATTTAAACATGCTAATAGTTCTCTATAAAGGTTATTGTTCTAAATGGAACCATTCTCTTTACTAAGGAACCCTTGAAGAACCGTCTTTTAGTGTGTGTACAGACAGAGGGACAAAACTCAAAATCCTGACTCCAAGATTAGGCTGATTCCACGGTCCCTCAGTGACGGGGGCTCAAAAAGATTGTTCCGTTTTTTTGCATGTGACTTTTATTCTTACTGAATGATTCTTAATTGAATCGCTTTATTCACTAAGCAATAATTAAAGACTTGTTTTAGACACAACCAGCAGCATCAATTAGTCTCAGCAGCGACGCAGCTTCTATTGTCACCCCTGCATTGAACCCCCACCCTCTCCCATCCATCTCCATCCATCTCCATCTATCCCCATCCATCATTTGTGGAAATTTTAGTGGGCTTTGACTAAGGTGTCTGCCCTATAGTACTCAAACACATTTATTATGGAGTTTTACTATGACAAGCAAGTTGCAGTACATTGAAATGCAGTCATGTTGCTCATATGCAACAAGTAATGAAGGTATAACAGTAAATAGGATTAGGAAAATTCTTGCAGTGTTTTGATGCTGTGACTAGTTCTGCTTAGGCAAATAAAGAGGTGAAGGGCCCTACATTCCTATTGGCACCCTTGCAATGGACCAAAGTATATATCTTGTATGATCTTTGCTGCATGTAAAGGCTGCTTTCATGTGCAGATTTGCTGTATCGCACATGAAAGCATGCTGTATGATTGGTCTTGACATAATCAATTGGTAGTGAAGAGCTGGATGGGTTAAACTGGAGGCTACGTCAGATGCACCAAAGACAGCTTTGGAATATCTCTGTAGCTTCAGCCCTGCTGAGGTGTTACCTTTGCTGCATCTGAGGAACAAATAATGCACCATGTAATTAAAGAGCCGGTGTTCTAATACATTAGAGAAGCTGCGTAATAGTGGAACTGTGGTGTCATACTAGTGTCACACTTCAAAGACGTTTTGGAAATTATGTATTTTAACCCACAGGTGCCCAATCCTGGTCCTGGCGATCCACCACCCTGCAGAGTTTAGACACAATCCTAATCTAACACACCTGATCCAGTTTATGAAAACCTCTGAACAGTAGAGGCAGGTGCATTTGATCTGAACTCTGCAGGGTGGTAGATCTCCAGGACCAGAATTGAGCACCTCTGCATTAACCTGTTTTCGTACATATTAGAGCTATGAAGTGGTATATTTGATCAATAGTTTGCTCGTGTACAGCTTGAAAATAGTCATTTCACAAAACTAGAGTCTATAAACACAAGCTTGTTGAGTAAATCAAGAAAAAATGGTATTAGTCGTAGCAGATACAGATGTTGTCGGAGCAAAACCTCGTATCTTCAAAATGGTAACTTTACAGGAGAAGGAAACAACTTGCTTTACTTTCTAATGTAAGTCAATGGAACCAGACTTTTTTCTAAGTAATTTTGCGCCATTAATTTTGGTTCATTCATCATGAAATTTTGACGTAACGTAAAGGGAAACAGGTATTTTCAAATGGTCAAAACCTGAAAAATATCAAAAATGGAGATACAAGGTTTTGCTCCAACAGCAGTGATATATTCCTGTGGCTTCCCTCTGAAAAAGGCTTTAGGGGCCTGGAGGGAAGTGCGTTCTTCGCTATGCGGAGCTGCCACCAGGTTCTCCACGGTGACAGCGGGGAGTTCTTCTCTCCGGACTACCTGTGCTCCAACCCTGGCCTCTGGTGCAACTGGACCATCCAGGTACAGCATGGTAAACGCGTGCAGCTGTACCTGGAGGACCTGACACCAGAGAAAACCTGCCACCTGAAGATGGACCAAATCCACTTGGACGAGTCTCCTGTGGCGGCTGGAGGGGCCCAGATACTGGAGAAGTGCTGGCAGAAGGTCAGATACACGTCCATCTCCAACACAGTCCATGTGGTGCAGCTCATCGGCCCCAACCCAAACCCACCACACCGGGGGTTTTATGGACAGTACCAGGCTTTTGGACCACCGGAACCTCCTTCCACCTCCGTTGTTGGTGGTGAGTATACATAAGTAGATATATAATAGTAATAAATAATCTATATAAATATTCGTATATAATAATACTGAGCACTTTATTAGGATCACCTCCTTGTTTCTACACTCATTGTCCATTTTATCAGCTCCACTTACTATATAGGTGCACTTTGTAGTTCTACAGTTACAGACTGTAGTCCATCTGTTTCTCTGCATACTTTGTTAGCCCCCTTTTACACTCTTCTTCAGTGGACAGGACCCCATGGACCCTCACAGAGCAGGTACTATTTGGGTGGTGGATCATTCTCAGCACTGCAGTAACACTGATATGGTGATGGTGTGTTAGTGTGTGTTGCGCTGGTCTGAGTGGATCAGACACAGCAGTGCTGCTGGAGTTTTTAAACACCTCAGTGTCACTGCTGGACTGAGAATAGTCCACCAACCAAAAATATCCAGACAGCAGAGTCCTGTGGGCAGCGTCCTGTGACCACTGATGAAGGACTAGAGGATGACCAACACAAACTGTGCAGCAGCAGATGAGCTATTGTCTCTGACTTTACATCTACAAGGTGGACTGACAAGGTAGAGTGTCTAATAGAGTGGACACAGTGTTTAAAAACTCCAGCAGCACCGCTGTGTCTGATCCACTTGTACCAGCACAACACACACTAACACACCACCACCACATCAGTGTCACTGCAGTGCAGGATGATCCACCACCCAAATAAGTTTGTGTTGCACAAATACTATTAAAATGAATGATAAAAACAGTGTTATGATCCAAATAAGTAGTTGTGAAAGCAGATATTTACAGTGGTATTTTCTGGATTATTGCGTACGCTGAAGATTTGGTGGTCAGTGTTTAGGATTTGTGTAAAAATGGTGAGAGTGGGCAGCAGCTTTGAGTGGGACACATTTGTTTAACAGTATTTTTTTGACAGTTTTTCTGTGTGTAGATTAAGCCTAATTCAAATCTTAAAAATTTAGACAGTTTAGGACCCAGATTAGGCCTAAATCTAAGAATGATAGTCCATTTAGTTAATAGTGGATCAGCATTGGCATTCCTTGAATCTGTGTCCAGACCGCTAACCCAGTACAATAATATATCCCTCTTATTATATCAGACACAGGGACCATAAAAGAAGAGTCACAGGAGGAAGAAGAGCATGAAGAAGTGGAAACTATAGATGGAGTGACAGAAGTTCCTGACCAGGAAAGCTTCACCCATGAATTCACTTTGCCAGTGGAGGACACAGGCGGCACCCCTGCAGAACCTGTGGACGTCAGCCCTGTGACCAGCTCCTTGACCACTACGCTTCCTGTTTCAGGATCACTGGAGAGGAATTCTGGAGAGATCCGGAAAACCAGAGGAGGAGCCGAGAATCAGGCCGTAACTGCTGAAGGTACTTTACCGCTACTGTTCAAAGGTTTGGGAACACTGGTTGTATTAATATTTTTTGTATTTTGTTTGCAATAATAACTTATACCATGTGTTTTTAAATATTATAAAGTAGACCACAGTTTATTTATTCAGTATTTCAAATAGGGGTAAGAGTTAACATCATAATACTAGGAAAAAATTTGTATATAATGTTTAGTTTTTCTAAAGTTTGATAAGTCGGCACAGAAAAAAAGCCTCTGTTGTACCACGTTTACTGAAACATACCATAAAAACTGTTAGTGGAATGATGTTTTAACAGTGTTTCACATACTTCACTTCACTAAATACTGGAGGTGTGGATTTGAGTCATATGACTTCCGACTCGAGTCACGAATTTGATGACTTGAGACTCGACTCGAGAAATTGGAGAAAGACTTGGGATTCGACTTTCACTTCATCACCAGTGACTCTGAGTCTGACTCGGACTTCAACCTTATGACTCGGAAAGACTCGAGACACAAAGTGGAAGAAACATGGAGAGTCTGACTGTAGACGTCTACAGCGTCGTCAGATGCCTGTCACTGTGTTTATGCTCAGCTTATTTTATTTCCGAAGACAGGTGAAGCGTTTAGGGTCCAAGTTCACCTCCATAAGCTGGAAACAAGCACAGCATCAGCAGCATCAATGCGCCCAGCTCAGTGCTTAAACTCCAGTCTTATTACTGGAGAAGCTCACCAGGCGAGCTGACCCTTTTCCTCATGGTACCCAAACAAAAGAAACACAGCTCTTTCTATTTGACTGATTTTAACAGCTTCTGCTTGTAAAACAAGCGCAACATTCACCACGAGGCTGAAGTTGACTTATTCGCCAGCTTTGTATTGGACTTTTTTGTTCCACCTTAAATGGTGCAGCAGTGAGGTGTCCTAACGTAACTGCTGCACCTTTTTAAGTTGGAACGGAAAACTTGAATAAAAAGCTGGTGAAGAAAAGTCAGTTTTGTACATTCACCATCATTTTTCTGTCTTTTCTGTAAACTTTGTTCAGCTCAGTTGTTTTGGTTTCTGTTGTTGTCTAAATTCATTTCAAACTAGTAGCTGTTTTTAGTTGGCCGAACTAGTTTTAGTGCTGAGCTAGTCTTTTTTGTTTAATCCTGTGTACCTAATGATCACAAAAATGTAAAGGTTTTTTTTTATTATTATTATTATTTAAGTACAATACTTTTTCAAACAGGATTTTGTGTTTTTAGTTGGAAGGGTAAAAAAAAATATTCATCCATACGCTGTTAACATACTGTCATTAAAAGGCTATAGCACTGTTACCATTATTCAGTGTTACGGCCTTAAATTAGCAAAGAAAGCATACTGACTTGCTTAGGACTCGAAGATTAGAACTATTGACTTGGGACTCGACTTGAGACTCTCCTTCACTGACTCGAGACTTGAATCGAGACTCAACTATCTTAACTTGGGACTTGATTAGGGACTTGAGTGTCGACTTGAGACTTGCTGGTTACTTACAACGTAGTGACTTGTTCACACCTCTGGTAAATACAGTAAAACAAGATCAATTATGCTCTCTTAGTAATGAAACATGCAGTTTGTGTTCTATAACTATTCACTACGTCCACCATACACTCAGAAAAGCATACCGCTACAGTTTATTACACAACTATAAATATCATATTGCCCATCCTCAATTCTAAGTATTATAAGAAAAACTTGGTTATAAAATGGAAAATTTAAGTTTACTTTTACTTTTGAAGTAAAAGGAGCTGAAAGTCTTTCTTTTGAAGGTAAATGAGTTTGTAAATTATTTTAAAATTTCTAACAGCGATGTGTGAGAGTAACTTTTGTGAATTGTTTTCATACCAGAAGGAGTATCAGGTGGTCTGCCTGCTGATGAGTACAGACCACGCTCGTTGTCTGATGAAGTGCCTGGTACACTCGCATCAGTTCACGCTTATACTACACGCACTACTGCTACTCCCGCTGGTACCACACACACTCTGTCCACCGAGGGGGTTGAACTGGTTTTTACCGTGTCAGCTACCACCACCACCAACAATGAGGCTGGGCTGAAATCCACACCCTCTCCTGATGAAACTAAACCAGCTGCAGCTGAGATAATGTCCAGTCCAGGGCTAAAGGACAGTGATGACATGGCATTTGTGGAGATGCCATTGGCTGACAGTGGTAGAACAGTCCAGGCTGGTACTGTAGAACCTGCTGATGGTTTTGGAGAGAACAAACACCAGAATTCTTCAAGAAAGCCCCAACCTTCCCACAGAATGAAAGGTACTGTAATGCAATTCATGTCTACTTCAAAAGGTCTATATCCATTTTTCTTACGTTTCATTATTCCCTCTTATGGCCCACTTTTAACATTTGTGTGGTTTAATGAACCAAAACTGTCATAATTAATGACTTTCAACCTCTCCTTATACTTGAGCTTAATTAAGCTGGCTATTTTTTTTACTGTGCTTTTAAAACTGAAGTATGTAAATTGGCTCTATTTTTATTGGCTGTTCTATATTGTGCCACGTTCAAAAAGAGTTCCAGGCTGAAACACTACAGCTAACTAACTTCAGCATGAATGGTGAAGTGCTGTAGGCTGAATAGGTGAATACATGTAAATGTGTTGGTTTTATGACATCACAAAATCAGGCTGTTTTTGCAGTTTGGTTTTCATATATGGGTATATGAAAATTTTGAACACCCCAGTTAGAACACCCCAGTTAGAACACCCCAGTTAGAACACCCCAGTTAGAACACCCCAGTTAGAACACCCCAGTTAGAACACCCCAGTTAGAACACCCCAGTTAGAACACCCCAGTTAGAACACCCCAGTTAGAACACCCCAGTTAGCTGAGTTTAACATATTGGGGAAAAATTCTGCATTAAAATGTGCAGAACTGTGTTCTCTGTAGAGAATGTGTTCACCTATTTTTACTTAGTAAATCAACTAAACATGTAATTTGACCAGAGATTCCCACACCTGTGTGTGACTGTGTGGGTTGTATGGACTGGGCAGTGAATAGTGTGCTTTAAACTTTAATAGTGTTTGCGTATCCCGTTAAACTGTTTTTATAGGACAGGGAATTTCCGAAGAGCTGGACTTTGTTGCATGGTTTGCTTTTGAGCTCATAAACACCTGATTTAACTTATGTACTAGGCTTCGTTGTTGTCAGAACAGAGAAATCCGTGAACTGTGCTGGACTCTGGTTGTCTCCTGATTTTAAAAAGTCCAAAATGAGTTAATTGGAGAATTCCACAGTTTTTGTTTGTTGCATTATTAAAACATTACTGTATAAACAGAGTCATTCAGAGTGGTTTGATTTGAAATTTTCATCCCCTTAGCCTTACTGTTTATTGTTGCACAGGGAAATCTCTCTCAGTCCAAACCATTAGAAGCCAAGCTGAACCTCCACACCTTCCAGGGGGTGAGTATTATAGATTGACAAACTGGTGTTCCCAGATTATGTATCATTGATGTGACTGACTTCGACCTTCATATGTCATTGCATTATCAGAAACAATCCTCCAGGGGTCTGTCTCACGAAGCAGGGGCTCTTGCCTAGCCAGTTAACTTCAAAGCTGCACTGTTAGATTTTTGTTGGTGGCAGTGTTACTGAGTAAGCCTGAAATGATAATTTCAAAGTCAGAGGCATCTGGTCAGATTTCATGAGACTTTCTGAGACTATGTGTACGTCTTTAGGTATTAATGTCACACGCAGTCACACGAGTCAAAAGGAAGGTCCAGTCCAGTGTTTAGGTCTCAACATATGCCTAACACTGATGAAGGTATGATGAAAATAGTAGATAATTCGCTCACACCCTCAGTAGACATGTCCTTCACTAAGTTTTGACTTGAGTTTGAATACTCGTTCAATGCGCTCCCAATCATCAGATTCATCTGTTCGGGGAGGGTTGCATGCAATTACACATTTCCACCACAGAAGTCTCCAAAACCTGCACTGTGTAGCTTTAAACTTGCCTCAGACCCACCCTGGATTTTCTGTCTCGCTACGGTGGGTCATTTTTTGCCAGGGTACAACACCGTGGCAGCCTGCGCTGCATTCCTAACTTGCTGAAGGCAAGCTTGGGATTTTGGATTGTAAGCAGCTCTTGGGCCAATTAGGGCCAAGCTTTTGACCAATCAGGGACAGCATTTTGACGAACGCTGCGGTCCTTTTCATGTCTCTTTTTTTTCAGGGTAACATTTGTGTGATCAGTCATGTAAAAGATATGTTTTTTTTGTTGGAGGAAACAAATGATTTTAAATGAATCAAAAGAACATAAATAATTTATTATGCCAGTAATGCCAAACTTTGTCAGTGACGTATTTAATTATGCATTTTTACATAGTATGGTTTCTCTTTGAGATGTTCGGCTCCTTTTGTTTCACAAAATTGGCTGTTTTGTCAAAGGTGGCTTGAGTGTCGTCTAAGGAGAAAGTTATTAACTACTGTAAACAGGTTAGCCACAGTTGCATTTGTTAGGTTTTGTAAAAACTTGGTTAGGAACTAAGTTGATGATGCAATGTCTATTTTCCAATCAGGTCTCTTGCTGGAAGTGACCGTGGAGGTTGGTGTGAACCACACTCATAAAGAGAGCTGGGACCATTTAAAGAACTCCTTCAGGACTGCAGTAGAGCACATGGTAATACTGAGAAATCTGCCTATAAATAAATGCCATATTTTTTTATATAGGTGCAGGCAGCACAAAATATTGATTGCCATTGTGTGTGTGTGTGTGTGTGTTTTCGTTCCACTTGAATATTCTTTCGGAGCTTTGATGAATTAAGATGATCATAATATCCAACGAATGTAAATACTTTTGGACACAGACAGTATTTAAAGGGTCACTCTGGCTAAAATAATTAAAAGTATCTGTAGTAAACATGCCGACTTATGTCCTACAGTGATGCCTCAGTTGTCTCAAAAGTGGGAGCTTCCAGTTTAAACGCTAGGAAAACCCCCTTCTGATGATGGCTCTTGAAGGTGGAAGGAACCTTTTAAAAAGTTCACGCCTCCTTTTGGGTGGAATTACACTCTCTCATCAAATATGCAGTGTTTTTAAGTGCTGATGTTGTCTCTGTAGAGGAGGTCCTCAGAAAATTGACAATCTGACCAGGGGTTCATTAGCCGCATGCAGAAGTGTGGGCGCCCCGGTTTTGATTTTGTCAAAAACCTGATCCCAGATCAGCCTCTCTGAGGCTCTTAATACATATGGACTCCCATTAAAAATAATCTGGATTAATATGGATTAATTTTGTCTGCACTGTCCGTGCTTCATTAATAATTAACACATACTTCTTTTTTCTTTTTTTGTGTTCAGATTCAGAAGGACCTAGAAAACCTCCACCCGAAGAGCATTTCATCCAAAAGATCTATAAAGTATGTGCTTTGTCTCCTGTAATGATAATCCTTGCTCAGCTCTAATGATGTTTTATCTTAATTCTCTAAGTGTTAATTATACCTGTGGTTGATTTTAGGTTAGAGGGAAAATGTATTTACAGCCAGGGCTGAAGTTTGCTTCTTTAGATTTACACTGGAGATGTAATGTAGCTAACGAGCAATGGGGGCTAATGTACATTAATTAGCATCATGCTAACTACATGCCTTACTCGCCACACACTTGCCTTTGACCATGTTGAGTTTAGTAACGTCAAACAGACTTACTTCTGTGGTTTCTGACACTGTATGACACGCTAATCTACAAAAATGATCAAATCCCACTGGGTGATTGGAGACATCAGTAGAGAAAGTAGGGAAAAAAAGAACATTTATGGTGACAAGCTGAGCCAAATGTAGGACATCTGCAGTCAGGAGCAGCTAACGTCCTTCTTGAAGAGCCTCCAAAGAAGACAATGTATGATAAGAGCCAACATCACTCCGCTTTACCTTAAAGTGAGTGTATTGCACTGTATTGTATTTTTCCATTTGAACACTGTTAAACATCCAAATTAGGCCAAATGGCAGCACACAAAATATGTCCAGATTGATCAGGCAAATCAGTAAAAACACACTTTGACCCCTCTGTTCTGTGAGGGCATTTTTGTGATCTTTGCATGTCTTCTTAAATTATCCTAAAAAGGCTCTTCCATATATCATGATACCCATATGTTTCATATCTAAATCCTCTGTTGTCTTCGTCAACGCTTTCTAAGGCCCAGTCCCATTTCACCCCTCGCCCCTACCACTCAGCCCTCAGCCCTCTGTTTTGCACGTTCACGTCTAGGGGTAGGGTGTCCCAGATTTTGTTGAGATAGAGGGGTAGGGCGAAGGGTTAAGGCTTCATGGCCCTCAATACAGAGGTTTTTCAGAGACACTCCAAACTGAGTGATGTGAGGGAAAAAAAGAAAAAACGGCAAGATGGCTGAACAAGAGACCAAAGAAACCCACAAATGTGAGAATTTTCTCTGTTATAAAATTACGAAAACCACTGTATTATCTAAGTTAATGTCGTTTCAATGAATTATGGTCGTTTTCTTCATAGCAAGCATAAAAAATTGCAAATAGCATGCTAATGTCTCGGTAGCTAGCTAGCAGATAGCTAGCCTGAAGCGCCAGAATGGAACTGCTGCACCATTTAAGGTGGAACGGGAAAAATCGAACAAGAATCTGGTGAATATCTGACTTCAGCTTCATATCACCAAAGAATTAACGGTGGGTAATAATAAATAATTGCCCCCCTCTTTGAAGGCATATGATTCCCTAAATGTAACTAAAGCCCAGCAGTGAGGAGCTGAACTTTACCCTCCTCTGCTATCACTGCAGACGGGCAGGGTCACCTGGAGAGCAGCGCTAGTAGCTGTTAATGAAGCAATGCTTTTTTTTTTTTTTAATTTGAGAGTCGTCCCATTTCGTAGGGCAAGATTTCAACCACTACCCCTTGTAACTCGGTTCCAAGGAGTTAGGGTGACACTCGAAAACAAGGGGTAGCGGTAAAAAGAAGAAATGGGATTGGGCCTAAAACTGCAGTAGCAACTTTAGCTGCTGTAAACTTCTTACACACCGTTTCACATTCTCACATTCTCTGATGTCGATTGAATGAAGAATAAAGGGGTTTCCAACATGATGGGTCAGTCCTTAGTGATTTCCTGAGTGTCCTTTGGTGAGTTTCACACAAAATGTCGATGGGCACACGAATCGTGTGATTACACACAGTGAGTGTTCATAGCCTCATAACTCCAGATGTGAGTCACGTATGATCTTGCGATAAGATGGAATAGAAAGGGCGACTCTACAGATTCAGGAAACCGTATTTCAGCACTGTATCATCGCAAGGATAGAGAAACGTGTATAAAAAACATTGAATTTGACACGCAGGTATGTTTGTCGACCCCAGAGAGTTAGTCAGCCTGAAAGACTTTCTTACGTTGTTAGTTTGTGTTCCTCATCATATTAAAAGGGGATTATTTCTGAATAATTTGGTGGTCGAGATGTAAACAAAGTCACTCAGAGTATTTTAATGTGAAATCAAATTGATGTGACAGAGAAACTAGGAAACTAACCAACTGAGATTTCTTTAGGAGACAGGAGGTTGCGATGTCTACCACATATGTAATTTTGATGATGGTAATGTTGTGGTAAAGCTTTCTTTAGGGAATATTTTGCCCCAAGTTGTTAAATAAAATCAATTTGATTTTCAGAACCTACATAAGTAACTGTATGACGCTGTTATTAAAAAAAAAATAATAATAAAATAAAGAAAATGAACAAGTATGGACAAGATTCAGACTTAAAAATGACTGTTCTTGTTTTTCGCTTTGTTGCATACTTTTTTATAAAACCATATTAACAACTGCTTCACTGCTTATTTAGCTACAGTGGCCGTGGAAAAAATAAGAAGCAAACGTGAGACATCAAACATGTAACTAACAGTGGTGGACAGTAACTAAGTTAATGTAATTCGTTACTGTACTTAAGTAGTTTTTTCGTGTATCTGTACTTTACTGAATTATTTCCATTTTGGGTGACTTTTTACTTTCACTCCACTACATTATGAGAAATCTGTCGTTCCTTTTGGTTTATGTGTGTATAAAAACGTAACATGTCAAAACAAAAGAAGCGTGAAGCAAAAACACCAATCAGGGCACAGGGGTCACTTTGTTTTGAGCTTGTTTTGACCTGTTGGTCATACTGACCCAGTGCAGCACACGGTTCAATGTCAGTGTAGCAGCGTAAAATTTTAGGAGAGTCTATTCAACATAAATGATGAACTAACCTAACTTTGAGTAAATAGACCACAATATAGAAATATGTACACATATGCAGTTTTGACTGTCGTGTTTCTTTTTCTGAATTTATACGAACACTATTTCATTTTATAGTACATTTATTTTTGCTAGTTAATGTTTATGAACAGAGACCTACAGACGCAGTTTAGTAAAGGAACTTCACATTTGTGAACCTTAAAGCAAGTTTTTTATTAAACTTGTTGAATTAAGTTAATTAATCTTTCAGTACTTTTACTTTCGATACTTAAGTACATTTGAAGGTGAATACTTTTGTACTTTTACTCAAGTGGAGGTCTAAAGGAAGGAACTTCTACTTTTCCTGGAGTAATATTTTACCTTGTCTGTCTCTACTTTAACTCAAATACATGATTTGTGTACTTCGTCCACCACTGCTAACTAATGATCCTTGATGATCATTGTGGACCTGCTGATTGTTTTCCGTAAGCTTATTTTTTGATATGTAATGGATTCATTGATTTGTCTTCAGGCTGAATGCGGGAGTGTTGTTGATCGTGTGGCTGCAGTTTGGGGAGGGTGATGAGGAAGGCCTCACCCTCAGGGATGTCCAGTCCACTTTGCAGGGGCTGAAAAGGAAAACCATTCACTCTAACGACACCAAAAGCCGTGGCATCATCATCTCTGTCTCTGTAGAAGGTGTGCAGAACACACGCATAGCACAAACTGCATGTCATAACCACTGTAGTCCGTACGTACATGCTCTATACGGTCTTTCCTTTAAGGGTCGCCACCATTAGTGAGCGTGAACGGGAAATCAGAACGCAGTTCTGTACTGTGAAGTGTTTGTGAGTGAAACTGAGACACTCAGCCTTATTCATCAATATCTTCCTAAGAAAAAGACCTCGCGTGATTCATGACGTGTTCTTAAACCACAGAATTGTTCACACCTTTGTGCTCTTGAGTGTGTGTAGATTCTGTTCTTACGTAAGAACAAATCCCAAATAAAAACACTGGTGAATCTCAGAATCTCTGTGAAAACTGTGAAAGAGTTTTTAGAAGGAATTTCTTCTTAGGAAAGATTGGTCAATGAGGCCCATTGTTTTATGCGTGTAGTAAGAAGGGTTTGGCCCGAACTCGTGAAGTGTGCAACACAAATATAGCCATTTTATTTACTGTCCAAAACCACCAGTGAACCTAAACATGTCTCCACAGTTTTTATATGTAATGTTGATGGTGATAAAATGGTGGTAAATCTGAAAAATGTTTTCTTTGGGAACTATTTTGAGTTGAAACACCCTTCACATTCCACTCCACCATGAATAGACCTAAAATAGTTTTCTTAAAATGTTTCTCAAAACTGTTACAAAACCTCAGGCAGCATGTCGCTGCTGTCAGAACAGAACCTCATATCTGGTAACTTTACAGGAGAAGGAAAAAAACATGCTTAACTTTAAATGTAAGTCAGTGGAACCAGAACTTTTCCAGAGTAATTTTGGGCCATTTCTTCGGTCCATTCATCATGAACTTCACCCATAATGTAAAGAATAACAGATATTTTCAAATTATGTCAAAAACTGCAAAAACGACAATAGTGGAGATACAAGGTTTTGTTCTGACGGCAGTGATATTCTATGTAACAACTTGCTGTGAGGGCGCTTTAAACTCAGCAGTCGTCTGGTTCCTATCACCACCCCTGTGAAAGCTCTTACTCGCCAAGTTTCTCTAGAACTGAGAAAGCTCTAAATGGCTTTGTTTTGCTTTGAGTTTGGCTTTGTTTACAATTTAATTACTCAGAAATTTTGAAAAAATGGTGGAATTCCACTGTAAGGTCACAGATTGTTGTAACTAGGATGAAAGTCTGATGAACGTTTGATGCCAGACCTGAAACTGTGGGAAAAAGACAGACACCCAAACTTTTTTAGGGGTTGTTAGGCGTTCTGTAAACATGCAGATGGACGGGAGCACCTGTCCCGCACAGCTTACCTCACCCCACCTGACCCAACTCTTTAGAAGTTCAGCACTCTTTTTACATTTCACAGTTTGACCCTTATCCTTCTCCCACCCCTGTGTGTCCAGATATCGATGAGTGTGAGACCCAGCAGGTCATGTGTGATGTCCACGCAGAGTGCATAAACGAGTTCGGCTCGTACTCCTGTCACTGTCGCCATGGTTACAGTCCGGGACTGGGTGGTGCCGTATGTCTGGAACCCAAAGTTGAAGGCAAGATCTCGAAGTCAACTTTATTTAAGCTTCTTAAGAATAAACACAGGGCAGTTTATGTTCACCCAGCAACTGTAGCCTAGAAATGTTGGCTCATCTACATTGTTATCCTTAAATAGTAGACTTGAAGCTATTTTTCATAGGCAGTGCATGTGTACATGAACTGGCCCCTCTCTCTCTCTCTAGACTGTAACTGGACTTCATTTCCCACGCTCCTCTATGTGGCTTGTGTGCTGCTGGGTTCCCTCATTGCAGTGCTGTTGGTGGTGTTGGGTGTACTTTACCGTCGTTACCACAGGGGGGCGTTTCTGCCTCACTGTACCAGCAGCACCAAGAGCTTTTCAGCGACAAACAACAACAATAATTCAGACAGCGATGTAAACAATGCTGCAGACACATCTTCCTCAAGACCACTGCCCCCTCCTCCACCCCTTCGACTATCCAGCCAGGCGTCCACCGCCCTGGACCTCCCACTGCTCAAATTCACTCCTCTAGCGCCCCCTGAAGGATTGCAGGGTAAACTGCAGGGGCAGAAAGACCAGCTTTGACTCCCAAGTGGCTGCCTCCTTTCACCTTGAGACTTTTCTAATAATTTAATTGCACTGGTGTTATTTTGGGTGTCCCTCACTTTTCTTCAGTGGTTAATATATATTCTGTTAAGCTTTATTTTTTTTCAAGGTGTTGTTAAAAATGTGTGAATGTATATAAAGTTCTAAATATTAATTTTGTTATGAAATTTTCAAACCAGTGGGGTTTTTTTTTCTTCATAAAGCTTATGTTACATTTCTCTTATGTATAATCCTTTGTTTTGGGCATATTGTAACATTGTATTTGTCTTACCTGAGTTCTGTGCTTTGCCGATTCTTTGTGTGCTTATATGGCTAAGACAAGTCAATTTTTTCAAAGTTTTTGTATAATTAATTTGTTGATATGTAATTAAATTCATTCAGTGTGGTTTGGTGTAGAGTGGTTCATTGGTTCCCATCACCACTGCTGTGAGCAATGCTGACTCAGTCTGCTGCTCTAAAGCAAAGCATTTCACACCAAACTGAGGTTTAATTTCTAGTGATTATGTAGAAGTTTTGAAAATTGGTGGAATTGCCCTTTAAGTGTTAGGACACCAGCTCATTTCTGCAAACAAAGTATGACTGATGAGAATCTATCTAAACGTATCTTTACATTCTTTATCTTTAAGCGTTAAATTATTTACATTTTAAAAAACTGGAGTAGATTTAAAACGTCTGTTTCAGCCCAAAAGTGGCAATGCTAGTTTCCACTTGGATCATGTTTGCCTCCTTTCTCTTTATTTCCTGTTGATGTCGGGCTTCTGTTTTTTTTTTCTCTTTCACTTTCTCAACGTCTCCTGCTTTATTTCTTTCATTAATTACTTTCTTCTTTCAATCGTTGACATGTTAAAGTATTTCGGAGTGGTTTGCTGTGAAATAAGTTCATTGTAGAGAAACTTTCTAAGATGTCTTTACAGTGGTGGTGATAGGAACCAGGGGCCACCATGTCTACAACACAAACATAGCCATTTTATTTACTGTCCACAATCTACAGGTGTCTTCTGAGTGTTTATATGCAATGGTGATGATGATGATCATGATGATAAAAATAATGACAAGGCAGAAAAGAATCAGTTGCCTTTGGGGCCTGTTTTGTCTCAGAACGCCCTGCATGTATCCTTCCACCGTGAATGGATTAAAATATGTTTTAAGCCAAAACCTGATTCCAAAACTATCATAAAACGATGTCACTAAGGAACGTGATCATAACCATGTCATGTAATAACTTTCTGTGAGCGAGCTTTTGGAGGCATTAAACTGTTCTGACGTCTGGTTCCTATCACCACCACTGTGAACAGTTCTGACTCGATAAGTTTCTCTAGAACAGAGAATTTCACACCAAACCGCTCTGAATGACACTTTTTACACCTTAACCGTTTAATTATGCAGAAATCTTTGAAAAATCGGTGTAATTCCGATTCAATGCTGCTAAAAGATACATTACATAAATGGTTATGAATCATTCTCCAGATGTCTGAGGCTGTTTAAGATATAAAGTTGTGGCCTTGGAGTTTTTAAAAATCTGTTCATGGTGGAAGGGAACATCCAGGATTAGAGTTAAACTAGAAACTCTTTTTTTCCTTGATTTACTGCTATCTTACCATCATCAGCATGACATATAAAGCTTGGAGGACATGTGCAGATTCCGTTGGTCACTCGAGACTATGCAGTGGAAATTTTGAAAATCTCAGTGGACTTTTCCTTTATAAGGGTGAAGCAATGTGGTGATGTGAACTTTGCCACTAGGTGGCACCTCATAATAACGAGTGAAATGTGAACGTGGCTCTGGATTCACAGCTGCATTTTCTTGAACACAACGAGCACCAAAGGGCCCAACTTGATCTTGATTTTAGGGAGAAACGACGGATTTGGAAAGGATGAGGCAGGAAGGACTGCTGTGTAAGTGCGAAAGATGAGTGAAGTCCAACAGTGCCCCGCTGTTCATCTAGTGCCCAAATTTAGTCTTGATAATCCGTGTCAGGTGTGTGTCAGTCACGTCATGTAGGCTCTCCTCACTGTGCTTTAGTCCCTTATTTAACAGGGACCACAGTACTCACTAACCTAGTTTGCAAAACTTGTCTGGCTCACTTGTGGGCCACATCCTTGCTTTGCTCCTGGCCCAGTATACAGCTGGGTCCTTGGCCCAGATCTGGCCCACACACTGTAAAGTGAGTAGAACTAAAGGATATGGTTCCAATCTGGCCCAACTACATTGTTGGTCCACAATATTCAGGCCAGAATTGTCCTACAAGTGTAGACACAAGGCAAAACAGTATGAAGCTGTCCAGGATCTGACCCTAATCTACCCAGTAGTCAACCAGCACTCACACAGGAAAGCCAGAATCGGCCCAAAGCTGTCTGCTAACTGGGAAGCACTGTAAGTACTCTATGATGCAAATAGTACCAGATTTTTGCAGAGCCCTGCTTGTGACATCCCATATACATAAAAATAATGCATGGCTATGCTGTATTAACAAGTGGGAACAAGATCCTAATGCGCCACGACTTCGTAAGGCTAGGAATGAGATCATGCCTTATTAAGCTGTGCTCAAGGCTTAATTATCTCATTCCCGCACCTTACTAAGTCATGGCCATGCATTAGGGTCTCGTCCCCACACCTTACTAAGTAGTGGCCACAACTTACTGCCTTCCTAAGTCACGCATTATTTTTATTTAGAAAATGGCTGCTTTCCCAAAAGGTTCTTAAAGGGGAATTCCACCAATTTTCCTCCATAAGTCAGTTTCTCAATAAGTCAATTGTGAATATGTAAACAGTCATTCAGAGTGTTTTGGTGTGAAATGCTCTGTTTTAGAGAAACTTCAGAATTGTTCACAGTGGTGCTGATAGGAACCAGACGTCTGAAGAGTTTAGTGCCTCTCAAAGCTCCCTCACAGAAAGTCCTTACATGAAATGGTTATAAACACTCTGAGACGTTGTTCTATGATAGTTTTGAGATAAACCTTTTGGCTACAGTGTACTTTTTAAAATCCGTTAGTGGTGGAGAGATAATAAGGCGTAATAAGGCAAACTTTTTGTTTCTACATTGACCAATGATTGACCATTCTCAACGTTATGCAAGCTGTAAACACTCAGGAGACACGTGTGGGTTCACTGGTGGTTTTCTATAGTAAATAAAATGTGTATGCTTGTGTTGTAGTCATTGTGACACCTGGTTCCTATCAGCCCCACTGTTAAGAAATCTTAGTCTGAGAGTTTCTCTACACTGAACCATTTCACATCAAACCATACTGACTGTTTACGTCTCAGTGAGTGAATTATGCATACATTTTGAAAAATCATGGAATTGTTCTGCATTGAAGAGGAATTGTGCTTTTCCAAAAAATCTGCATAATTCAATCAGTAAACAAAGTCATTCAGAGTGGTTTGGTGTGAAACGGTTCACTGTAGAGAAACATACAGACTCAGATTTCTTTACAGTGGTGGTGATAGGAACCAGGGGTCACAATGTCTACAAAATATAGACAATTTATTTACTATCTAAAATGACCAGTTCACTTATATGTATCTTGTGAGTTTTTATATGTAATGTTGATGATGGTAAAATAATGATTAATCAGAAAACAAAATTGTGGATACTATTCACAACGCCCTGAATGTACCTCTCTGCTGCTCTTTGCTATGAATGAATAATAATGATAATAATGATAAAAATAATTGTAAGCCATGATGTTTTTGTAAAATCCCCACAACCCAGAAGGATAAGCGACTTAGTAAGTGTGTATGTGTGTGTTTTCATTAAATTAGCATAAAAAACAAAGTCTTGGACACTAGGAAGCGTATTCACACCCACTTTTTGTGGTAACTTTATTAGAGCTTTTTAGAGGCTTACCTGGGCAATATGACAACATTTATTGTTATTAGTTATATCACAATATGTCACAATATGCTTTTCTGAACATATTGAGGATATCATCAGTACTTAAAAGTAAAAATTCCTAACTGCTTGTTTGATTACAAAGAAAGCGTAATTAGAGCTGTTTAATTAGATTTAGTGCAGCGCAGTGTCAGATACAAATCACTGGATCACACTGCTTTGTCTGAGAACCTATCAGACATCAGAAAAAAAATATAGCATATTGTGTATCATGAAAACCTCACGAATGATTGTGATACTACATTTTTGCCATATCACCCAGCTCTACTTTAACCCCTTAAAAAGGCTCAGGATTACATACTAAGGCTTATTGTTCGGTAACCTCAGGGACCTGTGTGCAAACTGGCTGAGCTGTTCTTAGGTTATAGAAGTATGCAGTAAAATTTTGGGCCCACCGGTAGGGCCCTGGCCATAAAGGGGTTAAACTTCTCTGGTTCCTATCACTACCACTGTGGGCATCTCAGACTTGGCAAGCTTCTGTGGAGCAGATCCACTCCGAATGATGTTTACATCTTAACGGATGGAGCACAAAGCGAACAAATATCCTCAAAGTTCATGTTCAGTTTCATAGGTTTGGTGTAAGCATGAAAAATATGATCTGAAGTTTATAAGAGGGTTTACAAGGGTAGGTGAGGTCTTGGGATGTAACCATGGCAACAGAGCCCCAATGCTGAGGTTCCTAGATGACCTTAACTCTGCTAAGTGAAGATGCTCTATTGCACCATCAATGAGCAACGCAGGGAGAGTTACTCAATAAAAGTACTACAAAAGTATCTCTAAAGCACTACAAATTTGTTTTACTTCTGGTCTTTTTAGGTGAGGTTTTGCTTTCTTTTTTGCCATAAAAGAGTCAATAAATGCTTGGACACGTTGATCGTAGAGTTTATGGCAAGGGAAAGTTATTAAACTGCGTAATTGTAAGCACGATTTATTATATTTAGAAGACAAAATTCTTGTTTTCCTGTAATCTTCTGTAAAAATGTATTGACTTTTGCTTCACTTCTGAAACGCTTTCTTATCTTTAATTACCTAATTGTGCACCAGCTGCTAAGAAAAGTAATACTAACCATTAATATTTGTCTTTAATGTTTTACCACCCCCACCTACCACTGAGAGAAAATGCTCAGCTGGCTCAGAGACCCTCCCTGACGTGTCACGCAGAAGTGTGTCAGTATGTTCCATTTCTATACTCACTCAATGTAAAGGGCAGCTGGCTGAAGCACCTGCCCATTGGCTTCTATCGTAAATATTTTTTAGAACATTTTCTTTCTGCTCTTAAACTAAAATTGGGCAAGTTGTATTTGGTAATCAACTATAAGTGACAGAAAAGGTACAGTGATTTTTCAAAATTTCAGTGTGATGTGATTCTTGAGGTCTAAACAGTCATTCAGAGTGGTTTGGTGTGAAATGGTTCATTGCAGAGGAACTTACTGACTCTGATTTCTTTACAGTGGTGCTGATAGGAACCAGAGGGTCACCATGTCTACAACACAAATATAGCCAGTTTATTTACTATCCAAAACCACCAGTGAACCTACACTGAGTTTTTATGTACTGTTGATAAATTCTATAATGAAATAAGAGAAAATAAATCTTCAGTGACTCTTTTGTCTTAATACGCCCTGCATGTACATCTCTGCTGACCTTTAGCCCAAAACTATTGTCTCAGACATCAGGCAGTGAATTCATAACCGTATCATGTAATAACTTTCTGTGATGGAGCTTTTAGAGGCATTAAACTCCTCATACGTCTGGTTCCTATCACCACCACTGTGAACAGGTTTCTCTAAAATGAATCATTTCACATCAAACCACTCTGAATGACTTTGTTTACTTCTTAATCAATTTAGTAAATATTTTAATTAACACGCAATATTAAAAAAAGTTGGTGGAATTGCCCTTTAATCCTGTAATTGGCTGAGACGTATGCATTGAAGCTTATTGGTGAATTTGAATGATGAATTCTGTGTAAATTGGCAGGTTTTTCTTCTTTTGAGCTTAAACTGTGTTGTGTTGAGTTGTATTCAAGCTGTTTGTGTGTGTGTGTGTGTGTGTGTGTGTGTGTGTGTGTGTGAGAGGTTCTCTCGCTCCTCCAGATGTTCTCTCAGCATCCGGCTCCCTCACGCACACTGGGTGTCCCACACCCCTCTCCGTCTGTAGGTCTATTCTCAGCCTTTGTAGTTGTCCATGCTGGTCACGTCTCGGCACAGTTTTGGCAAGGACGGTGGGCGGCGGCCGCTGTTAGCCAGGGCAGGGGGCAGTCCGGCCTGCTTTACCCCGCTCTGAGTGCCCCTCAGGCTGGACCCGCAGGCCAAGAGACACACCTGCCCTGCCTGCCTCCCCTGCTGTACACACTGCACCCGCGGAGCTCACCTGTGGAGGTAAGACTGCATGCATGTATGCGCTATAATCTCTCTCGCCTCCCTACAAACACAGCTCTTTGGCATTATCTGCATTCATGAATACAGTTATCTTAAAACATGGTTTGATCTAAGGTGCAACCAAGAACAAACACAATCTGTTTAAACTAATATCACCTAAATAATGCATTGTTCTTGTACATCACTCAAACATTCACAGTGCAGTATGTGAACCCTTGGCTAATGACTTCAACCAAAGCTAATTGAAGTCAAGAGTTAGCAAACCTGGAGTCCACTCAGTGAAATTAGATTAGAGGTTTTGCTTAGAGTTGCATTTTGAGTTTGCTGGTCACAAGAAGCATCTGCTGATGTGAACCATGCCTCGCCAAAGAGATCTCAGAAGACCTGTGATCCATAATTGTTGATTTGCATAAAGCTGGAAAGCAGCCTAAAAGAGTTTAGGTATTCATCGGTCTACAATTACACAAACTGTCTAGTACAGTGTCTACTCTTCCCAGATGTGGGCGCCCAAAGATACACAGAATGCTCAGTGAAGTTAGAAGAACACTAGACTAACAGGTAAAGGCTTGAAGTAATCACTGGAACTGGTTAAACATCTCTTTTCATGACTCTACCTTATGAAAAAACAAAAACTGAAAAGGATTTGGTGTCCTTGGCACAACACCACAGAGGACGTCAGTTACAAGCCTGAAGCTAAGGTTGAATTGTTCAGGAAGAGCATACACAGCGCTATGTATGGCTTAAGAAGGGCACTGCATACCAACATGAAAACATCACCTGAGCGGTAATGTATGGTGGAGGGAGCATCATGATTTGGGCTGCTTTGCTGCCTCTGGGCCTGGACTGATTGCCATCATCAAGGCAAAAATGTTCTAAGTTTATCAAGGTATCCTACAGGATCTTGTCAGGGTAGCTGTCTGCCGGCTGAAGCTCAGTAGAAGCTGATTTATGCAGCAGGACAATGACTCTAAACATCAAAGTAAATCTACCACAGAATGGCCCGATCAGAGACCAAGCTGTAACCCAACAGAGATGCTGTGGAATGACCTCAAGAGCTGTTTATACCAGACTTCCAAATAATATGGCTGAGCTGAAGCAGCTCTGTAAAGTCCAGTGTTCCTCCTGAATGTTTGTGCATGTTTGATCCGCAGCTACTGGAAGTGCTTGCTTGAGCTTATTACTGCCAAAGGAGGTTTGACCAGTCATTAAATCTTAGGGTTCACTAACTTTTTCCACCGGCACTGAGAGTGTTTAATTGGTGCGCACAATAAAGACATGAAAGATTATAATTGTTTATGTGTTATTAGCTTTAGCAGACTGGGTTTGTCAAAACATGTGACTTATATACTTGTAATAAAGAACAGGCGAATGAAAGCAGAAGACTGGGTAGTTCTGAAGGGTATACAGATGCTTTCTTGCCACTTGCAAATACATTCCTCCTTAATAACTGTTACTAAGTGAGACAGGCTTCAGAGAACATTAGCAAAGATCTTGTTGCTATGTTAGGGGGTTGCTAAGGTGTTGCTAGCCCATTGCTGTGCTATCCCAGGTGATTGTTAAGGTGTTGGTTGGCTGTTGCTATGTTATCCCTTGTGGTTGCTGAGATGTTGCTAGGCTTTTGCTATGATATCCCAGGTGGTTGCTAGGGTGCTGCTAGGCCATTGCTATGATACCCCTAGTGGTTGCTAAGGTGTTGCTAGAGCATTGGTATGATATCCCAGGTGATTTTTAAGGTTTTACCTGGCCATTGATATGCTATCCCAGGTGGTTGCTAATATGTGTGTGTAAAAAAAAAAAATTATTATATTATATTATATATATATATATATATATATATATATATATATATATATATATATGTGTGTGTGTGTGTGTGTGTGTGTGTGTGTGTGCTACTGTCTATGTGAGTCTGTATGTAGTGTCTATGGGGGTCAGTGTGAAAGATGACCTTTGTGATATTTGTGACATCTAGATTTGAATTTTCTAAACATTTCACTGTTTATTTCCTATGGGATAAAAATCACATTTGAATGAATGCTGTTCAAAAACTGTGCATGCAATCAGTCCCAAAACCACGAGCACACCATTCCTGTATAGGCTGTATGATCCTGCAAAGATTGATGGTTGTAGTTCGAAACTGTGACGTGAAAACGGTGCCAAAAAAGCATAGAATACTAAAATGAAGAACAGTCAGTTGACTTTATTAAGCCAACTTTACTCCACACCTAACCTCTGTAAACAACATAATATATACGTAATTGAGGTGTTTCCTTAAACCTAACCTGATACCTCCCAACACACACACACACACACACACACACACACACGCACACACACACACACATATATACTCACACTCAAACTTTGACATTTGGAGCAGCTGTGGTTCGATTAGAGACATATGCTTGCCTTAATCTCCAACACAGTGTTCCCTAAGGCCATGCAGCAACCACCCTTCTCAATCTCTCTCTCTCTACCCCTGTGTGAATATATATATATATATATATATATATTAAAGTCAACTCCTTTAAGTTTAATGTTTAAAAAAATGACCTAGCATAAGACAGTTATTGTTACATAGTAGTCTCATAGTAATAACTACATGAAAATATAAATATTCAATAATGGCTTTATAATAGTGATATAATTATATATTTTGTTATGGATTAATTAGTAGTATTTAATGAAGGACTATTTAATAAGTATTTGATGTGTTATAAATAAGTATGTGATGAATAAGTTAGAGTAGTTACTAAATAATTTATAGTTATTGAACGATAATGATTTAACTGCAATAATCTGTACATGACTATGATATATATGAATTAAATAACATAACGAAGACAAACGCCAAATAAATATTATAAAATATATATAATGAACTTTGTCGTCCCCAGTAGTTGTGTCACTGGTCTCTTATTAATCTCTTATTTTGATATAAAAATCACACTGATGACATCACTTGACTTCTTTTACTTATTTTCTGAGGCTCTATGAAGAAAAGCACATTATTTCATATGAAGCTTTTAGCTGAAGTCACTGGTGTGACCAACTTTACTCTTAGCTAATTGTGAAATAATAGAAAGCAAAGGTATTAAATTACATATTTTAGTGGATTTTCCATGATTGACAACATGTGGTTTGATGCTCTGTAGCAGCCATTCTGTAAAATGCATTTTTGGTTATAAATGTCTCTGGTGTTCCTTTTCTTATGTGTAACATCAATGAGGATTGGTAACACCAGTGACTCCTATGGATAGACACATTTCTGTAGAATGACCCTTATGTATATTAAGAGTAATTCATTGTAGATTCTAATTAATTAACAGTAGTTACAGAATAATTATAGCAGCTATTCAATCATCTATAGTAGCCATTGAATATTTCACAGTAGTTGTGTAATAATTCTTGCTAGCTACTGATTTTTTATAGAATATGCTGAATAATTTATAATAGATGCTGAATAATTAATAGCATTTACTTAATAATTTATAAGAGTTTCTGAATAGATAATTGTAGTTATTGAATAATTCATAGCAGGAAATGAATGATGTATAGTAGTTACTGAATTGTTTATAGGAGTTACTGAATAATAAGCATGGAGATTAAGGGGTTAATTTTGATTGGTCCTCACTGAGTCCTGTTAATGTATTAATGTAATCATTTAGGGAAAGTGTTTTGTTGAAGGTTTCCCAGTTCAGCACTCTGAGGGCATCGCTGGACTCACAGCTGTCCTCTGGAGTCTTTGCTGTGACGGCATCTGAGGATAACATAATAACAGTGGATGCTCATTTGATTCTAGTCTTATCCTTTTGTATGATACTCAGTGTGCACAACACACACACACACTTACTTATTGGCTGTCTCTGAGGTAGAAATGGTTTTCTTCCCTCCAACCATGTCCCACAAAGACAGCATCTGTTACCCCTTCTACCCCCCATCCCCCCTCTAACCCCCCCCCCACCTTCTGCAAAACCTGTTGTTGCCCCCCCAAATCCCCCACCACTCTTAATCCTCTCTGACTTTATTCATGCTAAGGTCATCTCACATTCTCCCCACAGAGAAAGGAGAAAGAGAGAGAGAGAGAGAGAGAGAGAGAGAGAGAGAGAGAGAGAAGAGAGAGAGAGAGGGTTCATAGCTGGACTATGTTGCTATTTTACACACACACACACATATATATATATATATATATATATATGTATATAACACACATATATATATACATATATATATATATATATATATACAGTAATGTACAACAGCCAAATGCCATGTATTTATTCACAAAAGCCTCCAACACTAAATATAAAACACTGTTTTTTTCAGTGTTTATTGTTTCCACTCTTTACCTTTATTACAGCTTCCATTCTTTTCACTAGACCTGCTTGCAGGAGACATTCTTACAGTCCTGTTTTGATGTTCCAGTGCAAATGTTCTTCTTTTTACCTATTTCCTTTTAGTAAAGAGCTTCTTAACAGCTACACATCCTTTCAGACTCATAGTGCTGAGTGTCTCACAGTGGAAGGATGGACAGAAACTCCTGTGGATGTTTTCAGATCTGAATCAAGAGTGGAGCTTGATTTTCTCCTCTCTCTCAGAGATGAAAGCTTTAAGTGCTGTTTATCTGATGGGGGCAGTTTGGTGTCTACCAGGTCTTCCAGGTGGTTGTTGGGAGTCTCATTTTCTCTGTAGCTTTGAATCATGTTTTGAATTTTCTTTGGCATTCCCCTTCCTTATACAATGGAATAATTTTATATCTAATATCCTGAGAAATACCTCCTTTAGCCATTTTACATGCATATGAGAAGACATTTGTGAGGGAGCTAAGGTGAGTTTGGGGCCTGTGTGACTGTTATTGTCTGTTTGAGGGGGAACATTATGTCATTGAGTCTTTGGGGGCAGCTTTTGTTGGGAGGACGCAGCTGTAACTGGCTTGGTTTTAAGATTGGAAGGATGGAGAGTTAAAGTGACAGTAGGTGCACAAAAGCAAAGAGTGGACAAATTAAATACTGATAGATTTGATGTTTTACCTGGTGTTGGAGGATTTAATCTTCTGTTAAATATATTTTTCCTGCTTTTCAGATGCTGAAAAATAAATAACGTGTACTTGATGTGTCAAATTGACGTCCAAGTGAATGCCTGGACCCAGGGTGTCCCAGCAGAACATCACCCTGAGCATCACACTCCCTCCTCCGGCTTGTGTTCTTTCCACAGTGTATCCTGGTGCCATCAGTTCCCCAGGTAAACAGCGCAAATGTACCCAGCCAGTCATGTGATGTAAAAGAAAAAGGGACTTGGCTGGCAACCTGCTTCCATCGCTCCAAGGTCCAGTTCCGACGCTCACATGCTAACTGTAGGTGCTTTCAGTGGTGGACAGGGGTCAGCATGGGCACTCTACACAGCCCTGTACACGGCAGGGTGCAATGCACTGTGTGTACACATCTACTGCACTCTTTAAAAGTTCTTCAAGGGTTCTTTAGTAGAGAAAATCAACAATCAAAGAACATTTCGCATGATTAAAGGGTTCTTTGCATCAGGAAAGGGTTTCTCAGATTGATGGAGAATCTGTTGTAGATGGTTCTACATAGAATTTTTGGTATATAGCACCAAAAAGGAGCTTCTATTAGTATAAGCTTGACATCATAACAATAGAAGAACCCTTTTTGGGTGCTATATAGAACCATTTTCATAAAGGTTCTATGTGGAACCTTCAGATTGCTGGAAAATGTGCATGAATGTTCTGTAGATGGTTCTATGTAGAGTCTTTCTTAGAAGGGTTCTATGTAGCTTCCCCAAAAGGGACCTTCTGTTGTTACAAGTTTGACACCATAGCAATAGAAGAACCCTTTTAGGTGCTATATAGAACCATTTTCAAAAAGGTTCCATATAGAACCATCTACAGCACATTCTCCATCAGTCTAAAGAACCCTCACAGAACCTGGTCTGTGGCTACGCAGCCACACACAGCAGGGTGCGATGCACTGTATGTACACGTCAACTGCACTTATAAAAAGATGGTTCTTCAAGGGAAAATGGTTCTATATAGAACTATGAACACTCAAAGAACCCTTTGCATGATTAAAGACTTCTTTGCATCATGAAAGGGGTTCTTCAGAGCGATGGAGAATGTGAATGAATGTGCTGTAGGTGGTTCTATACAGAATCTTTTTCAGAAGGGTTCTTCTGTTGTTACAAGCATGACACCATTTTCAAAAAAGGTTCTGTATAGAACCATCTACAACACGTTCTCCATCAGTCTGAAGAACCGTTACTCTGTGAGTGGTCATGATGTTTTGGCTCATCTGTGTATATAGTACACAGTACACTAATAAAGATGCGAGAGATGCATGGAGAGATGCATGAAAGTGAAGAACCTTTTTTGATAGTGTAAAGAACCTCCATACATAAGGTAAAGGTTCTATTAAGATTCTATTATCTGAGACCAACATGTCTAAGCCAGTAACCATTTAGGCGTCTATATACTCTTAATAATGAAACCTTATATCTCTGAACTGAAAACTTTAGAGGTAAAAGAAAAAATGGGGATCATTTTGCTTCATTTCTGTTGGTCAATTCATCATAAAATGATCACACAGTTTTCAAAGTGTGTACAAAAATAAATAAATCATAGAAACAGAATGCGAGCTGAGTTTTTGAGGGTCTAATCTGATGATATTTTCTAATAAAGCTAACATTCTCTGCATTCTAGCATCCTTCTCTGCAGCATCAATTGCTGCAGTGTTAATAAAGCATTTATTACATTGTTACGACATTGCATAGCTGCAGTCTTTATATCTGGCTGTCACAGCCTGTTAAAATAGCGAAGGCTTAAAAGAACGTTTAAAATCTGAAATGGAATCGGCCCCGGGCTGCTGGGCCCTGCAGCTCCAGCCTGTGGGGTTTTTTGGCTGGATAACTAATCTGAAATATTAGAAGGATAATCCCTGAAGTGCATTTTAACCCTCACTTCTTTCTCTTTTTTTCTCTTTTGTTGCTGATAGAAAATAGCTGCAGTCTTTCTTATTGTGTGTGTGTTGCTGTTTGTTAGGGTGTGTTAGTGAATTTAATGGCTCTTTTGATTTAAATCCTGTAAAGGCAGTTTATCGCTGCTGTCGGAAGAAAACCGTTTTTCAGTTTTCGGCATAATTTGAAAATGCCTGGTGCTCTTTACAATATGTGTACATTTCATGATGAATGGACTAAAAGAAACGGCCCAAAATGACTTGGAAAAAAGTCTGGTTCCATTGACTTACATTAAAAGTAAAGCAGGTTTTTTCCTTCTCCTGTAAAGTTGTCATTTTCTTTCGACAACAGCGTTATGTATTGATGTATAATGAACTGACTTTCTATACTTTAAATATGTAAGGCTAGGAATGTCTCATCCACATACTGATAACTGGCCAATTCAGACCTTTGTGTTTTCACAGCCACATAGTCAATGTGCTTTGTGGCTAATTAATACAGTAAAAATGTCATTTTAAATGTGCTGAATGTGGACTGATTTTTTTGGCATACTTTGGCATAAATTGCTCCCTAACTGACATAAAAGCATTTACATCACTTTTGTGCCATCTCATCCTGCACTTTCAAATAAAAAAAATGGTGAAAAGTTCACAAAGCTTCTCGAAGTAGGAGTGCTGATCCAGGATCAGATTCCTCTTTTATTTACTGTGACTTTACTGACAGGAAAGGATCCTAAATCTGCACTCCTAGTCTGAGAAGTTTGGCGAATACAGGCCCTTCTATGCGGCCAACAAATAAGTAACTGCACTTCACCATTTTCAGTCTGACATTTATTGAATGACAAAGTTGACATGACTTTAAATTGAGAGCGTTCGACAGACAGTCTAATCCAGAGCGACTTACAGGACACTGGGACATTGATCCAAGAGGGCTTTTGTTGTTTTCAATGGGAAAGGTCTGGTCTGCAAGCAGGTCAGTGTAGCACCAATGCAGCCATGCTGTTGTAATGTGCAGAATGTGGCTTGAAGCATTGTCATGTTGAAATAAGCATGTACGTCTCTGAAAAAGACGTTGTCTAGAAGGCAGAATTCGCTGCTCTAAAATGTGTATATATCTTTCCGTGTTAATGGATCCTTTACAAATGTGAAAGTTACCCATTAATACCACCGATACCATGACAGACCTCCGGCTTTTGAACGTTACATTGGTAACAATCTGGACGGTCCTTTTCTAGCTTGACCCGGAGAACTCTGCATACAGTATTTCCTTAAACTTCCATATTCTGGATTCCTATGTTCATATTGTTCAGAAACCGTTGGATTATTTGCTGATTCAATTTTATAAAGGACTAGGCTGCTTTTCCTGGATGCTTTTTTCATACCCAAGCACGATTGCAATACTTGTTTGGGATGTTTTTTGAACACTTCACAACGTTTGTTGTCTTGAATTGCACAACTTTTTGTGACGTGCTGCAGACATCAACATCAGAATAAGCGTTTATTTACAAAAAAACTGTCATTTTGTGACTGAAACATTAAATATCTTGTCTTTATTCTGTTTTACAAATCACTGCTTTTTTATTCACATTTGCACTTGAGGTTTGTTAAAGAGAAGATCATATATTATGATTTCTATTTCATGAATAATTATTGTTGTGTGGAGAATTTTGATTGGCTAAAAGAAAATCCTTTACATTTTGGCAATTTTTTCCATTTTTGACATCAAAACAGATAAAAGTAAGAAGTGCTGGCTAGAACATGCTAATACAGGGTGCTAAGTGAATGTAAGTACAGTGTTATGAAACTGTAGTTAATCATCTAATTAAGCAATTATAAAATGTTACATGTGGAATGTAAATGTAGCAACAATAATTATTTTATAACATAATTTTACAGTGTAAAACAATTGAAATGGCAGTAATAACTGTGGACATCTAAGTGTCAAATCCAGGTTTCTTTACTGTGCTGGGTGGTCAGTACTCTGTGACTAATTAGCATGATCAGGCCTTCACCTGATGCAATTAAACTGGGAAGGAAATGAGAGAAATGTAACAAGAGATGCATTTAATGGTTTTCCACTTCCTCTGAAGTACATTTCCAGGTCAACATTGATCAAAAGTGCATGGTATGTGTGTTTGTTTGTTTCTTGACATAGTCTTTCCTAGGTGAGGGCTAGTTTTTGCACTAAAATGATTAGTGTTCTTTAGACAGGAAGGAAGAAGAAGTCTAGCCGTTCACTCTCAGCAGCACACAATGCAGAGATAGCAAGCCTGAGCTAATTTTTAAGGTTGAAATTACAGACAGTAAAAATGTGCATTTATTTATTTTTTGTTTTTTGCTTGTGTTTCATGTTCTATGTCTATATGTAAGTAGTGTTTCTGTATCACAGCAGAATAAACCTTTTATTTCCTTCAGCGTTCAAAAAACTCTTGGTACTGTTCCACCGCAAACATATATAATTATCCTTAATTATCGTTGGTGAATGATATGGAGAAAAGTAACGCTGTATTGCCCACCCAGCGCTTTCCTGTATGTGTGTGTGTCAGCGTGTTAGCACACACACATTAGTGCCCTCTTAACGTGTTAAGTGCTTTGAGAACTTGGCGATTCCCTGGCTGTTAGGTATTAGCCATGTTGACAAAGCCTGGTGTAATCTGCCGCGCGGCCGGGATTACAGTGCAGCCGCCGCGGAGGGCTCGAGCGGCCGGCAAAATGGCGGAAAAAAGAGGGAAAACAAATTGTAGTGTAATCTTCTGAGAAAAAGCCCTCCGGCTGGAGGGGAGTCCCCGGAAGAATCCATTTTGTCCTCCTTCCCCCCACGGGGACCTCTGGCAATCCCATAATCCTCTGTGTTTGATGTCTGCAAGCTAATGGCGCTGATGAGGGCAGTGGAAAGGAGGCTTTTGTGTGGCCGCGTGGTCGCCGGGCTATCGGGGGTTTGAATGACACGGCAAGAAGGGAGAGAGACGGGTAACTTTAGCTTAATCTGGGCTTAGCTGTGCTACACACACACACACACACACACACACACACACACACAGGTGTGTGGCCCTCCAGCTTAGCAGGAGAAGTCGAACCCAAACCTCTGCCTGTAAACCCACCCTGAAAGATCAATACACGACCAGAGGCCTGGAATCAGTGCATATGTGTCTGTGTGTCTCGTTGCTTGTTTTAGTGCATTTTGGGGACAAAATGTCTGAACTATTGACGACAAAACAGAAAAGCGCTGATTTTATGAACTGTTTAGTTGTTGTAATGACTGAAAAAATGTATAAAATACTTTATTTTTATTAACGTTCTTATATATAGGTCACATATAGACATTTAACACATAGGTACTATAGGTATATGGGCCAAAAGTCTTAGTTTTACATTCCATTATAGGTTACATTTTTTTCCCTTCTCCATTTTGGAGACAACATAATATGTGTAGAACATATAACTATACATATACATATAGGTTATTGCATATATATACATATAAATGAAACATTTTATTAGTATACATAGGTCCTCACATGCATATGTTCTTATATATAAAGTGCTTAACGAACATATTATTATTGAACATATTATTATTATCTATAGATAGATACTGTAATACATATAGGACATATTTTTTCTCACATATGTACATAATACAGCATATGGGACATGTTATTAGCTGTACGTTCTTTCAGACATGTGTGTATAACATATGGGACTTGTGTGTTACCCCATGTCCTGACAAGGTATAAAAACCAGAAAGTGTGTGTGGTGTGTGTGTATGAGTGTGTGTGAGTCAGAGAGAGACCCAGGGCCTTGATTAAGCCCCTTCCATCCCAAAGGGGGTTTGTTTTTCACCCCTCTCCCCTCCGCCGCGCTAGCCGTTAGCACTTTTTAATTAGCCCTCCTCATATGCGGAACAGAGCCTGGCCTTGTGAATGAGGAAAGTGAGTTAGCTTCGCTCTTTCATTCCCAAATAAAAAGAGCGCGGCCGCGGGGCCTCCAGTGCCCTCCCAGCTTATTCATATCAGCCATAAAAAAACACTCCAGCACACAGGCTTCCTGCCCGCCGTAATTAAAATCTTCAACTGCCGCGGCTCTTCAGGAATCTGTAGTAATGATGCTGGCGTATGCGCGCCGACATCAATCACCTGTTGGCCAAGTGCTTTGGTTCAATATGGCAGAACAACTGCCAGACCAGGGTGAAAGCTTCAGTGTCAAATCGTCAAATGAAGAACTTTACGTCCAAAACAGAAAAGATACCGTGCGGAAAAGATACCACTGATTTTTTTTTTTTTAATTAAAATGCATAATTCAGCTGTTAAGATGTAAACAAAGTCATTCAGAGTGGTTTGGTGTTCTAGAGAAACTTACGAGTCAGAACTGTTCACAGTGGTGGTGATAGGAACCAGACGTCTGAAGAGGGTAATGTCTTCAAAAGCTCAATCACTGAAAATTATTGCATGAAATGTTTATGATCGCGTTCCTTAGTGACATTGTTTTACGATAGTTTTGGAATCAGGTTTTGACTTAAAGCATATTTTAATCCATTCATGGTGGAGGGTTAGGGTTATATGCAGGGTGTTCTAAGGCAAAATAGTCCCAAAAAAACCCAGATTCTTTTCTGCCTTGCCTTTATTTTCATCATCATCACAATTGCATAAAAACACTTAGAGGACACTTGTAGGATGAGGATAGTCAGAACTGTTGATAGTGGTGGTGATAGGAACCAGAAGAGCTCTAAACACTACCTCACAGAAAGTATGACATGGAATGGTTATGAATACACTGCCTGATGTCTGAGACGTTGTCCAAATAGTCCAGTTTTTGGAGAGTAAATAAAATGTCTATATGTCTGTTGTAGACATTGTGACCCCTGGTTCCCATCACCACCACTGTAAATGAAATCTGAGTCAGTGGTTCAGTACAATGAACCATTTCACATCAAACCACTCTGAATGACTTTGTTTACATCTTAACAGCTGAATTATGCATAAACACAGTGGAATTCATCATTAAGAACGGCTGATGAGACACTGTTAGTGCTTTATGGTGATTTCAGCCAGTGATATGCAATATGTTGATCCTGCCCTGCTGCTTTCAGCAGTCGATTAGGACTGCTGGTGTTATTCCTGGGATGAGCTCCCTTGTTGACTTCACTCCAGTTTTCTCAAGCGAAGTCAAGTCACAGTTTATGCATTGTCACAAAGCAGCTTTACAGAAAAAAATCCAGGTCTAAGCCCCCATGAGCGTCGTCAATGGCGACAGTGGCAAGGAAAAACTCCCTAAGAGCAGGAGGAAGAAACCCTGAGAGGAACCAAGACTCAGAAGGGGAACCCGTCCTCCTTTGATCGACACCAGATAGCAAACAATAACAGCAGAGAATAAGGTTTGACCATCAGTAGAAGATACGGAAAAAGGGGAAAAGCAGGAGAAGCACAGTCTACATTTAAACAGTTCTAGTCTGTGCATGCAGCAGTATCATCAGCAGGGTCTGTGGAGTGCAGGTGAGGTTTATACAGCGGGGTTTGCACATCTCTCTTTACCTGATCACTGCTTTTGAGCCCCACGAATGAAGACCTTGATGCATCTTACGCAGCTTCATGAGGAGCCGCCTGAGATACACATGATGCTGGAGAGTTTTATGATGCATGCAGTTGTTGAGTGTTCTAGGATAAAGCAGAGTTCTAGAGTAAAGGCAGTGTTTTAGGCTGGCTTTACACATTGAAACGTTCATGCAACTTTAATTGCTTGATGCCTACATGAAACTAAATGTCACTTGAGCTGCATAATGTAAAGTGTCCTGCAAATCACTTGAAACTGAGCCACAACAGTTGCAAGCATTTCAACTTTGTGAAGCAAGTGTCATGAAACAGCCAATCAAAAAGCTGATAGGACATCAGATGATCAGATAAAAAGCTCAAATATATTACATTAGCAAAGAATCCTAGATAGATAGATAAATGAAGAAACAGATATAGAAAAAGAACGACAATGACAGCCAGAAAAAATATACGAAAATAATAAAAAATACTGTAAATTTTCAAGTTGCATTTTGCAGATGGCAAAATGCTATTTTGCCCAACTGGAGGAGTTACTGAATGTGTTACTTGCAACTTTAACTGTTGAATTGCTTCATGCAACTGTCAAGTTGAATACAAAGTACAACCCTGTTTCCAAAAAAGTTGGGACGCTGTACAAAATGTAAACAATATGTGCAGTGATGTGCAAATCATGTAAACCCCACATTGAATTAAAATTAGTACGAAGACAACAAATCAAATGTTGATTTTATACAAATTTTATTGTTTTTTGAAAAATATATCCCCATTGTAAATTGAATGCCAGCAGCACGTTCCAAAAAAGTTGGGACAGGTGCATGTTTACCACTGTGTTGCGTCACCTCTTCCACATCTGGACTGCAGGCAGGCCAGTTTAGCACCAGGACTCTTTTACTACAGAGCCATGCTGTTGTTATACGCGCAGAATGTGGTTTGTCATCGTCTGGATGGCGGTACCTGTATATATCATTCAGCATTGATGGTGCCTTCACAGACGTATGCATCCCCATGTCATCACGGATGCTGGCTTTTGAACAGTGGTCTTTAGTCTGGAGGCCAGAAATTTTCATTTCTAGAAATTTTGCAGACCATTGACTGATCAAGCCCAAAAGTCACAGAATCATCACGTCATTACTCAAGTAAGAACTTGAAGCTCCTCAATTGTTGCTACTGTTGTTTGTATTTATGGTTATATATATACCAAATATATATCAACAAAAAAGTGTGTATATATATATATATATGTGTGTGTGTGTGTGTGTGTGTGTATATAAGACAAGCATCAAGACTTTTCTCTGTCCTGGCACCCAGGTGGTGGAACGAGCTCCCACTGGCTGTCCGAACAGCAGAGTCTCTCGCAAACTGAAGCAGACTGAAGACACATCTCTTTATACAGCACTTAAGTGAGCACTGAGTTAAGTATTCATTGCTGAAAATGGCAGAAAAATGTGTATTTTCTTAATTATCTCATCATTTTTATGTTTAGTATGTTTATTGAAAAGCATTAGTAAAAAAAAACTCTTTCAGTTCTGTTTTTTCGACCAGTTGTGTCTGGATTCGGTGCATTTCTAGTGCAGACCACGGATTGGTCAAATGCAGTTGACACACATCGTAACTTCAGTCAGACTGAACTAAATCAGAACTTAAAGCTCCTTGATTGTTGGTGCTGTTGTTTGTGTTTACTGTTGACACTGGTGTTGTGTGAGAAATCATGTGACCAGTGAACTCCACCTAATAGGCACCTATAAGTAAGAAGCCAACTCAGCCTAGCCAAATTTCTCAAGTCGTTCGTCCGATATGTGCGTCTCACACACTCACACCTCTGACCATCAGGTGCTGCTGGAATCTGGAAAATATTACAGTCATTCAGGCTTCAGTTCCAGCTGGTCCACAGCGTGTTTTGTGCACAAGGCCCCGACTGCGGCCTCGTCTGATGCCGCTGACCAGATTCTCAGGCAGTACGAGTGGAAACAAGCGCAGCAGTCACTCTGGTGTCCATGGTAGGCTAATGCTAACACCAAAAAAACGCCTTTTCTTTATGTCCACTGGCTCAAAAACAAAGTGGACTACTCCAGATGCAGTGGACTAGACAGCGGGAGGTGATTGAGGGTGTGCTGTGTTTTCATTTTCCTTTGAAACGTGGAATGAAACATCCCTGATTCGGCCGTTCAGCTAAACGGGATAACGTTAGCGTGGTTTGCACTGTTTGAGTGCTGTTTTGTCTGCACTTATGAAAAAAACTCATACCTGAGGATGAATTTCGAACAGTGTACCAGAAGAATCAGTATATTGCTGACTACTCACTACAACAGTGATAAAAACCGCTAAAGCACCGCTTCGTTGTCTGTAGTTTCTAGTCTGTGGACGAGGTGTAGATACTACAAACGCTCAGGCTTTCCATTTTGAGTCTGAGAAAAGAGACGGCGGGAGAGAGGGAATAAAGTGCGTGTGGAGGGAGGGAAAGAGAGATAAGGGTAGAGATGGAGGGAGGGAAAGAGGAGAGAGAGCCTGCTCGGCTCTATTGGATTTGCGTCTGCGGCGGCTTCAATAAAAGGAATGGACTAATCGATGTAATTTGATTGGCTGAGTAAAGGGTGTCGGTCCACTCAAGCATAGACACTTTGATGATGAGGTTGAGTGTGCCAGCTGGACGCTGGGCCGGGCACGTGCTGCGTCAGCAGGACGGGACTTTAACCCTTACAGGACTGGACTTATTACTGCCACTTTCACAGTGGTGTTTAAAAGTGGTTGCTTAATGACATAACGAACTGCACAGGTTCTTACGGTTTTCATTGTCTTTACATTCTGTATCAATGCTCCTGTTTGTTTCAGTGTCAAACAACAACAAATGTGAAAACGGTGGGAAGACTGTACCCACCAATCATCCGAATCAAATCATGAAAATTTCTCCTCTTCTACTGAAAGGCTGTTATTGCCAGCGAATTCATTGCTGTCGGGACGAAACCTCGTATCTCCATTTTTGACGTTTTTTCATTTTTTTGACGTAATTTGAAAAAAGCAGTTTCCCTTTATGTTGCGTCAAAATTTCAAGATGAACGGACCAACAGAAATGGTCCAAAATTACTTGGAAAAAAATATTTCTCCATTTCATTTCCATAAAATATTAAGAACGTTTTTTCTTGTCCTGTAAAATTATCATTTTGGAGATACGAGATTTCGCTCCGACAGCAGCGATATGCATTTTGACTATCATGACCATCCATTTTGCCCATTTTTACGGTTTGAATATTCACATTTTGAAACAAACATGTTGGAATATCCCAACGAGAAAATGTTTTATGTTGTTGTGAATAAAAAAACCTGAACAAACAGAAACATAATGACAACCTGAAGTCGGAACAGACCTGTTTTACTGTGTTAGTTCAAGTCCTGGTTATGTTGCATATCACTGCTGTCTGAACAAAACCTTGTATGTCCATTTTTATCGTTTTTCAGTTTTTGACATAATTTGAAAATGCCTGTTGTCCTTTACATTGTGTGTAAATTTCATGATGAATGGACCAAAAGAAACAACCCAAAATGACTTGGAGAAATGTCTGGTTCCATTGACTTACAACAACAGAACAACAGAAACGTTTCTTCCTTCTCCTGTATAGTTACCATTTTGGAGATACGAGGTTTTGTTCCGACAGCAGTGATATGATTGATTGTATCATTTGAAAGACCAAATGATTGTTTTCTTGTTACCTTCTATCTTCATTGTAATGGCTTTTCGCACTACGACTTCTTGTACTACTTATCTGAACAGCTCATTAAACTAAATGAATGGTAAGATGAGTGCAGAGTTCTGTATATTTAAATATCCCACAGCTATCTGTAAAGAATGTAGATCAATGTTTAACACATTGTTTAATATGACAGTGTGGGTGGTTTTGTGTTGATATTGGAAAAGGCTACTGCTGACTGCTAGAGTTAATGAGTTTACAGAATTCAACAGCTTCGGTTGATTTAATTTAGTTAGTTTTTAACTGGCTTGGTAAGTGTTTTGATCCAACCCCAGCCCCTCACCCAATGAGAGAACAAACATTTTATACTACATATAACTTATTAAAGTTATATTTTCCTTTAAAATGTATACTTTTCAACTATTTAGTTACAAAATATAGTGTAATGCCGCACAATGCACTCTTAAAATGTGTACGTTAGCCCCCCAAAGACAGTTAGGGCACCCCTGCTTCAGTGCATTTGACTAGTGACCACATTTGTCCAGCAGAGGGCAGTATGAAGCAGTTCTTTTTGCTTTTTGGCTCCTGAAAGACACACAGTGCTGTTGTAGGTTACTGCCATTCAAACAGATCTGGTTTACAGGTCTTAAAGAAAAGGAGTTTTTCTGTTTTTGTGTGTTTACGAACACAATGACATGAAGAGAATCACATCAGAAGTAATGCCTATTTTAGGTAATCCTCTCTCTCTCTTTCTCGCTCCCTCTCCTCCTCTCAATCACTCTATTTCCTTTATTTCTCTCTCTCCTTCTCTCAGCTTCTTCGCTTATGGTGGTACGTTTCTAGTTGATTTATTCCTCTCTCTCTCTGTATCTCTCTCCCTCTCTCTTTTTCTGTCCTCTTTCTTGATCTCTATCATTCTCTCTCTGTCTTTCTCTTCACTCCTCTCTTTCTTGCTGTCTATCTCTCTCATGCTCTCTCCTTCTCTGTTTCCTGCTCTGTCTTTTTCTGTCTGTCTTACTGTCTTGCTCTTTCTCTCTCAGTCTCTGTCTTTTTTTCTTTTTCTTTCTTTGTTCTTTTCTCTCTCTCTCTCTCTCAGCTTCTTAGCCCTCTTAGCTCATGGCGGTACATTTTTAATGGATTTATTCCTTTCTCTCTCTCTCTCTCTCTCTCTCTCTCTCTCTCACACACACACACACACACTTTCTCCCCTCTCTTTCTCCCTCTTTCTTGCTCTCCTCTCTCTCTTTCTCTCTATTTCTTGCTCTCTTTCTCTCTTTCTTACTCTCCTTTGTCTCTCTATCTTATTCTAGCTCTCTCTATCCCTCTCTCTTGCTTGCTCTCCTCTTTCTCTCAGTCTCTTCCACTTTCTCTCTCTCTCTTTCTTGTTCTTTCTCTCAGTCTCTGTCTTTCTTTCTTGTTCTTGCTCTCTCTCTTTTAGCTTCATAGCCTTTTTAGCATATGGTGGTACATTTCTAATTGATTTATTCCCCCCCCCCTCTCTCTCTCTCCTCTGTCTTTCTTTCTTTTTTGATCTCTCTGCCTTTTTCTTTCTTTCCTTTTCCTCTCTTTCTTTTTCTCCTTTATCTCTCTTATGTCTTTTTTCTTCTCTTTATCTCTTACTCTCCTCTATCTTTCTCTCTCTTTCTTGTGCTCTTTCTTGCTGTCCCCTATCTCTCTTTCTTTCTAGCTCTCTCTCTCTCTCTATCTCTCTCTCTTCTCTCTCTTTCTTGCTCTCTCTTTTTCTCTCAGTCTATTCCACTTTCTCTCTCTCTTTCTTGCTCTTTCTCTCAGTCTCTGTCTTTCTCACTTTCTTTTTCTTGCTCTCTCTCTCTCTCTCTCTTAGCTTCTTAGCCCTCTTAGCTTATGGCGGTACATTTCTAATTGATTTATTCCCCTATCTCTCTCTCTCTCTCTCTCTCTCTCTCTCTCTCTCTCTCTCTCTCTCTCTCTCTGTTCTTGGGTGGCCTCATAATCCACCGTCAGGTCTTTACAGAGGGACTGAGAGTCGTGTCAGAGAGTCCGAGTGGAGCAGAGCGGGACCCCCAGCAGCCTCTCCAAGCTAAGGTCTGCTTGTGGTGGGCCTCCGTAATGAGCCGCAGCACCGAACCCGCCCCACTCGCTCGCTCTCCAGCCTCATTCCTCCAGTGCAGTGTGGGAGAAAAAAGAACACATGACACATGATGGAGAGATGGATTGTGGGATCTGAAAGAAGTCAGGTTAGAGTGAGTAATGCGAGCTGATTGGCTGGCAGAGGAGACAGGATCCCGAGGAGCTTCAGACAGGGTCATGGCATAAAGACGAGTAAAAAGACCCCTTCCCCCCAAATATTCATTCCACTTCTCTCTCTCTCTCTCTCTCACACACATATACCAGTCATATACACTCACCTGCACCAACGCTCTACTTCCACCCGCACACACACCCACATGTGGATGCAGTGGGAGTAGAGTAGCTGTCCAGCCTCTGCACTCAGCAGGGATTATGGATTAGTGGCGTAGTCAGCATTCCTCACATTCCCCCATACTGCCTTCTACAACCTCTCAGAGAAAGAAAAACTCCTTATAGTGCACTCAAATACATACTTCAGCACAATTAGACTTAGAGCACGAGACTACCTTACTATAGTACAGCAGATATACTATGTATTTACCAGGGGTTGCATAGAGCAGGATTAATAATTTTTTTCAGCAGTCGACTAGCTGAGGACAGTGCAGAAAGAAAAAGAAAAGAAACTGCAGTGAACAGACAGGAGAGGACAGAAATCTGTTTTTCAGCTAAACATAAAACAAAAGGTACATTTATTAGAGGCAAAATACAGCATGAGCTGAAACCAGTTCCACTGAAAAAAACTGCTGGCTTTACACAGTGAAAGTTTTATGCAGCACAATTTCCATGCAACTTGACTTTTACACAAAGCCATTCAAATGTGCAAGCTGAAGCCAGTTCCACTGAAAGCTACCTATGGCTGGCTTTACACAGTGAAAGTTTCAGGCAACTAGTTGCATGTTGTGAGTTGCATGAAGCATAATTTCCATGCAACTTGACAGTTACACAAAGCCATTCAAAAAGAATCAGTGTAACATGCCACACATTCCATTATTTCACTAGTTAACAAATTTTGGATGGGTGATTATTTTAAGATGAGTTAAATTCTTGAAACGCCTGCCAGAAAATTATCCAATCAGATTTTTTCCCTAGTATCTAGGTAGATACAGCTCTCCCACTGGTTAGACCTTCAGGAACTGAGCTGAAGCTTAAGGAAGCACTTCAAGCTGCCTAAGGTGGGCTTAACACGAGGACACAGAATATTGTGAGACTCTGGTCAGATTGGGACTCCAAACACAATGCTCTGTGTCGGGTTGTGTCAGGCTCTGACATAAAATTCTCAGGCAGTCTTCAGGTTCGGACCAAAATTTTAGGCCTGATTAAAGCTGTACTTACTGTACACTATACTTATTTGCTGTGCGAAATCCTCAGGGCCTTCTAGACCGCCAAAGAAGGCCTAATGATTTCCGGGAACTTAATTGTAATTATTTTTTATTTAATATAATCAATACACTTGTTTAATTTAAACCTTTCAAGTATTGGACTAATACACTTAATTTAAGTTTTGGGAAACACGTTAAATTCTTTAAATGCCCAAAACAAAATTATCTAATTAGAATTGTTCCTCTGTAGTATCTAGGTAGACACAATTCTCCCATTGGTCAGGTCTTCAGGAGCTGGACTGAAAGCCTACACTCTCAGAAATAAAGGTAGTAAACTGTCACTGGGGCAGTACCCCTCTTGTCACTGGGGTGGGACCCTCAAGGGTACATCTCAGTACCTTTAGTCAGGGAACATAACTGTACCATAAGTTGTACTGACTCCACAAACCCCGTCTCGTCTCCAGGCTTTTTATTTTATTGTTCTGTGTTACGACATTAGGTTATAAAAAGCTACAAATATGTACTTTTCACCTGGATTAACTTATTTAAGGTTCACAATCAGACCTTAAAACCACAGTTTTACCTTTGAGGGAACATTTACATTGTTTGTATCCTGATGAATGAAAAACGTACCTGCACAGAACGTATATTTCTAACAGTGTGTAGTGTCAGATTAACCACTAACATAATTAGGAACTGACAGTGAGTCATGGTTTGATTTATAATAGGTGGGACCAATTTCAAGATGAAAAAAAAAACATTACTCTAGGCTACCTGGAAGTCTCAGATAGGGAGCACTGACTGTGAACACAATAGGCAGTCTAACCAGGTTTCAGTTGGTTGTTAGAAATGGGAAAGAGTGTGGCAGCTCTATGCAGGGACACTTAACTAAAACCATCACCATAAAACTTCTACATGCAACTGCAACAAAGGTTGTGCTATAGCAAAACAGTGTCTTTGGGCCAAAATGGCAGGATGCTTTGAGTGTGTGGTGTATGTTGCACTGTACAAACTGAACAAAACAGTTGTTATGAGACCCCCCCCCAACTGTGATTGATCCATGTTATGTCACATGGCTATGTGGACCAATCACAGTTACATCGCTGCATTAAGCGTCTTGCAGTGCTGCTGTCTTTAGTGTTATTTAATAGTGTTGTACAGTTTATATCCCATGTATTTACATTAGTACAGCATATTGTCGCTCTCCAAAAAAGCAAGTACCTTCACTTTTGCAACTTTTAGTGCTCTGCGTAATTTGGGCTCAGCAGCTGTCTTTAACATTCTGTGAAAATTTTATGACAATTGGACCAATAGAAATGCTCCAAAATTGCTTTGAATAAATTCTCTTTACATTACCTTACATTGAAAGTAAAGAATGTTTTTGCCTTCTCCTGTAAAGCTACCATACTGGAGATACCTGTTTTTCTTTGGACAGTGACAATATGTACTAAAAACTTACTGTACATTTAGTATTCTATGCATTTACTGTAGTATAGTATATCTGCTGTGTACGTATTGTGCACTTAGAATAGCATGTATTTACTAAGGTACAGAATATATACTATGTACTTACAAACTTAGTATACTATGTATTTACTAAAGTACATTTTATATACTATATATGTACCATACACTTAGTAAACAATGTATTGACTATAGTACAGCATATATACTCTGCACATACTATACACTTAATAAACCATGTTTTTACTGTATTATATACAATGTATTTACTATAGTACAGCGTATGTACTCTGCATGTACTATACACTTAATAAACCATGTTTTTACTGTTATATATCATGTATTTACTAAAGTACATTGTATATACTATATATTTACTATACACTTAGTAAACAATGTATTTTGTACATCATATATACACTGTACACACTACACACTTAATAATCCATGTTTATACTGTAGTACACCGTATATATACTATGTATTTACTTTTATACCTAATCTATATTTAGTGCAACAGTGATGATATATGCTTTCTGTATACTTCGTCTGTCATGTAAGGACTATAGTACAGTGTATCGCTGCTGTCAGAACAAAACTTCGTATCTCCATTTTTGTTGTTTTTCAGTTTTTGACATAGTTTGAAAATGCCTGTTGCCCTTTACATTGTTTGTCAATTTCATGATGAATGGACCAAAAGAAACGGCCCAAAATTACTTGGTAAAAAGTCTGGTTCCACTGACTTACATTAAAAGTAAAGTATGTTTTTTCCTTCTCCTGTAAAGTTACCGTTTTGGAGATATGAGGTTTTGTTCTGACAGCAGCGATATATTTAAATATTTATATTGTGTACTTACTATATACTTAGTATGTCATATCATTATGCTTACCATAGTAAAGCAGAGTGCTTGAAGCACACAGAAATACACACTGCACCATCATCAGTGGAACACTGATGCGTAAGTAAATTAAAGTGAACTGAAAATAGTTCATGCTAATAGAAAATGTGTGGTTAATGTTAGAAAATTAAAATTTGAGGACATGCTCGCCGGGAATTGTCTGCTTTCATTCATTACTTTGGAGTGCATTTTCATTAATATTGGTCCATTAGATTGTATATATAATAGGAGCTGTGGTGATGACATCCTTTTCATTGTGACCATATGAAGATGCTAGATGTCTATTTTTTAAATGCTGCTATCTCGCTCTGTCTCTCATGGAACTGGTGAGTTGAGAGAACCCCCTACTGGCACATACACATTCTCTCTCTCTCTCTCTCTCACTCCATGTCCCGGGTGGTGTAAGGGCTCCTCTCCTTTAACTGAGTGCTCCTGGGTCTCCTCCATTTGCATTTGCTTCCCATTGTGTCGCCCAAACAATGGCCGCAAACAAACCATTAAGATGGAAATGGCAGAAATGTAGCTAATTAGTTATCTCTGTTGGAATTGTTAGCTGGGAGAGATAGAGCTAAATTGCTTTGGGCCGATGGACAGGAGGGGGTATAGGGAGGGAGGGGCAGGGGGTGGCCAGAATGGCCAAAGGACAATTGGAGGTGTTTGTTGGGCTTTCCAAAAGAATTAACAACGCATTCAACAGGCAAGAGGGTCCAGATTGAGACGGAATTTACAAGCCGTTTAACAATATCTGCATTTTTTAGCAAAATACAGAAAAATATCTCGTAGCATGTGTAATATTTGTTTTTATGATCAGTGGTGGCAAGTGTTGAGAAAATTTTGTACCTCCAAAATGGTAAATTTACAGGAGAAGGAAAAAACCTGTATAACTTTGAATGGGAGTTAATGGAGTAAAAAAAAATCCAATTAATTTTTATTGGTCCATTAGAACCGGTTTAAAATAAGACCACCCTTATTAAGTCTTCATGAATGGTTTAAAATGAGTTTAATAATGGTTATTAACTAGGTCATAAACACCTGAAATCATTAATAAGCAGGTACAACACATGAATAAAAAGGGCAGCAGAGACCTGTTGTTTGCCTAACAATGAACCTTCATTCATTTATACTGTTGAACCTCAGATTTTGATGATTACTGATCTCACTTTGTCTTCTGCGTCAGTCAGCATTAAACCTGTCAGCTTCATCAGATATTCATATTCATCAGATATAAAAGCGTGCTTCTGCCCTTGTTATTAAAATGTTATAAGTGCTTATTAATGATTGTTAAAGTGTTTCTGACCTAACTAATAACGATTAACAAATGACTTTTAAACCGTTCATAAACACTTAATAAGGGTAGACTTATTTTAAAGTGGTACTGGTTCTTTTTGTATATAGTAGTAAAACCCTCCAAACTTTTCAGGTAAAAGAAATTTTCAACTTTAAATGCAGTATTTTTGCCCAGTCATTTTGGATCATGTCTGTTGGTCTGTTTGTCGTTAAGTTCAGTCATATAAACACAAAGGGCCACTGAAATTTAAAAAAAACATACCATTTCCATTTCCATTAGTTCATTAATGTTCACACACTGCGACGGGCAGCTGACACAGAAATAAAAAGGAATATTTGAAGGTCTTGAAACATCAGTTTTCCTTTTGAGTGTCACTGTTGTTGTTTTTAATCATTTCATTAGCACCTTTTCTCTTTGTCTCCGGTTCAACTCCTCTCTTTCATGGCTGAGAGGAGGTGCGAATCACGACGCCTCGTTATCTGCCATTAATTAACTCTGACTGTTGGCAGTTTGACTGGAACTGACACTCGCTAATGACCTCATCACGCTGCGCCATAAGGAGTCCTCTTTGACTGCGCTGGTTTAGTCGTCGTTACACGTCCATCCATCTCCATTAATGTCAAGAGTGCTCTGCTCTTCCCTACTGCCTGAGTGTGTGTGTGTGAGTGTCTGTGTGTGTGTGCGTGTGTGTGTGAGTGTGTGTGTGTGTGTGTGTGAGTGTGTGTGTGTCTGTGTGTATGTGTGTGTGTGTGTGAGAGTGTGTGTGTGTGTGTATGTGTGTGTATGTGTGAGTGTGTGTGTGTGTGTGTGTGTGTATATGTGTGTGTGTGAGTGTGTGTGTGTGTGTGTGAGTGTGTGTGTGCGTGAGTGTGTGTGTGTGTGTGAGAGTGTGTGTGTGTATGTGTGTGTATGTGTCTGTGTGTGTGTGAGAGTGTGTGTGTGAGAGTGTGTGTGTGTGTGTGTGTATGTGTGTGTGTGTGTGTATGTGTCTTTGTGTGTGAGAGTGTGTGTGTGTGTGTGTGAGTGTGTGTGTGTGTGTGTGTATGTGTCTTTGTGTGTGAGAGTGTGTGTGTATGAGTGTGTGTGTATGTGTCTGTGTGTGAGAGTGTGTGTGTATGTGTGTGTGTGAGAGTGTGTGTGTGTATGTGTGTGTGTGTGTGTATGTGTCTTTGTGTGTGAGAGTGTGTGTGTATGAGTGTGTGTGAGAGTGTGTGTGTGTATGTGTGTGTGTGTGTGTGAGTCAGTGTGTGTGTGTATGTGTGTGTGTGTGTGTGTGTGAGTGTGTGTGTGTGAGACACAGAGTGATGGAGGGATTTAAAAGTTTAGAATCACTGGTTTTAATTGTTTGAAGCCAAACTGTTGTGGATAAAAGTATAAACTGGTTCTAATGTGATGTGAGTTCTCCACAACTTTATACACTCAGACGCTGTCAAACAGGTCAGATATCTGAGATCCACACATCCAGAGTGATGACCAGAACTGTAAATCACACTAAAGTGACCGAGAAAACTGTAGAACACCAAGAATCATGTCACAGTAAAATTAACATCCAGAATGACGTTCTGATAAAATTGATATTGGAATAAAGTTCTATTGAAATTAATTTCTAGAATGAAGCTGTAATTAATTGAATATCTAGAATGAAGTTCTAATAAAATTAACGTCCAGAATGAAGTTTTAATGAAATTAATATTTTGAAATGAAGTTCTAATAAAATTTATATCTAGACTGATATTCTAAAAATCCAGAAAGCGATTCTAATAAAATGAATATTCAAAATGGTGTTCTAATAAATGAATATCTAGAATGAAGCTCAAATTAAAATCAATATCTTGAAGGAAGTCCAATACAATGAATATCCAGTCTAACATTCAATAAAAATAATATCTAGAATGAAGTTCTAATAAAATTAATGTCTAGAAAGAGATTCTAATAAAAAGACTGAACAAACAAAGCCTTATAAGTGGTGATCAGATCTCATTAACTTAACAAGCCACTACTATAAAATGGTGATTATGGTTTATTACTGTTGCTGCTTCTTGTAACTTCTTGTTGTTTTCAAAGTTTTTATGACTGTTTATCAATATACCTCAGATATAAATACGACATTTCCGAACCTTTTCTTTAGAATCGTCTCCTGCAGCAGGACGATGGACTCTCTAATAGCGCCTGACTCAGCATTTTCTACCCAAATCCATGTTTTAGCTCGTCCTTCTCGGCACACTCGTGTTTCCTAAAGCCTGCGTGGTGGGATTATTTATCTGATAGATGTTTACACTGATAAGCAGCTGTTAATTAACCCTGCAGATGAAGAAGGTTAATGAGTGAGGACTGTAATTAGTGTGCCGGGGAGGGTGTAATTACCCACGGCTGTGATTGGATAATTTGGGTTGATATTGGCTTTTTCTCAGAGTTAAATTGCAGCGCTGGATAAAAACTGCTAGAAGGCCCAGCCCAGACTGTTACGTCAGCGTGGGCACGGCCCTGCTGTTGTTGTTGTCACTGTTGGTGGGCCATGTTTACTGTTGCAAAAGCCAGCCTGCTGTTCCAGCTTTGCAGACAGGTGCGACTGGTGAAGTGATATGTACTTAAGTCTTGTGTGCATTTGGATGGTGTATTATGAGTGATTAGCATAGCTACAATCATCATACATCACGTTCAACCTGCACAGAAAATGAGAGAAGCAGGGCTGGAAGATGATCATCAGCAACCTTCAGTGTGGAAATGGCACAAGATTCATAGTGGAAAATCAGGAAGATCTGGAGGTCCTTATAAGGAAAGTTAAAGAAGAGAGTAAAAAAAAAAATACAGTTGTATGAATGTGGTGTAACACCAGTGACGGTGACTCCAGTGACATTCTGGTTCAAACTGAGGATTCTGTAAATTGGCAGACTCATTGGTGGTTCAGGTGACCTTGTGAAACTACTTAATATCAGTAATATAAATTATATTTGGCTTTATTTTGACAAGATTTTAATTACCCAGCCATTAAAGCACACAACACAGATGACTCATAGAAGTTATCTGCTGCCTGATGAACAAAATTATTAATACATTTATGAAATATTGTGAGCAATTGTGGACATTCAGGAGAGGCTATTGCACGATTAAAGGGTTCTTTGCATCATGAAAAGGTTCTTCAGATTGACAGAGCAAGTGCTTTAGATGGTTCTAAATAGAACTTATTTGAAAAGGGTTCTTCTGTTGTTACGAGCTTGATATTATTACAATAGAAGAACCCTTTTTGGTGCTACATAGAACCCTTTTACAAAGGTTTTATATAGAACCATAAATTTCCATCACTCTAAAGAAAATTTCATGATGTAAAGAACCCTTTAATCGTGCAAAGGGTTCTTTGAGTGCTCGTGCTTCTACTTACAACCATCTTCTTTACTAAGGAAACCCTTGAAGGACCATCCTTTTTAAGTGTGCAGCACAAAAACCCTGATATTGTGTTTCGCTCACAAATACGTCATGATATGGAAGGAAAATGAGTTATGATTTCCTGTTGATGCTGACTTTAAACTGGGGGTTGAAACGATTGGTGCAAAATCTTTCGAGACAGAGTGAGAACAGTGATGAGCGTTAGCCGCAGAGAGAAAGTCTGTGGTGAAGTTATATGTTTACTTTTCACAATATGGTGGGATTGTTGGGATCAGGTGCGCTTCGTTGTGAATTTCTCCAGTTTAGGCTGCTTTGAGTCTCGTCAGTCACTCAGTTCTTTAGTTTGTCTATTGCTGTTTTCACTAAACAACAGGCTGCGAGTCCCTTAACACCTCAAAGAACCTCTGATTTCTTACACGGTTTGAAAACTCCAGCTGCAGCTTACACTGTGTGAACACTTCGGGATGAATGGACGATAATAAATGCTCCAACATCACTTGGAATGACGTTAACATACTTTAAAGTTCGGACCGTTTTCTGTATGGAGACCTTTTCAAAGATACCAGTTTCTTTTTGATAACATGAAGAGTTTTATTTCCAAATCCTGTGTGTCTAGTCATAACAAATTCAAACTGTTAGACAAGAATAATAGCTGATGTATAACTGAAAACACATTTTGTGTCTCTAATAAAGGTAGTATTGATCATAATATAGCATTGGCATTTCTTTTGTGTTTAACCCCTTAAATGGCCAGGGTGTGCTGGTGGGCCCAAAGTTTCATTACACACTTCTGCACTGTTAGAAATAAAGGTTCTGTATAGGTGCATTTTTCGTTCAAACAATGTAAATGTTCCCTCAAAGGCACAACAGTGGTTTTAAGGTCCAGTTGTGAACCTTAAATAAGTTTTTCCAGGTGAAAACTTCATATTTGTACCTTTTCATAACCGAATGTTTTAAAGCCTGGACACGAGACTGGGGGTGTGAAGTCAATACAACTTAGAAAATATAATTTCAATGGATTATGGTACAATTATGTTCCCTGACTAAAGGTACTGAGATGTACCCTTGAGGGGACCACCCCAGTGACAAGAGGGGTACTGCCCCAGTGATAGTTTACTACCTTTATTTCTGAGAGTGTATAATCTAAAAATAGCTTAACCAGTTTGCGCTGAAGTCCCCGTAGTTACTGAGTAGTTAGGCTTAGTATGTAATAAGCCTGGGATTTTAAGGGGTTAAAGCACGTACCCGACAGTGTGTATTAAGAAAATATTGATGGTGGTTTATAATACGCCTTGGAACAAAACTCTTCATGTGCTCATTTGCAGTGTGTGTTGTAGAGCGTTTCTGGTATTTTGAAAGCTGAGTGTTCATTTGGAGTTAGGGATCGGTATCATTAGGATTTTATAGATACCGATATCGATACTGATATTGCTTATTGATAATGATACTTATCGACAGTCTTATTGATACTACTCTCCACAATTTGGTGCAAAAAACAAAGACATGGTGTTAAAGGATGCAAAAATATTCAGGCTGTGGTCGTCTCCCTACAGAAAGTTACCCCTGGTTATTAGTTACCCCTGGTTATCAGGACAGCTCACACTAAGCTCAAACTTAGGCTAGCTAGTAGTTAGCAATATATGCTATGTTAGCTACTGAATTTTAATTCTGTACATACTCATCTTAATATCACTACTTCTGCCTAATAAGCTAATTTAGGCTGTCATAAAATCCTGATTATGCTTTTAATGTTGAGGACATTTTCTGAAAAGGACATTTACACTATCAGACTGTCCTACCTGTCGTTTAACACAAGGCTGAAGTCGGCTTCCTCTCCGTCCAGCTTCTTGTTGGAATTTCCCTGTTCCACCTTAAATAGTGCAGTGGTTATTATAACACCTGAGGCGCCAGCATATAACTGCTGCACCATTTAAGGTGGAACGGGAAAATTCTGATAAGAAGCTGGCGGATAGGAAGCTGACCTTAGCCTTGTAGTTGAAATGCTTTTAGCATGTTTTAGCAAGGTGAGTCAAGCTATCAAAATATGCTACCTAAAGGTTTTATGTACGGAGCTGCCTGTAAATGTGTGCGGTAAGACATTTCGACAAGATAGCACAGTTACACCACAGGGAGGCTGCGCTGAAGATGTAGGTGCAGCAGCTGCTTTGCTAAAGCAAACACGCTGCACTGCTCCTCATTTATAGAATGCTGTATTAATGTTTATGAGGTTGCTGGTGTTACTCCCTGTACACACGACTACTGCTCTGCGTATACTGCGTTTAGCTGCTTTATTATTAAATTAGTAAAGTGAGGCCACACTTTTGAGCATCTTACCCTTTCAGCCATGACGGAGGGCACAGGATGGCGCCAGCATTTGAAATGGTCAGGGTTAAGGTACTCGGAGGCAGGCGAATGGTTTCACCACTTAGAGCATAAATACAGATAGTAGCACCGTTTGTCCAGGAGCTTCTCGATATTTAGGTACTGACCAGTCGGGAACTGGTACCAATTTAGTACCAGCTCTCGATACCCATCCCTACTAGGAGCACATGAAACTGAACATGAGGAGTCTTTCCAGTTTTTACAGGCTAAATACATTGTTTTTCATCCAGTGAATATACTATACTCTTAAACAAAGGTGCTGCAAAGGGTTCTTTACCATAGAACAGTGGTTCTCAAACTGGTCCTCAGAAAGAGATGGTTGTGCACTGATTCTAAGATTATCAAGCTTATTTCTAGACACTTTTCCCTTGTTTTAAGTAATTTTATTGAGTAAAAGTATCTCACTATACTGGCGGATAGGTTTACTGGTTTCAAGCACATTTCTTGCCAATGTAGTGAGATAATTTTACTTAATAAAATCACTTAAAACAAGTAAAAATGTCTAGAAATAAGGTAAATAATCTAAAAGCTTACAACAATCTCAACAGGAGAAATATTAGATATATGGGACTACATTTAAGATCTTTTTACTTGACATTATTTTGCAGTGTTCAATTGCTTATTACTACATGAGGTACATTTTTTAGGGTTAACTGACGAGCTATTTTTCACAGTGTAAAGTACCATATTTCAAATGAGATTTATGAGTTTAAAGAACCTGTTAAAGATGTAAAGAATTTTCACAGAATATAAAGGTTCTATGCCAGTTAAGGGGTTTTTCCTAGTGCCTTTGCACTATGTGAAGGTTCTTTAAACTTATTCCATTTACAAAAATTGATCTATAAAGAATCGTCTATTGATACGTTCATTAGGGAACCAAACTGGTTCTTTTATTGCATCATCAAGAACTGTTTTAGCACATTTATTTGTATAGGAATAATTTGGAAACAAACAGATTTACACAGTTTTTCACTGAACCTAGATGTAGTCAATCCTCCAAGACATGTTTAGTCTCCAAATTCAGCTACACAGTGACATTTTATTCATTTTTATTAGCAATAAAATAGTATATAGTAATATAATATTGTCCTAAACCACATCAACAAGTCTGCATGACCTTGATGAAGACTTGGATGAGGTCTGAATGAAGGTTTGTTTATGCATTCACAGAAAAGATCTGGGTGACTATTGACTTCTAGTGTTTGTTACCCTTATATCTCCACTTCAAAACTAAAGAAGCAAAAATTGGACACCAAGCATGTCTTGGCTGATCGACTGATCTATAATGATCTGTTATGGTGAACCTGTCATAATGTACCCTTTTACATAATTGAGCATGCTGGATGTTCCATTGGGCCGAAGCTATCCAGGCCTTCACAGGCGCTGCTGATCCAGGACCAGTTTAGGCTTTTTTTCCACCCAGATGGATACAGCATGGACCCGACCCTGGATCAGTGCTCTAACTCTAAATTAGCCTCGACCCCAGACATATGCTAGCCATTCTATCGGCCGCTAGGTCTTATTTTCAGTGCAGTTTTTGGGTCTGGAGGTTTTAAGCTGTGCTACGTGAGCAGCATGGCCAACACCTCCGCTGGCTCCGACACAAACAGCTCGGCGTCCGGCCTTAAGTATATTATCAGCCAAGTTCTTTAGGGAGCGCGCAGCCAAAGAAGCTTATCGTTCATTACAATAACACATCCCGGCTTGGCCGTGGGCTCGGCCTTGTAAGCAGCAGCCCGCTCTCATTGACCCGGCCTGCGCTTTAAAGCTTACACACACACTCCACACATGCACACAAGAATGGCGTTTTTAACAAACTCAAATGGGATAACTCGTATAATCTTTCAGGAGTTAGGCCTCGAAACAAACGAGTTAAGAGCGTAATGCGCAAATCCTCCAATCCCAGCGAAAGGAGGCGGGGGGAGAGGACGGCATAACTCAATCACTCTCTGTGCAGTTAATGGTTTTAAAAGTTTTTACATTTAAAAGTCAGACTTGTGCTTGGATTACACAGTCATATGCAAAAGTTTGGTGTCCCTGGTCAAATTGGGTGGATCCTCTAAGTGAAAATAAGTCAAAGGATCCTCTATAGAGAACACACTCTGCACATTTTGATGCACGATTGAGGTTTATTTGTTCACTTTAACATATTGTTGGGGGGGGGCACATTTGATATTCTATGTCTTTTTTTTTCCAGTATGTGAACAGAAATTGTGCTCTAAATTTTGCAGTAAATGCCATTTTTAATTCATTTTTGTTGGCTTAGAAAACAACAAAACGTCATTTTACTAGGGGTTTTTAGACATTTGCATTTATTAAGTCTAAATCTCATTTTAAGGTTTGTGTTGATGTGAAATGTTGCTTTTGCTCATCAACTCAAAGGTAACATGCTTTTGTCTCAGTGAGAAAACCCGTTTACCTTTGACTGTAACCTGGTGATATGCTATACTTACTAAACCGAAATCAGATACTTTGAATTGTACATAATTTCTACATGAATAAAATCTATTATAATGAACTGATGAAAATGTCTTAAAGTAATATATGTCCTTCAAATGGAAATGATAAACATTTGGCTCGAGTAAATTGGTCACACTTTGATCATGTACAGATGCTCAAATTATTAGTAAACTAAACAAGTGAATTATCAACAGTATTGGGGATGAGCTTGATTTTAATATTATCTTAATTAGGGTTGGGCTCATGTTTTAGATTAGACCTCTATTTAGTGAAATCTCATCCATTCAACTTAACGTTCATGCATATTTAGTTGAAATAGGTTAAAGACAAGGTTGTGATCAGCAAAGCATCTACAGCGGACTCTCAAAATAAAGCTTCTACTTTACGGAAAAGTATATTTACTGTAAAATATACCGTATATTTAACCAAAAAGATGGAAAAAACAGTTAATGAGGATTAATCTATATCTGCTGTGATCTAGTGGTCAGACTGTCAAGAGGACTCTTCAGATAATATGTCGGAGAGCTCCAGCTTAATATGAAATGCAAAGTATGTTGAAATCCCAAATGGCTGTTATTTACATTTAAATATTGTCGCTGTCCAAAGAAAAACAAGTATCTTCAAAATGGTAAATTTGCAGGAGAAGGCAAAACATTCTTTACTTTTAGTGTAAGTCAATGTAAAGAGATTTTATTCTAAGTGATATTGGGGCATTTCTGTTGGTCCATTCATTCCATGAAATTTTCAAATAATGTAAAGGAGAACTGCCGTGTTCAAATGACAGAAAAATAAAAACAGACAAAAATGGAATATCAAAAAAACATGTTTTTCTTTGGAGAGTGACAATATGTGTCATGAACATCGTATTGGTTCTTAAATAAAATAATAATAATAAAGCTTCCTAAATTGTTCTTGGTTTGGATGTTTTTTTTTACTTTAACCCCTATAAATGGCCTGGGCCCACCGGCAGGCCCAAAGTTTACACCCTTCTATTACCTAATAATAGCTCAGCCAGTTTACATTAAAGTCCCTGTAGTTACTGTATAATAAGCCTTACTGTGTAATTAGCTTCTGTCGAATGTTCTGATCATGTGATCCAAACACCTGACTGATCCTTCAGCTTCAGAAACTACCTTCATGTTTCTGCCTCAGCACAGTTAACGCGTCCGCCGTGTGATTCCAGGAAAGATGCTTGAATTCTGTGAATTCTATGCTAATCTAAATGATCTGAAAATGTTCACTTGTTCACTCCCTGTGGTTACTGTATAATAAGCCTTACTGTGTAATTAGCCTGAGATTTTAAGGGGTTAAAAAGGTTCTTCCTGCTCTCCTTTCTCATTTACAGAAGATGTTTTTTCATCAGGATTTTTTTCATACTTTCTGCATAATTAACTGGTTAAGCTGTAAAGTGATTGAGTGGTTTGGTGTGAAATACTGTGTTCTAGAGAAACTAGAGTTAGAATTATTCACAGTGGTGCTGATAGGAACCAGACGTCTGAAGAGTTAATGCCTCTGAAAGCTCCCTCACAGACAGTTGTTATTATTATTATTAGTGTTATTATTAAAATGCTTATGAATACGCTGTCTGATGTCTGAGACATTGCTTTATGATGATTTTTAGATGGTTTTGGCCTAAAATGTATTTTTAAATCCATTTATAGTGGAAAGGTACATCAAGGGGTTTGCTATGGAAAAGTAGAACCAAAAGAAAACTTGTTTTCAGATTTACAGATTTACCACTATTGTACAGTCCTGAACATTACATATAAAACTCACTGGTGGCATTTAAAATAAATCAAATGTCTATATTTGTGTTGTAGATATTGCCGCTCCTAATTCCAGTCTCCACCACTGTAAAGAAACAAACCACTCTGAATGACTTTGTTTACACCTGAACCTTTGAATTATGCAGTTATTTTCTGAAAAATGAGAGGAATTGCACTTTAAAGGACACTGTGAAAGACTGATGTCAGGTCATTTTGAGTTTTGAATTGATGTGAGATGTTGCTTTTGTTCATCTAGCTCAAAACTGTGCTTTGCATTGTTTCATTCAAGACAATTATTTGATATTTTTTGAAGGGGGTAAATTACTTGTTACCACATGAAGTGATTTTTGAGGTTGAACAGATCATTTTTTAGTGACTTATACTCTGAAATGTTCTTTAGGGAGACGAAAGTGGTTCGTCATCACTCCTTTATTTGTAAGAGAGTTGAGTCTCTCTTCAAAATAAAGAAGAGAAAAATACTAGATAGATTTTTTAAGTCATACTCTTTCTTGTAACCCTCTTCTATTTTTATATTATATTATATATTTATATCGCCTGTTTTATGTCACAGTTTCAAACAGATCATGTGTGTGAACGGAGTGGAGGTTGCCAGTGAAGGGTGCTGGTGGGGGGACGGGGCGAGTGAGGGTGGGAGAGAGAGAGAGAGAGAGGGATCAGGAGGATTAGGCATCAGTATCCCTTGGGCATTGTCTGGAAATCTGGAGATAAAGAATGCACTCTGTGTGTGTGTGTGTGTGTGTGTGTGTGTGTGTGTGTGTAAAAAGGAGCAGGTGGTACGAGTGTGGGGGCGGGGGGAGAAGGTATTTTGGGGTGTTGGTCTTTTTTTTAAAGAGGTGGGGGCCAGCATGCATTCATTTAAAACCTTATGTTCTGATAAAGCTTCTGTCGAATGTTCTGATCATGTGATCCAAACACCTGACTGATCCTTCAGCTTCAGAAACTACCTTCATGTTTCTGCCTCAGCACAGTTAACGCGTCCGCCGTGTGATTCCAGGAAAGATGCTTGAATTCTGTGAATTCTATGCTAATCTAAATGATCTGAAAATGTTCACTTGCAAACTGCATACATTGGCATTAGCTAGAACCCGGCTCTAGAGTTAGCGTCATTTAGCACAGCCAGCACAGATGGAACCTTCTTTTCCCATTCGTGAAATGTTGTTAAAGCGGTTACTCAAAAAAGTAATCCTTTACACACTGGAGGGGAAAAGATCACGAGCAAACCTTAGATTAGCTTGACAAAGCCATTGCTATGAACTCCCGTATGGTTGCTAAAGGGTTGCTAGGCTGTGGTTGGTAAGGTGTTCCTAGGTTGTTGCTATATTGTCCCAGGTGGTTGCTAAGGTATTGCTATGCCATTGCTACATTATCCCAGGTGGTTGCTAAGATGTTGCAAGGCTGTTGCTCAATTTTCTCACCATTCCGACATTGTTTTCCTATGGGAAATTATATATATTTGAATGAGGCCTGTAGAAAAACCTTATTTGTGAAGTGCACTATTTCTGTATAGGCCCTACAGTCCTGTACAGTTTTGTGGTTTTAGCTCAAAAGCTGTGATCCGTGAAAACAAGCAAAAAAAACAAGATTAATAAAGGAAGAGTGGAAAAGTTAGATTTGTCAAGCCAACTTAATTACTAATTACTGCTCCCAAACTATAATGGAAAATGTCATCTCCGTACTCATTACTTTATTTCTAAGTTACTCTCTAAAAAATCCATTAAAATCCTACCAGTTTAAACATACAAGGGAAAACCCTGTAATCCTTTACGCAGAAAGAAACAGCCAATCACTGTAAGCATCATTTAAGAGGCATGTCACTATCCCTGCCTATAAACAAGACACAGCTGAGTAAAATGATGCATGGCTGATGCTGTTTAAAAACCTAGAAATCTAGAATTTAAACCGTTACACTATTTTGTACAGGAAAAAAAGTGATGTATGTTTAAAAGTAAAAAGTAAATAATGTGTTACTTTGTACCATGTTAGGCATTACACTTATTTTATATTTAATATATGAATTTTACTCACTTCTAATTTGCTCACAGCTAATTTGTATCTGTAAAAATGTACAGGTTATCAAACACATTGAGTGCATTGATTTTACATTTTCCAGTGAATTCACTGTGCTATTGTTCGAAAAGGCAAAGGGCAAACCTACTTTTTCTTTTTAATCAAATGCATTGGGTTGAAGCTTTCCAAGAAATCCACCCATAGAGTTAGATTCAGATTTAGCCAACCACCTATTGAACCTGTTGTTATTCAGAGATTTTTATGCACTTGTGTTTGTAGGCATTTTGTTCATTTGTATTAGCAGAAAATGTTACTTATGACCATTGGTCAGTGCATTCCACTGGATTGAAGCACTACTTTTTCAGCTGGCGATATCTGAATTTTGTACATTTCCATGTTAACAGCTAATTCAAATGATCAGAAAATCAGATTTATTGAATTTGATTGAAGCCCTCAGCGGATTATACCCCTGGATTTAGTCATTTAGCCAAGCGCTAACTGAACCTGCTTTGTCCAGAGGAGATATTTGAAACGTACATATCTTTGTTTATAGCTTAAGTTATCAGAAAACATTTCCTTGAATGCGTTGACTGTTCCATGGGATTAGAGGTGAAACCACAGATTGAACCTCCTTTCCAACCAAACTGCACTGAGGAGAGTTCTTCACTGGAAATCCCATTTAGATCGAGACTAGATTTAATCCACGGTTTGGTTTTCTAAACAAACACTTGAGCCGTTGCTAAGCCTGAGCTCTGCGTATTGATACTGATTCACACCTTTTAGCAGCTAATTAAGGATACTTCTCCTTCCTCCCATCCCCCCTTTCTTTCCTGCCTCTCACTGAAACAGATAAACTAACTCTGAGGACGTCCTGAAGAAAGTCATTATAGCCAAAGCCCTTCACCCAAACTGAGCAGCATTCGGGGGAAAGTTCACCCAGACTAATGCTAATGTGGCAATCGATGAATAAAAACTAGCGTATGTCTGTTAGCATCTCATTAAGTAAACTGACATTATGCAAGTTAGCGCGCTAACCGTGTACTTGGTGTGTTTACTTTGTGGTTTTTGACTAGTTTTGAGGTGGGTGGTCTTAAATGTTAACATGCTAAGTAGTTTTATTGACAGTTTTGGGCTGAGCTGCTTCTTTCATCATGCTAACTTTGCTCAAATGTTAAGTTTCATTAATTGTTAGCCACATTAGAATCATTTGGCTGGACTATCCCTTTAAGCTGTGAGTTCAGTGTCCTGACTGTGCGGTTGAATGCTAGCTATGCGAGCGGTAACGACTCCATTCTAATGCTAACGGCTGAGGGCTCTTGTTATCAGGGCTGCGTGATTAGCCGGGGCCAGACTGTTACCCGCCCTCCAGCCGCGGGCTTGGAATGCTCCAGGAGTTGTGTTGTTGTTGTTGTTGTTGTTGTTTTTACTGTCATTTGTTGTTTTTTGCTTTGTTTCGTCATGTTTAGACCTGAGATGCCCACCCACGGGCCAGAAACAGCACATCCTCAGGATGATGACTAGATAACGCTAGTGAGAAAATAGCTTCATTTTTAGAGGAGGTAACAAAAGAGCAGTTTAAGTCCATTTAAATGTTTACTGAAGCTAATATAGTGGCTAATATGCCAATGCTAGTAGTAGAAGTAAAGGTGGTGATGCATCAATTTTAGAATGTCAGAGCTGATTATCATTGGTTGAAGTGTTTAACGATGTTTTTGGCTTGAAATAAAAATCTGTGCAAAAGTTTGGGCGCCCTGTATGTTATGCTTTATTTTTTATCTGATATTTTGAACTCAGCAAACAAATAGAAATTGTACCCTAAATTTAGAAAGGCCACATTTAAGTTTCTTCCCTGTAGAGGATGTTTTTAATTATTTTTATTTAGAAAATCGACTTGTAATTTGACCAGAGTTAAATGTTAAAACGTACAAACATTAAATAAATACATCAATAATGATGGCGTAATCTTCCACTCCTGTGTAATGTAACATTTCTGTATTCAGAGTATTTTAAAACATAATTCTAAATTGTACCAACAAAATCAGAGTGAATCAGGTTGTGGTAAAATTTGAGATTTAGTGATTAATTTAATCAACTTTTAAAGAATTGTATCAGTTTGTTCACTCAAATTGTTTGAATCTTGGTATCACAGATTTACACCCCTGTAATACAGTATATATGTTACTTAATCTAAACACTATGTGAAATGTATATGAATGCTGGTTGAAATGTAGCAGATGTTGTCACTGCTGCCTCATCGTAAACATGGTTGTGACTTTGCTTTGGTTTTTGCATGGCTTGATGACTTGAGATGGCACTGGTGCAAATTTAAATGTGTTGGCTAAATTGAAACATCCTCTGTGAATTTGTCTTTTCCTCACACTAATGATCTGTGGAAGAGGGGAATTCCCTGATGGAATTCTTGGTATTCCCTGTTGACTCCAGTCAGGTGCTTCCACTAATGGTGTTAGCAGCAGTGCCATTAGTGTGAGATTAATTCATTAAGTAAATGTGTGTGAAGGGGGAGCTCACTGGGCTAATATGACATAACTCTGATTTGTCCTCACACTCGCCCTGGGGAGTCACACACACACACACACACACACACACACACACACACACACACACCCCAATGCTGGTAGAAGAGCAGGCAAAAACCTGCACACACATAGTGGTGCGATCACTTGTCTCATTATGAATTGCGGTTATTTTTAGACTGAAATAGATTTGTTATCTGCAGACTGAAATACTATACGCTACACCAGAAGGTATTTCAAGATGTTTTATTCACCATTTCATGTTTTTTGGGAACACCAAGAAGTTATTACATAATGAATAACATACTGTAATTAACTATTTATAGCGCTTTCCTCGATTATTGGATTGATCACCACATTTCAAATATAAGGCATTCTGGATATAAATTTTATTATAACTTAATTCTCAGTGTATGAGCTGTGGCATCATAATAGAACAATTTCACATATTTGCCTGCTATATATATATATATATATATATATATATATATATATATATATATATATATTGGTAATCCAGCTAGAGGAACTAGCTATATATAATGTAGAAATTGGAAGTTGTTTGTAGAGTAAAATGAATAAATGCAGGTGTGTGTATATATATAAAACCTACTTTACTTTTAATGTAAGTCAATGGAACCAGAATTTTGTTTCTTTTGGTCCATTCATCATGAAATTCACACACAATGTAAAGGACAATAGGCATTTTCAAATTATGCCAAAAACTGAAAAATTGAAAACAAGGTTTTGTTCCAACAGCAACAATATAGAGCAAATGTGATAAGCAGGTTCATTTAGTGCTGTCTTGAGGATGAAGCCTTGTTGTGATGTCACCACTCACCACTCAACATTTCAGGTGTTTAAACCACTTTCGGGGAAAAAGAGTTTCAGTGTCTGCCCTGTGATGGACTGACAGCCTGTCCAGGGTGGTTCCTACCTTCCACCCAATGACCGCTGGGATAGGCTCCAGCTCCCCCGCAACCCAGGAGGAAAAGTGGCTTAGAAGACGAATGAATGAATGAGTTTCAGTGTTTGCTTTGAACAACTGCCAACTTATTATTTAGGCATAAGCAGCTCTTCTTATCAGCTTAGCTAAATATACCCAAAGAATCAGCACACAGCTTATGTTTGGCTTTGCTGGGTCTTTTCTCTTGCTTAATGAAACATTACAGTTAAAATGAGAACATTTTACAAGGAGGTGAGGTCTGCTCCAACTGTTGAGGGACAGTGTACAGTGTAGGATGTAATACACAAAAGAGAGAAACAAAGAGGTAACGAGTTTGTGGGAGAGTGTGTTTGAATGTACTTGATATGTTTACTTTGTGGTCTGTGTGTGTGTGTGTGTGGGTGTGTGTGTGATGCTTCTCGGTCTGGGTGGTCTTAAAACCACCAGGTGAGCAGTCTAAGTACACACACACAGGGTTGTTGGCCTTTTTGGAGGCTCCGTCAACACTCCACTCTCCTCTATAGCAGTGTAAACCCTTCAGTACTGAACAGATGGACACTCACATTCACTCACCCACACAGATCTGTTTATATGCTGTCATGATGTGGGCTCGTATATATGACCCATATGTATTATATATATGTAACTAATCTAAATGTATTAATAATATTTCTATATGTATTACATTGCATTGTATTGTACATGTATATATGTACAAAACCTTGTATCTTCATTTTGGCGAATTTGAGTTTTAGTCATAATCTGAAAGTGTCTGTTGCCCTTTACATTGTGTGTGAATTTCATGATGAATGGACCAAAAGAAATGGCACAAAATTACTTGGAAAGACGTCTGGTTCCATTGACTTACATTAAAAATAATGTATGTTTTTTCCTTCTCCTGAAAAGTTACCATTTTTAAGGTACGAGGTATTTTGTTCCGACAGTTGCGATGCAAGTTTCTATATGCAATTAAGTATATTCTATATGCAACCTTGTACTGTATTACCTGTTAGTGCTTATTAATAGTACATATATCAATGTGTTCCATACATAACATAGGTTTCTATATGCAGTGAAGTATTTTTAACCCAATCTTCACCTCAGAAAAATGAATGGTTTTGCTCTTTCAGTTTTAAAATTTTTAAAAAAGCAGAGTTTTCATAAAACGTACTTTACGAAGTCAGGAGCCTTTTGTTATAAAGTCAGAACATTTGTGTCCTGAAAGTGTGTATAAAAACAAGCACAATCATGCAACGAGAGAGAGAGAGAGAGAGTGTGATATTCTATAACAGCATGTCGAAGCATTAATGCTTTAAAAGTGTCTGAATGTTGAACGGACAGAGTAACGATCGGCAGGTGCCACCACCACCACACACACACACACACACACACACACACACACACACACACACACACAGATCAGGGTATCACACTCCATTGCCAGCTAATCTGCACTGTGGCAACGTGCATTGTTGCTGTATGCAAATGTGGTCACTTTAGAAAGAGAGAGAGAGAGAGAGGGCAAGAGACCTAGAGAAAGAGATAGAGAGAGAGAGATGCGGGGGTATGAAGAGTTTATAGAGGATAATGTTTGGGGGGTTGGAGATGGGGGCCTAGACCCCTAAAGCACAGAGGGATTACCTCTCTCTCTCTCTCTCCCGCTCTCTCTCTCTTGCTCTTGCTCCATCTCTCCATCTCTCCATCTCCTCTGGGTGGCCCCACATTGCCCATCAGGACTAGAGGGAGAAAGAAAGAGGGGAGGCTCCAGAAAGAAAAAAAACCTTAAACGCATTCACACAGGCCGGAGCGCCGGAGAGCTTAATTCCATCAAAGAGGAGAGAAAGAGAGGGAGACTGAGAGAAAAGGAATGATTAATTTATTCTCTCCACCCCACCCCCCCCCCTCCTCCGCTGCATTGTTTGGGTCTGAATGCTGGTCAGCGGCGGAGCATCTGGTACTGGTCAAGATTCGTCCCTTCAAGCGGTCCAGACGAACACCCCCCAACACCAAAACGTCTGCCAAACAAGCCTCTCTCTCTCTTTCTCTGTCTCTCTGTCTCTCTCTCTCTCTCTTCCTCTGTTTGTATGATTTTTTCTCTCAGGAGATTAAGAGCATGTCGCAGTAGCGAGGCTTTGAGTAATCGTTTGTGAAATGTTGCTCTTTTCGCTGGCGTACGCGTGAGTGGCGTCGGTGACTTAGCAGCGCTGATTTTTAAAGAGTAATTAAAGAAGTTTAATGATTTTTGTGTGAGGAGCTGAGCGGATTGAGCTTTTGTAGTGGAGCGTGTGAGAAGAAGGAGTGAAAAGGCTTCCTGCTTTGATGAACTCAGTAATGGAGGGGTTTATCCAGCGCTTTACGTGTTGGCTCTTTATGAAATGACCTGAGATTGGGGCCAATATTGCAGTTTGAGCAGAAAGCAGGTTACCATCATAGGATCTGCTCAAGATCTGCACTCTGAGCTCCTGAACCTGGCTGTGGTTTTCCTTCCCATCTGTTCCTCCTCTCTAATATAGGCAACTGTTCATCTGTCGGTCCATCCGTCATCCTCTCATCTGTCCTTCTAGTGTCTCTTTCAAAATCAAACAGCCCACCAGCCACCCATCCTTCCATGCATCCATCCATCCTTCCATTCAGCCATTCATTGTTCTATCTATCCATCCTTCTGTCCATCCATCCATCAGTTCATCCATCCAGTCTCTGTATTCATATAAAATAATCAGATAACCCATCTATGTGTCCATCATTGGTTCATCCATCCTTCCATTCATCCATCCAGTGTCTCTTTGTCCATCAAATAAACAACCAAATAACTCATTCCTCCTTTCTGCCCACCCACGTCTATAATTGCTTCATTCATTCATTCATTCATTCATTCACTCATTCATTCATTCATTCATTCATTCAGTCATTCATTCAATTACCCATCGAATCATCCATTCATCCATTGATTGTTCTATCTATCCATCCATCAGTTCATCCATCCAGTCTCTGTATTCATAAAAAATAACCAGGTAACCCATCCATGCTACCCATCAGTGTGTCCATCATTGGTTCATCCATCCATCCATTCATCCATTCAGTGTCTCTTTATCCATCAAAACAACCAAATCAGCCATTCCTCCTTTCTGCCCATCCACATCTATCATTGCTTCATTTTTTCATCATTCATTTCATTCATTCATCTACCCATCAAATCATCCATTCATCCATTCATTGTTCTATCTTTCCATCCTTCTGTCTATCCATCCATCAGTTCTTCCATCCAGTCTCTTTTTCATCAAAAAATAACCAGATAACCCATCCATGCTACCCATCCATGGGTCCATCACTGGTTCATCCATCCATCCGTTCATCCATCCAGTGTCTCTTTATCCATCAAATAAACAACCAAATAACTCATTCCTTCTTTCTGCCCATCCACATCTATCATTGCTTCATCCATGCGTTCATTCACTCATTCATTCATTCATTTATTCATCCATCCATCCACCATCCTTCAAATCATCTATTCATCCATTCATTGTTCTATCTATCCATCCTTCTGTCCATCAATCCATCAATTCATCCATCCAGACTCTTTTTATTCAAAAAATAGCCAGATAACCCATCCATGCTGCCCATTTGTGTGTCCATCATTGGTTCATCCATCCATCCATCCATCCATCCATCCATCCAGCTATCCATCCAGCCACCCATCCCTCCATCCATCCATCCCTCAGATCATCCATTCATCCATTCATTGTTCTATCTATCCATCTTTCTGTCCATCCATCCATCAGTTCATCCATCCAGACTTTTTTTTCATCAAGAAATAACCAGGTAACCCATCCATGCTACCCATCAATGTGTCCATCATTGGTTCATCCATCCATCCATTCATCCATCCAGTGTCGATTTATCCGTCAAATAAACAACCAAATAACTCATTCCTCCTTTCTGCCCATCCACGTCTATCATTGCTTCATCCATTCATTCTTTCGTTCATCCATCCAGTGTCCCTTTATTCATCAGATAAATAAATACCCCATTCATCCTATCGAGCCATCCACATGTCTATCATTTGTTCATCCATCCATTAATTCATTCTTCCATCCATCTGTCATTTAATCCATATAGATCAAGCTATTCATCCATACATACATCTAGCCACCCAGCTCACTCTTTCAAGTCTCTTTATTCATCAATCAGTCCACCCATACTTATACCCATCTACCTATCCATCCATCTGTCCACCCCTTCGTTCATCCATCGATCCATCCACTCACCCATCCATCCTTTCATCCATCCATATATCTTACTTTCTCTTGCTAATCATTCAGTCTGTCAACCAAACCATACATCCATTTACACATCCACCTACCCATCACCTACCCATCCATCCATACTTTCATTCATCTATAAGTTCTCCCTCCAAACACCTATTTGTCCACCCATCCATCTGTCCAGCCATCCATCGGTCCATCCATCCACCTCCCTATCTTTCTCTACCTCTCTCTCTCTCTCTCTCTCTCTCTCTCTCTGTAATTTCTGAAAGTAAGCTGTGGTCTCTCGGCTATTATGTGCCCGGTTCCTGTGTAGGCTGGTGTCGTGCTGTTTCTCAGATAAAGACGTGTAAATGAGAATATCACTCCTTTTCTCCTCGGCCTCAGACCTATCAGCTCTTCTCTTATTCTCCTTTTTCAATCTCTCCCTCCCCTTTCCCCTCTACAACAGATAAGAAAGAGAGCGGAGCAGCAGGGGGTCCGGCCCTTTCCCCTGTCCTCGCCCGCAAATCATATTCCACATGAAAAAGGCCTCAGATGTAATCACCGCTGCATAAAGAGATCAACAAGTGTGTTCACTAAGAGCCTCGGATAAAGAAACCCAGCATAACCCGTCAAAAACGGAAACACAACGAACACTTACATTCCCTACGGCTCGTAGAGTGAACAAGTGAGATATTAAACCCCTGAAACTGCAGAGTTACATTTAAAACTTACTACTGAAGAATTTAATACGTGGTGTAGTTATGAGAGTGAGGGGTAGTTTGTTGAAAAATCAGATATACGCATTTTCCCTCTTACCTCTACTGTAGTTGACCAGCCAAGACATGTTTGATGTCTGCAGTTTACTTCTTTAGTTTTGCACTGGAGCTACAAGGCTATCGTAGCTATATAATTGAAACTTGTGTACCATTAGCATCATGCTAACTGCGTAATCATCACTGGCCTCCGACTGTGTTGAACTGCTGGTGATCTCATACATAGACTTGTGTATGTGGGTTCTTACAATATATGACACACTGTTATCTACAACCCCATTTCCAAAAAAGTTGAGACACTGTGCAGAATGTAAATTAAAAAAAGGATGCAATAATATGCAAATCATATAAACCATACTTTTAATGGAAAATACTACAAGACAACATATTAAATGCTGAAACTGAGAATTTGACTGTTTTTTGAAAAATATATACCAATTTTGAATTTGATACCAATAACACATTCCTAGAAGTTGGGACGGGGGCATGTTTACCACTGTGTTTCATCATCTCTTCTCTTAACTACATTCTGTAAGCATTTCAGAACTGGGGAGACACTGCTGTAGTTTTGAATGTGATATGTTGTCCCATTCTTGCTTAACATAGGATTGCAGCTGCTCAACAGTTTGGGGTCTCTTTTGTCATATTTTTCATTTCATAATGCGCAAAACGTTTTCAGTAGTGACAGGTCTGGACTGCAGGCAGGTCAGCGATGCTGTTGTAATACATGCAGAATGTGGTTTGACATTGTCTTGCTGAAATAATCAAGGCCTTCTTTGAAAAAGACGTTGTCTGAATGGCAGCACATGTTGCCAAAACATGCATATATTGTTCAGCATTAATGGTGCCATCACAGATGAGCACGTCACCCATGACTTGTACACTAATGCACCCCTATACCATCATGAATACTGGCTTTTGTACTGTGTGCTGATAACAAGCTAAGTGGTCTTTAGCACAGAGGACACAGTGTCCATGATTTCCAAAAAGAATTTCAAATATTGATTCGTCAGACCACAGGACATTTTTCCACTTTGCGTCAGTCCATTTTAAATGAGCTAGGGGCCCAGAGAAGGCGGTGGTGTTTCTGGATCCTTTTTCTGTATGATTTCTTCTTTTACATTTTAGTAAAGAAGAGTGTTTTTTCTTGGATTGTTGCCCTGTTTGCTTGTTCAGTCTTCCACAGAGTGGTGAACTCCTCCCTATCTTTACTCCTGAAAGTCTCAGCCTCTGTGGGTTGCTTTTTTCACACCCAATCAAGTTACTGACCTGTTGCCAATCAAACACCAGGGTTTTGAATTACACAACTTTACCAGCTTTTTGTTGTCCCCGTCCCAACTTTTTTGGAATGTGTTGTTGGCATCAAATTCAAAATGGGCATATATTTTTCAAAAAGCAATAAATTTCTCAGTTTCAACATCTGATATGCTGTCTTTGTACTATTGTACTTTGTACTAAGAAATATAGGGTTTAAATGATTTGCACATCATTGCATTTTGTTTTTATTTACATTTCGTACAGCATCCCAACTTTTTTGGAAATGGAGTTGTATAAAAATGGGCAAAAGTACATTAGCATGGTTAAAAACAGTAACAGCTGCCATCTTCAGAAACAACACAAGCAAGTCAAGGCAAGTGTGTGATGATTTAAGTCACCCTGGACGCTTGCATTTTGCGCCGCCTTGAGAAGTTTGCATGGCCGAGACTTGTACAGACGATTGACAAAAGAAATCCTCTATGTTGGTGCAGTTAGCTAGTTAACTTGCCAAGCATAAACAGAAACACAAAAAGTGAGTGTAAATATATACTCAGGAGAGGATGATGCCACACACTGCTCCGTAGCAAAAAAAAGCGAAAACTGGCATGGATTGGCAGCAACAGAGTGACTTGTGTGCAGCTGCAGTTAGCCAGGGAGCTAACATAGCCATTAGCGAACTGGCTAACTCACCTACCATAAGTAAAAACACAAAAGTGAACATAGTTATATCAGATAATTATGTATTTGCCACAGCATGACACACACTGGTGTGTAGCATAAAAGTGTAGATAACTGTAAAACACACATAACGTTTTTCTCAGCCATGGAAAACCATCTTATAAAGCTCTCGATGCACAGTTCCCCTGGTGTTGCTTTTTAGAGGCAGTTTGGATCTCTGTAGTGAGTGATTCAACAGAAAAGGCCATTTTTTAATTGTTGTGGCCCGGTACCAGTCCGCAATCCTGTGATTGGGATGTGCAGTTTGCATGATGCTAATTGGTTTCCATGAGTTTCGTTAACTTATTAGTTACTAATGAAATAACTGGAGCAAACAACTGATACAAAACTCATCCTGGCTGATCAACTGTATTTGCAATAAATGGAAAAACTCTCTAAATTAGTTTTTTGCTGAACTACTCCTTTGAGATCAGACGGCGGCGGGCTCCTGCAGCTCCGGGCCGGACAGCAGATGAGTGAGGATGAAAGAGGGTCGTTTTAAAGGGGGATGAAGGACCCCGCTGCTTAGAGAACAGCAGAGCCGATGGGACGGAGCCGCAGGCGAGCGTACCTATCACACACTCTTAACTCCGACAGGCCTTTCTCCTTTTGTTCTGAGATTATTAAGCTCTGATACAAACCCTCTGTTCCTCCTGTGAGCGAGCGAGCATGTGTGTGTGAGAGAGAGAGAGAGAGAGAGAAGCTATTGAAAAGCACAATCCCAGGCCTACACCCTACCTTCTGCTGTCTCTTCAGAAAGTGAAGCGCTGCGTCTTATCCCTGAGAAGCCTCTTTCACTTCTGAGTAATGCAGCACATTCGCCGTGTAGAGACGGGACAGAGATGGCAGAGTAATATGGTGATAAATGAAATAATCCATAATTCATTTCTGAAGGCTTTCATCTATTTTTCACAGAAAATTTCATTATGGCGAATATCATATACCACTTTACAGCGTAATACATCATTTTGCAGATGTTTTTGTCCTGAGTGACTGGAAATGATGTGTTCACAGTAATAAAGTCAACAGGAACCGTCCTGCATTGCTGCTCGTTCATTTGCACTTGGAATTCATTTACTTCTCTAACATTCATCCCAGGCCAGAAAACCTTCTCTCAGATTTTAAGGTGTTGTACAGTAATGAAGGGTAGAAATGGATGTGAAATTAACTGTAGCTTTTAATAATGTAAGTATATAATAAAGAACAGTTTATTCTAGAACAAGCAGATAACATATTTACTAGAAGATTACACAAAAACCTCAACAACTAAATATAATATCAAATGTTTCCGTACTTATTGTGTCCACTTTTTACCTTTATTACAGCTTCCATTGTTTTCAGGAGACTCACTTTCAGTGTTTCAGAGAAATCTGCAGGGATATTTTTCTCACCATCCAAATAATCCCAAACACATTCATTGATGTTGAGGTCTGGACGCTGGGGTGGTCAGTCTATTGTTCTGAGAAACACCAGCAGCTTCTTTGATGTGTCTCCTTTTCTCAGTAAGAGCTTCTTAACAGCTACACATCCTTTCAGACTCATAGTGCTGAGTGTCTCACAGTGGAAGGATGGACAGAAACTCCTGTGGATGTTTTCAGATCTGAATCAAGAGTGGAGCTTGATTTTCTCCTCTCTCTCAAAGATGAAAGCTTTAAGTGCTGTTTATCTGATGGGGACAGTTTTGGTGTCTAACAGCTCTTCCAGGTGGTTGTTAGGAGTCTCATTTTCTCTGTAGCTTTAAATAATTTTTTGAATTCCAGTTTTGAAAACATCTGTGTTTATATATATCGCTGCTGGTTCCATTGACTTACATTAAGAATAAAGTATGTTTTTTCCTTCTCCTGTAAAGTTACCATTTTGGAGATACGAGGTTTTGTTTAGACAGCAGCGATATGTATATATATATGTATATATATATGAAACGAATAAAGAGAGGATGGAAAATAGTCATGCTAAAAGTTAATTGTGACCTTTTTTGGTACATAAAGATACACAACTGTTATAAGTGGTCCATAGAGAAAAAAATAAAATACAAGAGAAATATAGGATAAGGGCCTTTAATGTTAATGGAAGTTAATGTACGTCTGGTGTTATCATGTGAATGTGAATGTTATAACACATTAAACACATTACAAATCAAACAACAACAAGAACCCGTTATAAAACATAGCTTTAAGAGACTAATATGAAACGTTTATAATCCATTAGCATCTATAAGCGCAGTACAAAGTGCAAATACGAATTTAAGCATTAGAACTGATGACTGGTTTAGTACAGTAATGCATTAATTGATGACTAAACATCAGAGAAACTCTTATTCAACAGAATTTGTGTCTAACATTCTCCAGATACTCCAGAGTGGAGAAGTGAAGATGTCTATTAAGGATGATCGTTCTGTGTAGTCAGAATCCCTCCATTCCATCTTCAGTGTCCACTACAAAATTGACTTCACAGCTGAAAGTCTCCCTCTCCTTTCCGTGATGCTGCACAGCCGTTCCTCAGGACAGTGTGTGATACCTGTGTGTGATGTTGAAGCTTAATCTAATAATTGTAGTGTGTGTTCTACCTTGATGGCTCTCCTCGGCAGGGTGGCCGCTCCACTCTGAAGCCCCTCTGTTCTTCTAAAGCCCCCTCAACCTCTCACAGTAATTAAATCAATCCGTCTAAGCTGCCCTGGGCTTTTTCCCTGCAGAGAAAGAGTGCAGTTCAGCTCTAGTGCCGTTCAAAAGACAAACCAGCCTGAAAACAACACAGATAAATCACACTCAGCTTCTATCATACACTTAGCTCAATCCCAGATCAGTCAAAACAGCTCTACGGCTGGGATAGAGTGATGTAAACATGGGTATTAATTAGAATGGTGTCAAATAGATGCCTCTCCAGGAGATGTGAACATTGCTATAAACAGATCCATATTAACAGCCCTAGAACTGGTGTAAACTAATATAAATGTTAATATTCATGCACATCCATATAAACAGCTCTAGAACTGGCGTAAAGTAATGTAAATGTTAATATTCATGCACATCCATATAAACAGCTCTAGAACTGGTGTAAAGTAATATAAATGTTAATATTCATGCACATCCATATGACCAGCTTTAGAATTAGTATAAAGTAATGAAACATCTCTGGAACTGCCATAAAGTGAAGTAAATATTGATATTAATTTTGTAAACCTATATAAACAGATCTAGAATTACTATAAAATGATTTAAACCTAGATATGAATGTATGTAGACTTATATAAACAGCTCTAGATCAAGTAAAAATGATGTAAAGTGTTGCTGTTAATTGATGTAGACTCATATAAACAGTTCTAGAATTATTATAAAGTGATTTAAATGTAGATATGTATTTACGTAGACTCATATGAACAGCCCTAGAATTATTATAAAGTGATTTAAATGTAGATATGAATTTATGTGGACTCATATAAACAGCCCTAGAATTATTATAAAGTGATAAACAGCTCTGGAACTGGTGTAAGTGATGTAAATATGAATATTAATTTGATGCAGATCCATATAAGCAGCTATAGAGTTAATGTACAATGATGTAAATAATGCAATAAAGTTTTGTAGACTTATATAAACAACTCTAGACCTGGAGTAAAGTGATGGAAATATGATATTAACTTATGGAGACCCATATTAACTCTGGAACTGGGATAAATTGATATATATAGTTTATGTAAACCAATATAGCCTCTAATAAAGCATCGTACATACGAAAATAATCAATAAAGACAATAATCATGCAAATATTGATACAGTTACATTAATTGGTACAGACCAAATCAGATGGTTCCAAAACTGCTTCATATAAATACAGATATTAATATAGATTGATACAAATGGCTCTAAAATTATAGTGGTATAAATACAGATATTAATATAGATTGATACAGATGGCTCTAAAATTGTAGTGATATAAATATTGTTATTTATTCATATAGATTTATTTTTTAGGTGACATAAATATGAATAGTAATAAATGTAGATCGATATAGGCGGCTGTAAAATTGTTATAAGTTGATAGAAATACTGATATTACTTAATACAATAATACAGTCCTTTAGACATTTGTGGAACTGTTATCACTAGTACAAAGTGATGTGAGTACAGATAAAAGTCAACATAAACAGTTCTAGAGTTGCTATAAAGTGATGTAAATATGAATGTTGATCAGTGTATCTCTACACAGAGAGATTGCAACTTTTATGAAGTGGTCAAAACGGTAAAGTGGTCAAATTGATATTAACAGACTGATGTAAACAGCAAGAGAACTGATGTAAAGTAATGTAAATATTGATATTAAGTCATATAGACCAATATACAGAGCTCTAAATCTTACATTAGTATTGATATTAGTTGATATGGACCAATATAGACAGATCCAGAATTGACAAAGTAGCTAGAACCGATTATTTTGTGCTGCTGTGCTCAAACATTCGTTGATGTTGACCCAAAAATGTCTCGCCAAAGCAAAATGTAAACAAGTAAACAAACAGCTTTACAGGCAAGTGTCAGAGGCTGCGAGACAGACGGTGTTTTTTTAAAGAAAGAGAGAGGAAAAGAGTGAGAGATGCATGTGTCAGGTTGCGGCCCTGCCGAAAACTCAGATAGACAAATTGGATTACGGAACGAAGGATTAAACCCAAAAAAAAGAGAGGGAGAGGAGGAGGGGGGGACGACAAACAAGAAAAGCTGGCTGTGATCACAGACTTTAATATATTTCTTTGCCTTCTTCTTTCCTTTCTTCTTTTTCTACCCCCCTTCTCTCTCTCTCCCTCTCTCTCTCTCACATGGAGGGGAAACCCTGGCTTAGTCCAGGACTTATTAAACCCGGGATTAATTTGTAATGCTCCCTTTCCCTCGAAGGCAACTAGCAGATTTGTTATCTAAAGCAAACAGGGCGAAGCGCAATAAAACTAAACGACAAAAGAATGTGAAGTTCTCCAGTTTTTGAAGGGGTTTTTTGGGGGGGCTCAGGGTTTTTAAGGGGCTTTTGGAGGCTTGGCGGATTAAAAAGGAAGTTGTATCCTTTAATATTTCCTCCAGTACAAAAAGACAAGGGCAATCAGAGCATGTTTAAAAGAAAAAGTGGTCTTTTGGGTTTATTATGCATTAATGGTAAATCTGACTGTAATTGCAAATAGTATAGATGCAAACATTTTATTGGGGTGATTAAAATATCAGGATTTCGTAAACGTCAAATATTATTTTCTATTAAGTGTTTGTTATCAGTAAGTGGTAAATAAGTGTAGTGAATGAGTAAAGGTGCTTTGACCCCTGATGTTGCCATTTCCTGTGTTGATAGTCTCTTTATAAGAATTCTGTAGTCTTTAGATTGATATTAAACATAAAAATTACTATTATTATTATTATTATTTATTTATTTATTTTTTCACCTCATTAACATGTCATTTGACCAAGCCAAAACGTTTGTATAAAATTGTAGTAATGTTACATATATATATATTATATATATATATATATATATATATATATACACACACACATATTACTTTACATATATGTAACTTTACAACTTATAAGTAAAGTTACTACAATTGTATACAAAAAAAGTTTTGGCACCCTTGGTCAAATAACATGTTATGTTGAAAGGTGAAAATAATAATGTACACACACACACACACACACACACACACACACACACACACACACACATATATATATATATATATATATATATATATGTGTATATATGTACATGGGGGATATATATAAAAGTAATGTGACGATTTCAGTTTTGGGAAAATCTTTATATTACATACATATTAAGTATAATAATTCAAGTTATGCTATTTAATACAATATATTTATTCCCTGTATGTTTTACGAGGTATCCACGTGTATCCAGTGGTGTCAAATACGAGCTTACACAAGCGCAGTAATCCTAGCTTAAGCTCACACAATGACGCTCTAGTCGTTCTTTACTGCCAGTGGCATGACCTCCTCCGTAGCATCCATATTATATTAGCCTCTTCAGCTCGAGCTTGGCACCGTTCCTGAGCACTGTCAGCCCACAAACAAAGGCGCCGAAGATTCTGTCTGTCGATATCGCTCGATTTAGAAAGAATGAAGGAGCGAGAAGTCCTGAGGGTGAGGGGACTGTTCTCTTTCTTTTTATTCCATCTTCAGGTCATCCCTCTTTGTTCGTAGCCAGTTTGTCCCATAACCTCACTCAGAGACAGTGAATGAGTTACTTGATCTGATCAGTGTGGTACTGTAGTGGTTGGGGTCAATGGCCAAGTGCTTAAAGTGGTAGTCTGGTGATTTACCCCCCTTACCCTAAATGCAGTTGATCAGCCAAGACATGTTTGGTGTCTGAAGTTTGCTTCTTTAGTTTTGCACTGGAGCTACGAGGCTAATTATGCTAACAACTTATTACCACTAATTAGCATTGTGTAACTGCAGGCCTAAATCATCACACATTTGCCTCAAACCATGTCCAGTTATTCAATGATCTCAAATAGACTTGCTTATGTGGTTTCTGACACTGGATGACACATTGCTATACATTAAAATGGACAAACGTCCATTAGCATAAGCTAAAAACAGTGGCAACCATCCTGAGGCCTGAATTTTACCTGTATTTTGTCCATTTTTGCTTTAACTGTTTACTTAATACAATTCACTAAGATATTAATATTGCTTGGGGCACATGTAGCAAATGTCATTCATTCTCTAACAATTTCTGTAACAGACAGACTATCCTGTTTATAATTCTGCTCATTTTTAGCTCATCTGTCCCATTTTTAAGCAGATTTTCTATCACAGATTCTATGCATTTCCTCTGCAAAGGCAGACCATAAAGTAAAAAAGAGGCCAATCTGCAGACTAAAAAGCCTTGACTGAAGAAATAAAAGAGCGTGCTATCTATAGTCGTCATATGTTAGCGCGACAATAAGTCGTTCTCCGGTTCTGGGTGTGAAGAAAGCAGATTGGGCCCCTGCTTGTAAGTCCATATAAAAGAGTTCAAATCACCTATTATGCGCTACTAAGTCCCTCAGCGCCTTTCGGGCTTTAGCCCTATGGCTGCATCCATATGTCACATAACCTTTTCAAATAGCCAATTCCGACTGATTGATTTTGACGTGCGCTCGGCGACGGGCCACAACCCCACAGGTTGCCGCGGCGATTTCGCCAAGCTCCCGATAAAGACTGCGCTCCGTAATCAATAAATTGTAATTAGCGTAGGTTTAGCGTTCTAATACCTGTTTATTCTGTGTGTTTTGTGATATTGTAATGAGGAGATATGATCATAATCTGCTGATTTGATATCAATTAATCGGTCACCCCACTGCAGTGTCAGGATTTAGAGCTCTTCTTAATGTGATAACGTTTCGAGGAAATGAAAGGCTTTTCAGATCTCTGCATAATGACTTTGCTATAGGATTCCTTTCAGGGTGTTGTCATATTTAGGTTGACACAACCATGACAGAAATGCTTCAAGGCTTCTAGGCAAAAAAAAATAGATTTCACAGTTTTCTCTTATAATCCAAATGTATTTAATGTGTCAAGGCATGTATAGTGTCTGACATACTGTATATATGACAAACAATCAGTGAAAATGGACAAAAGAACATTAGCTTAGCTAAAAACAGATGTAGCAGCCACCTTGGAAGCTGAATGTTACTGCACTTTGGTCCACTTTTATAGTTAACAGTGTGTCATACAGTGTCAGAAACCACATAAGCAAGTCTATTTAAGATTACTTAAGGACTTTAGACTCACCAAACCAAACGGGGGTGGGTGCTAACTTTTTTTATGATGCTAACATACTTCCTTTATTTCCTAGCTATATTAAAAATGAATGAAGCAAACATCAGACACCAAACATGTTTGGCTGATGGACTATATCTGAGGTAAGGGGGAATTTATTTAAATCTTTGCTGAATTTTTTCCTTTATTGCTGTACTATGTAAGACCTTTTGGTCTCACTTTATTTGGATAGACCCAATCAGGGTTCAGTTTAAGAGTAGGTCGTAGGTTTTAGTTGAACCCCTTAAATGGCCAGGGCAGGCCCAAAGTTTTAGTACACACTTCGATATCCTAAGAATAGCTCAGCCAGTTTACATTGAAGTCCCTGTACTTACTGAATAATCAGCCTTAGTATGTAATAAGCCTGTGAATTTAAGGGGTTAAGATTATAATTAGATCATGGTTTTGGTTTAGGGAAAAGTAAAGCAAATTTAATGGGTAATTAGTCGAACGTAAGTTAAATGCAAGATGCACATCTGCAAAGCATCTACAGTGGACTATGCAAATAAAGTGTGACCAGTTTTGTTACAACTGAAAGAACAAGCATTATTGAGTCAAAAAACAGATTCATCCGCTCGGGGAAGGGGTCCGAAGCACAAACCCACATTACAAAATGTTCTTCCACATGTTGTGTGCAATTACACTTTTTCAACAAATCACCAAAACTTACATAGTGCAGCTTTAATGTAGTTGCTTCATTAAACCTGCTGAGGCCTTTTTATGAGATAAGGCTTTTTTTATTGCTCTAAGATCAATACGTAATCACAGAGAGAGTGATCGGGGTCTATTCTGGGCCAGGCGTGTATGCAGCTCTATCTCACCCATCATAGTGAGTTTGGAAGCGGTGATGCTTCCTTTAGCCATGAAATGGAACAGCAAACACAACCTGATGTGCTGCATTGCTGAGTTGGTTTCATCTACACGGTCATATGACAAAGTTTACACGCCCCTAGTCAAATTCTATGTTTTGTTGATTTTCTAAGTGGAAGTAAGTGAACACCTCCTCTACAGAGAACACACTACACAAATGAATGCACCATCGTTTATTTACTGGATTTAACACACTGGGGAAATCAAGTGAAGCCTTAAATGTGGCCTGTGCGAGAGTTATGGCACAGGTTATATTTTGTTTAATTTTTTTTCAATATACTAAAGTTGTTTTGTGCACTAAGAAGAAAATTCCATATTTAAGTGTGTTCATTTATTTTCTCTTAAAGCATGTCACTTGCCTGGGCTGTATATAAAAAAATGTGTGTAAAAACTACACCAGTCTCTCTGGCGCACACTCGCTCTATGGTTTCGCTCTATAGCAGCACATCCAGAATATTATGGGATGGCGGCCGTGCTCATGTCCGGCTGTGCTGTCGACTTGGCTGTTAGTGTAGATAAGCAGAGAGCAATTCCAGACCAGACTGATGAAGAAGAAACAAGCTTCAGCTGTGTTAAAATAGCACACACACACACACACACTACAGACACACACACTACACACACACACACACACACACACACACACACATACTGCTCTACTAAAAATCATCATCGAGACCACATTTCCCATCTACCGTTTCAGTAACTGGATAGTTATCAAGAGAGCCAAGATGATGCTCTCATCTCTTTCTCTATCTCTCTCTCTCTCTCCCTCTCTCTCTCTCTCTCTCTCTCTCTCTCCTCTCTCATCTCTATTTCTCATTTTATTTCACTCTATTTCTCGTTTTTTCTGTCTTTCAGTTTGTCTAGTTCACTCTCACTGTGTCTCTCTCTTTCTTTCTGTCTCTCTCACTTTCACTCTTGCACTCTCTCTCTCTCTCTCACTCTGTCTCCCTCAGTCTTAATCCTCTCTCTCTCTCTCTCTCTCTGAGCTGGGGGTGGGTCAGAGGGATCTGAACCTGCACATTCTTGTGTGGCTGTGTGAGGCTCACATGGTAACCAGTAAAGGAGAGAGAGAGGGAGAGGGAGAGAGAGAGAGAGAGAGAGATATGCAAGTTTTAACCTGATTCCCTGAGAGCAAATGGCAGGAAAAACAGAGAGAAGAGAGAGAAAGAAAAATATACATATATACATACAACTGTATAGACATATATTGTTTTATTTTTTCAAATATGTTAAAGTCTTGTATATATATATCGCTGTTGTCAGAACAAAAACTCGTATCTCCAAAATGGTAACTTTACAGGAAAAGGAAAAAACATACTCTACTTTTAATGTAAGTCAATGGAACCAGATTTTTTTCCAACTCATTCTGGGCCGTTTATATATATATATATATATAGTCGTATGCAATACTGAAAATGACTAACTAAATATAGCATTTGGTGCTAATTTACTGCCCAACGTATATTTATTTAAAATTTTGCACAGGTCACTTTTTATGTCAAACTCATTTATTTTAAACAGTCCACTCTGAAATTGTGCTTCTCTTTTGGCAAAGCATTCTTTCAAAATGCGCCTGGTGAGTTTCTGACTGTTATCATTTGAGCAGTTTCTTTACAGACCTCTGCAGGTTTCCATCCAAAATGTTTTTGTACATGTTCTGAGTTCATGATCCATCAGTGAACCCAAGCTCACCAACAGCATTGTCGGAAAAACAGGCCCAGACTATGATTTCCACCTGTGTGCTTTATAGGACTCTTAGTACAGTGTGGTTACAGTTCTTTCTTCAGCATTTCTCCACACAAGACTCCACCCAAAAGTGTTTTTCTCTTAGAGAAATATCATTTTGTTGAACACCTCATGAAGCAACCTAAAGAGCTTCATTAGAGTCTACAAGTGCTTAAACGGTTAAACTAGGAGCAGTTGTGTGAGTACATGCACTAAAAGTTGTATGACATATCTGGTTTCTGGCTGAGTCATGGCCCCTCCCCTGTATTTACGCTCCTAATGAGGGGGGCGGAACCTGGCTCTGTGATTGACAGCTCCATTCACCCCTCTCATTTACCCCCACTGCACTGTGCTTACCTGTTCGTATCCTGCTCCAGCTCCTTTCAGCTCTGTTTATCAGAAGGCCTGGTGTTCAGGAGGGCCTTTCTGAACAGTGTTTGGGTTTGTAGCTTCATTACTGCCTTTCTTGTGTCTTCATGTGTCAAACGTTTAGGAGCACATAACTTTTCAAAAATAGTTTTAAATGAATGAGCATGTTTTGTTGGTTTGCAGTAGCTTGTTGAATTGAAAGCTGTAGAACTGCAAAGCATAAAGAAAACTGCCAAAGTCCTACCTTGGTGTATAAGGCTAAAGCCCACCCCTTGTTGTGATGTCAGCGCTCAAACCTTTCAGGTACTATACCCAATCAAAGGGCACATAGCTTTTTAGGCAGTTTTTCTTCATTTATTGAAAAGTAACAAAAGAAAATCAAATATCATTTGGAAAATTTCCAGACATCCCCAAACTTGAAGGACGGTGTATATAAAATAAAGTTGAATTTGGGGCGAACAGGCTAACTTTGGGCTCAGTGTGAAGTTATGCTAGGTTCAAACTGAACCTAAACCAGTTAGCATGCTGACCAATGAAGCCATGGAGCTTCACAGTACACCAGCCAGGTGTGTTTGAGCAGGGAACATCTGAAACCTTCCACAGCAGTGGGTGCTGAAAACCGCTAACCTAAAGTCGAGGATTAGAGACCCTCAGAAACTCGGGCAAAGTTCCCTCTGAAACGGTGCATGCAGAGCACCCCCATACCATCCCAAAACATACCTCTGTCGTAACTCTCAACGGAGTTGGATCATAACCAGTTCCATTTACTCAGCTCCAAGAACTTAAGTGACATTTTGATAGATTTGTGCTTCAGGTTATGATCATTTTACTTCTGCAAATATATTGGTGAGGAATTTCATTCTGCTGTGTTGATTCAGTTCTTAGACAGCTTTGCTCTCATTTTGGGGCTTTTGGGTTTTATTTTAAAATAAAACAATCCAGAAAAGTGGCTAAAAAACTTCCTATTCTGATAGATGCTGAATGTATGACGTTCTATATGCGATAAGTACTGGTGGAGGTTTTGGATCTCATACGTTTTTACACAATATTTTTTGATAGCTTTTTGTTTTTTTCTTCTGAAGTCATTAAAAAGTTCATTGAAATAACAATTCCTCAGTATCAAGCGAGGAACTAATGGACCACTATACTCTTAAAAATAAAAGTGCCAAAAAGAGTTCTTTAGGGTGATGCCATAGAAGAACCACTTCACTGAGCTTTATTAAAGAGCCATTTCTTTAAATGAGATGTGCAAGTGCGCAAAACCCTTTTTTAAAGTTTACATAACCTCAAAATAAATTTCAAAAACAATTCATCTTTCTTTTCCTGGAAAATTACTTCCAGTCCTAGGACCATTTTGGAGCTTTGGGTGTTCTAAGAGGATCCCCTGCAGTTCTACAGTGAGATCAGTACTTTTGCACCTCATGCTTTTTCACACAGATTGTAGCTCCTTTTACTTCTACTCGACGCACGATTCCATTGAAGTAACTGCACTTTAACTTCAGTATGAAGTGAAGAACCAAACTCAGGAGCTAATGAGCCACTATATCTCAAGTTTCTCTTCACGGCCTGCGTACTGTCAATCAAAGTTCAGCTCTAGTTTGTCTTAGCCCTGCCTTAGGTGTGACTGTGGCTTTGCCTTCAGCTTTGCACTCCCTACCGTAATTAGCCCGGGTCGACCGGTGCACGTACTGTGTAACAAGAGCAGACACATTCATTTTTAATCTGTTGTACAACATAAGGATGTACATATAAAGTACATTCTGTAAGGTACATATATACTTCCACACACAGCTCTCCTGCATGCTATAGAAATAAAAGGAGGCTCCTTCATGTTTTTATAACTTTTATAACTCACTACTATATATATACATATATATATATATATATATATACTCTCAGAAAAAAGTACAAAACTTTCCCTTTGGTCACCGGGTTGGTACATCTCAGTACCTTTAGTCAGGGAACATAACTGTACCATAATACATTGATATTATATTTGTACTGACTTCACACACCCTGTCTCGACTCTAGGCTTTTTATTTTATTGTTCTGTTTTAAAACATTCAGATATAAAAAGGTACAAATATGTACTTTTCACCTGGAAACACTTATGCAAGGTTCCCAAATAGACCTTAAAATCCCTGTTGTACCTTTGAGGGAACATTATATATATATAATCCACTTGCATTTAGAATTAAAAAGTTTAGGGAAAATAAGTGAAAAAAACAGGAATTTGCAAAACTCAAGTTCAAAAAAAGATTTAAAGCTACAGAGAAAATAAATAACAACCACCTGGAAGAGCTGTTAGACACCAAAACTGTCCCCATCAGATAAACAGCACTTAAAGCTTTCATCTTTGAGAGAGAGGAGAAAATCAAGCTCCACTCTGGATTCAGATCTGAAAACATCCACAGGAGTTTCTGTCCATCCTTCCACCGTGAGACACTCAGCACTATGAGTCTGAAAGGATGTGTAGCTGTTAAGAAGCTCTTACTGGTAAAAGGACACAGATAAAAAAGAAGAACATCTCCAAACCAAAACTGGATCTCTGCGACGTGGAGTGAGGTTTTATGGACTGATGAGTCAAAATTTATATTTGGGATTTATTGGATCATTAGAAGCAGAAAACTACTAAGACTGAACTTTGGAGGTGTGAAAAATATACCAGCAGATTTCTCTGAAACACTGAAGTGAGTCTCTGATAAGAAAAACTGTCAATACACTAAATCTGTTTATTTAGTTCTTAAAGATTCTGTGTAATTTTTTGTTCATTTTTAAATGGATGGTCTCTGACTTTTGCACAGTTCTGTGTGTATATAGTACCTGAAAAATAACTCTAAAGAGCACAGTTGACAGTTTGTGTGTGTGTGTGTGTGTGTGTGTGTGTATTTGAGAGCGAATGACTCAGGCACCCAGACTGCTTTCATATGCCAAACACCATTAATAGCTGTATTAATAGTTAATTAGATCCAGTCTTTAGCACATTGGTGTAATTTGTGTATTGCTTTTTTGGCCATTCTAATGCTAAGCTAACATATTCCTAACACTTTGTTTTATTTGGAAACACCTGAAAGTTACTCTCTGGCTCTTCACCTGGATTTTATTACTGTGTTTTCATTTAGTTTAGTTTTGGTTTTTCCAGTCTAAAGTGGCTTTGGCTCAGTGCTTTGGAGGGATTTAATGCGAATACACACCCGAGCAAACAGACTGGATCTGGGCTGACAGCATGTCATTCATTATGGTAATTAAAAGTAGTTGTGGTTTAAAGAATGGGCTTCTCTTTTTTCTATTTTTTTTTACATGAAAAGAATTATGTGGATTGAGGAGTTCCTCAGGGACCAATATTGGGCTCAACTGACATTTCACATGCAAAACTAATATCATTTGTTCTGGTGGAATTGTTTATGTGGTTTTTGCTTAAAATAAAAAGCCCTAAAATACTCTAAATAAAGTGATTTTTTTTTACAGAAAAAGAGTTATGTGGATTGAGGAGTCCCTCTGGGACCAATACTGGGCTCAGCTGACATTTCACACTGCAAAACTAATATTTATTGTGGTGGAATTTTTATATCATTTTAGCTTAAAATAAAAAAGACCTAAAATACTCTGAACACTGTGGGTTTTTTTTTACATGAAAAGAATTATATGGATTAAGGAGTTCCTCAGGGATCATTACTGGGCTTAACTGACATTTCACACTACAAAACTAATATCATTTATTGTGGTGGAATATTTTATGTGATTTTTGCTTAAAATTAAAAGACGCCCCAAAATAACTCTAAACTCTAAACTCTAAACACTGTGATTTACTTTATTTTAAATTGTGGTATATATTTTTAATCATATGATCTTAGCTAGTTAAAGGACACAAACTTCTACAAAAAATTATAATTAAAAAGTTTACGAAAACCGCACCCTGCGAAGCATCGCTGATCTTTCAGGACTTGAGTGCAGTTTTTTATGCATTTTTTTTTCATGCATTAAAAATTTTTGCATTTTTTTTAATGCATTTTTTTCATGCATTTTTTCATGCATTTTTTTTCATGCATTAAAAAAAAAGAAAATTCCCATCAGTCAAAAGAAATGCAACTTTTGTTTTTATTTCAAATCAAACAATCAATCTTTATTTAAACTCGGTGTACATTGAGGAAGACCCTTATTTACAATGTAGCCGAGCCATTACAGATAACAGGGATAATGGATTAAAAATAAACGGACTGTAAAAACATATCAAATGCTAAAAAAGTAAAAATAATAATAGTAATAATAAATTTAATAGCAAACAAAATTAAAAAGCAGTTAAAATTGCAATAATTTACAAGCCTAAACGCATCTGCAGCTCACATTGCAGTTGCATTATAAACATAATAGGATGGAGAAAAACTGATCTTACCTGCGTTCAAAAGTGCAACTGAAAAAAAATAGGAAAAACAAATTTTAACAAAACATTAGATTTTAAAAGCTGAAAAGAGAGACGAGAGTCTGTTGTGCTTGTCAGAGCTGGTCCAGGTGTAGGTGAGAGTGTGTGGAGTCTCGCGCAGAGGTGCTGTTGGGGTCCTGCTCCGGCTCACGGTTAAAAAGAGAGAGAGGGGCGAAGAGAAAGAAGATAAACCCGTCTCTGACAGACAGCTCGCGCAGGACTGAGTGGGGATTTTATGCATCATCGTTTTAATAAGTAACGACAATTTACAAGAAGCGCGCACGTTCGCTCGCGCTCGTTTAGTCCCGCTGATCCCGGGGCTTTGCCGCGCGCCTCTGTGGGATTAGACACACACACCCGGGACAATGAGGGCTAGAGCCCGCGAGCTGCGCGCGCTTCAACCCGGCTTTAGAGCGGCGCGCGAGGAAAAGTAACAGTGCAGAGTTACGGAGCTTTATAACAACGACAGGAAACACAGCGCGCGCTGTTCACACCTCACCACCAAGACTAATAAGAGGAAAAAGACGATCATAATTATGTGTTACTGTATTATTATTGTAGTTTAATTCTGATTTATTTTACGCTAGATTTCCTCGTATTCCTGCACCGTGTCTCTAGAGGTCTGTGTGAGTTTAGAAGCTTCCACTGAAAAAGTCTGCTGCTGAAACTTTGCGCACTTTGCGTTAATTTACGTAATCGCTAATTTTACGTTCATACATTAAGCAGCTCCATAAGACCTTTTACTGACCTCTATGGAGCTCAGGAGTCCGCGCGCTCGCGGCTTTAAAAGTGTCTGGACTGTTAAAAAATTAAAAAGTAAATAAATGTGTGAATCACATTTCAAACACTGGTCTTTCTTTCTTTCTTTCCCTTTTTTCTTGTAACAAAAACGTGCAAAATTTGCTATTTTGGTGGGGATGTTTGATGTGTTATGCACAAGAGGTAAAACACAACAGAATTTCCAGTCAGTTGAAATTTAAAATGTGAATAAAAGCCAGAATGGAACCAGAAACGCGATCAACTTTCTTTAAAAAAAAACTCAAAAGATCATGCATCTGAAATATCAGTAAGAAGTTCAGTTTGCATCCTTTAGAGATCTTTATAAACTCTTTTTAAACACTTTATAAACACTTCATAGCACTTTGTGTTCAGACTAACTAACTTCCACACTGTTTACATTTGTAGCTGTTCATATAAACTCAGTCCTCAGTTTAGAGTTTAGGGTTTATCTATAAACACAGTTTCTCTGTCTTTACCCGCTTCCCTGCGTCAAACATCAGCGCTGATAAAATATCAGGTTGAGCTTTACTTTTTAATGTAAACCGTGTTCTGAGTTCCGCGCTGCTTTTCTTTTCTTTATTATTATTATTATTATTGTTAATTTGGAACGCTCGCGCTGCACCGCGCTGCACCTGAACGTTTGGAACGCGGTGGCGTCACAATCGCCGTGGGAGGAGCCCGCGCGGCCTTTTTCGCACCGCGATTGGCCGGCTCGCTCGCCCGTGTGGTAAAGCGAGCGCTCTGATTGGCTGCGGCGCGCAGGGCGGCGCGTCTCTTTGACCCGCAGGAGGAGGAGGGCGTCAAAAAAGTCGATCGATCTCAATTCGTCAACATCATTGGCAGTAAAGAGAGAGAGGGTGAGAGAGAGTGAGAGAGAGAGAGAGAGAGAGTGTGAGAGAGAGAGAGAGAGAGAGAGAGATGAGTTTGAGGCGTTTTTGATGTTTTTTCGTCTTCTAAAAGGACTATTTCAATGCTTGATTCTGGAGTCCAGTCTTGACCGCAGCGGCAACTTTTTAATTTTTCACCAATTTTCGTGATTTGTTTTGCGCGTGAACACTTTCCGTGGAGAGCTGCAGTCGCGTGGAGTTTTAATCTACAGATTGTGGATAAACAGGAAACAGATATCCAGGTAAGAAACATTTATTATAGTCGTAATAAATGCATTAATTTTACATTTTCAAATATAATAATTTGAGAATTACGAATTTCGACTTTTGTTTACATTCTTTAAAAAAATGGTTCTTTAGTAAAGGAGAACCATGAACACTCACAGAGCCATTTGCATGCTTAAATGGTTCTCTGCGTGGTGAATTTGCTCTCCAGATTGATGGAGAATGCGTTGCATATGGTATATAGAACCTTTTCGAAAACGGTCCTCTATAGCACCAAAAAGGGTTCTGCTATTGTTACAAGCTTGTCATCATTGGTGCTGTATAGAACCATAAACAACACATTCTTCATCAACCTGAAGAACCATTTCACCATGCAAAGAATGTATAGAAATATATAGAATTTATGGTTCCTAATAGAACCATTTCCTTTACTAAAGAACCCTTGAAGAACCATCTAAACAAACAAAACTCACAGAAAGAGAAGCATCTCTGAGAGAAAAAAAGGAAGTTAGAGTTCAAAAAAGAAAGAACGTTCTCGTGCGCAGAATCGCTCACAAGTGCGACAAAACCGCAGAATTTGCATAAACTTTATTAATTTAAAGCGATCGTTCCTGATATTTTGTTCTCAGACTGGAATGTAGTGTCAGTGCATCACCTCCCAATCAGACTCAGCGTGGCTTGTTTAAACTGCCCCTGCATGCGTGAAGCCCGCGGAGAGTTTGGGTTTAGGGGTGGGGGGAGGAGGGGGGTCGTGTCATTTATTTAGTCGATAAGGTTTCTTCTGTAAATGGAGCCCCTCTGAGCGCAATCTAAATGGCTAAAAGGGGTGATTTGCACAGTTGCTGCTGATTTCCATTTGCTTAAAACTGCTGTGCGGCTCCGCAGCGCTGCCTCTTCTGCACGGCCTTAATGGGGGCTTTCATAGGCATGAGGAGCAGCAGAGGAGCGCAGCACCAACTTTACTGAAACTTTTTGTCTTCATACATTTGTACCTCTCCGTCATCACAATGGCTGAAGCCCAGATTAAACCTCCCACATCATTTAGCTTCTCTATTACCATCACTGTAACGTTATCCCAACTCTAACATTACTAAAACAATGTTGCTTTACCATGTGCAAAAAACGAGCAACACGACTGAAATTAGCGACACTTACTCATGATAAAAAAACTTTAACATGACTCAAATTAGCAAACCTTTTATATGACTGAGATTAGTAAAAATTTAACATAATTTAAATGAGTAAAATTTTAATATGACTTAAATCAGCAAAACTGTAATATGACTGAAATTAGAAAAACTTAAAAACGGTTAAAATTAGCTAAATTTTTCACGACTGAAATCAGAAAACGTTTTAATGTGACTGAAATTAGCAAAATTTTTGACTGAAATCAGAAAACTTTTAATGTGACCGAAATTAGCTAAATTTTAACATGACTGAAATTAGAAAAACTTTAATATAACTGAAATTAGAAAAACTTACAAATAATTGAAATAAAAAAATTAACATGACTGAATTTAGCAAAACTTTAATTTGACTGAAATTAGCAAAACTTTAATTTGACTGAAATTAGCAAAACTTTAATATGACTGAAGTCAGCAAAACTTTAATTTGACTGAAATCAGAAAAACTTTGTGACTCAAATTAGCCAAACTTTAACATGCGTGTAATTAGCAAAACTAATATGACTGAAATCAACAAAACCTTAATGACTCAAATTCGCAAAACTTCAACATGATTGATATCAGCAAACTTTAATATGACTGAATTTAGCAAAATCCTAATGTAACTATTATTTTTTTAATAGAACTAAAATGCTTATAACTTTAATAAAACTAAAATGAACAACATCAACAACGAATGTAACTTTAACACAGACTATCTATTTTCTCTAAACTTTTCTTCTTTTTCCAAGTCCACTGAGATGCCGCTCTGTTTCATTTATCATAACAGATCTGACTTTATTCTTTTTCCCCTTTTTAATTTTCGATAAACAACTAAATGAGGCAACTTACAGTTACGTTTTAAAGTTAGACTTATTTATTATAACAATCATTCTTACGTTATTTTTTTTCTTAAACCTCAGTTTAAAAGCTGAGGGTCAAACATTCCGTGCCAGTTTTTATTAGCCTGGGGTTTAAGCCTTACATTTATTTCAGTGTAAAAATAAACATTAATGCAGGTTTTAATCTAAGACCTTTTGATCTGATCTTAAATTTAGAAGTTAAATTAAGGAGCTGTTTTAAATCCACGGTGGATCTCATTGTGCAAACACGTCTCAATTCCTCATTTTGGGATGGTAATGAGTTAATAGAACTGAAAGACTATACGGGACTATTAGCTTAGAGAACTTACATCAGACAGAAATCAGTCAGTAGAGTCGCTGCTGCGCTGCTCTGGGCAGTTTAATGGAGATGAATACTTCACTGTAAGTGTTGATGACCGCAGACCCGTAGTGACCAAACCAGGCCAGTCAGAGCTCCAGCGCCCTGATTACTGAGCTGTGAGGTAGAGCAGCGATAGAGAGAGGTCATTTCTACCAACCGCTCTCCCCAAACTGTGACACAGTCATCACAGCCATCCCTTCACCAAAAACCGATGTTATCAGAATCAGAGTCTTTATCCGCCAAAATGTACGAAGAATTTATTTTGCTGCTGGTGTGTACATGAAACGAAACACGTTAAAATGAATGTAGGCATATATATATGTATAAAAGAATTGAGGAGCTAATAAATATATATAAATGTAAGTATAGGCTATTTATAACGAATACAAACACACACACACACACACACACACACATATATATATATATATATATATATATATATATATATATATATGTGTGTGTGTGTGTGTGTGTGTGTGTGTGTGTGTGTTAGTTGATTATGAAAATAAATCCTCTGCAATATATATATACAATATATATTCTCAACATATATTCTATATATAGGTCTGCGAGTTTGTGCTAATTTTCCAGGTCAGTTTAGATGTTATTGCTCTTCAACACAACCAACTAAAACACTCATCTCATTTATAAAACGTTCGCGCGCTGATCTGATCTGCCCTGAAAATGTCCCCGTCGTTGTGAATCAGTTGCGCCCAAACTGCTGAAACTCTGTCAGGCTCTATAAGCGGCCTCTGAGGCTCTCTGACCCCGGCTCTGCTCTCAGGCTGGTCCGGACTCTTCAGTGCCGCTCAGCTTCCATCATTAACTGGCTTTTATGCTGTGGTTGACTTTATTCCTGGAGTTTTTAAAGTTAAAGCTGTAAAGTTAAAGCTGTTCTGTGCACTGTGTTATTCTTCCCTGTCTGACCGATGTGTGTGTGTGTGTGTGGTGCTGTAGGTGTGTCCTCTGGTGTGCGTGCAAGGATGATGTCGTACCTGAAGCAGGCCCCATACGCCATGAACGGGCTGGGGCTCGGGGGCGCGCCCATGGACCTGCTGCATCCTGCGGTGGGATACCCAGGTACCAATACTTACTCACTTACTCACATGTAGAGGAGAGAGAGGCGCACAGACTAGCACAACAGTGTAACTCTGATATTTTGTGTTGTTAGACAGGTTCCTTTTGGTCAGGCTCCTGTAGTCCCACAGCAACAGCATAACAAAATCACAGGACTCACATCTACATTATTTTCTCAGCCTCACTGGTGTCTCTATTATAGCACTGCATACAGGCGTATGCCAAAGTTCATGGTAAAATGACATGTTTTGCTGATTTTCCAAGTGAAAATAGGTGAACACATCCTCTACAGAGAGCACACTTCACTTCAATATGGCATTTTACTGCCAATTTTAGGGCACAATTTCTGTTAAATTACTGATTTGCTGTTTATAAACATACAGAATACATACACAATTGGCCACATTTTATGTTTTGTCTTTTATCAAGAATAATTCAAATTCCTTTTTGGTTTCTATACAGAAGAGTGTGATTGGGGTGGGCAGGGTGTGGGGTACCCCACCTAGAGAAGTAGTGTCCCCCAAATGTTCAAAAAACAGCCCTGGACACTCATAATCACTAATTTGGCTCAGTAGAGCATGAAGAAACATGTATTCCTGCTTATGTGTATGTTATTTCAGCCCGAGTTACACAGTCAAAATGCTTACTGTTTCATTTCCCTTGTATTTTATGTGTTTTTCTGAAGTCCATGTTTATGTACTGACCACAGTCGTGATTCAATTTAACATGGCAATGACCTCTTTTTGGCCTTAGAATCAAACAGGCTGTTTTTTTGTTACTGTGCAATGAAGACTGATATATTGCTGCTGTTGGAACAAAACCTTGTATCTCCATAATGGTAACTTTACAGGGGAAGCAAAAAAAACATACTTTGCTATTAATGTAAATCAATGGAAACAGACTTTTTTGCAAGTCATTTTGGGCCTTTTCTTGTGGCCCATTCATTCTGAAATTTCCACACAATGTAAAGGACAACAGGCATTTTCAAACTACATCAAACTGAGAAATGACAAAAATGGAGATACAAGGTTTTGTTCCCACAGCAGCGATATGTTCTGATTGGCTGCCTGCAGGGCTGAAACATTCCTTATAACTTCATCATAAATGGGTGGTATAGACTGCTGTAGACTGAATGAGCTGATATTTGTAAATGCATCGCTTTGTGTGACAGCACAATAACAACAAATCTCAAGCAAGGCACGTTTGCAGACTTATTTCGGTGTATGGACTGTAGGGACTGGAACGTTTTGAAACTTTAAGTCCGAAAACATGAGGAAAAGTCAGTTTTCCATGATGTGTGCCCTTTAAATGAGTTTTCACAGTAGACCACTGGGAAACGTTCATTTTAAAAATAGAAAATGTGTTACGATGTGTGTAATAATATGTGTAATAACGTTTTGATTGTGTTTACTTACTTGTTTGTTTGTTGTATTTTTCTAGCTAACCCTCGGAAGCAGAGGCGGGAGAGAACCACATTCACTCGCACTCAGCTGGACATTCTGGAGTCTCTGTTTGCTAAAACGCGCTATCCGGACATCTTCATGCGCGAGGAAGTGGCTCTGAAGATCAACCTGCCTGAGTCCAGAGTTCAGGTACATTCCTGATCCATTACATTGCTTCTGCTTAGAACCAGTGGCCTCATACTGACCGAAGAGGTGCTGTAAAAGGTCATGGAGTTGTGATCACTGCATGAGTGATCTGCTCAGTTACTTCAGCTGTGCCATTTGGCCAATGCAAATGAACTCAAATCAACTGTGAGGCCTTGAGGACTTGCTTTTCCTGGTCAACCAACAATGCTAATGAGGCTTTCAGTGAATGGGAGCTAGTGAAGGCCTTGCTAACGTGCTATCTGGACTCCTCATTTGTCTTAGCAACATTAGCATGAGCTTTCCACATACCCAAGCCAAGGCATGTTTGGTGTCTGTTGAAATATGCTTCCTGACTATTGCCCTAAAGCTAGGAAGCTAATGTAGTCAAGTGATGGAAGCGCTTATAGCCACAATTAGCATGTAAACTGCATGGCTAAATCATCACATTCTTGGCTCAAACTGGGTCATATTGTTAAGTACTCACTAATAGACTTGCTTATGTGGTTTCTGACACTGTTTGATGTACTGTTATCTGTAAAAAGTGGGCAAAGCTAAAGAAGCTAACTTCAGAAGCTAAAGAACTCTTAGCTAATAGCTAGGACTTGTTTTTTAGACTTGGGCTGAAACTTCTTGATCTTCTTCTTCGTCAGGTTTGGTTTAAGAACCGGAGAGCCAAGTGTCGTCAGCAGCAGCAGAGCGGCAGCAACAACAGCACCAAAATCCGCCCAGCAAAGAAAAAGGCCTCGCCGTCCCGGGAAAGTCCCGGCTCAGAGAGCAGCGGCCAGTTCACCCCTCCAGCCGTGTCCAGCACCAACTCTTCCTCATCCTCCTCCTCATCCTCCTCTTCTTCCTCTTCAGGCTCGAACCCCTCAGGGTTGGGTGGACTGGGCATGAGTGGTAGCTCCGTCTCCGGCGCCACACCCGTTTCGTCCATTTGGAGCCCTGCTCCCATTTCTCCCCTCCCAGCCCCACCCACTCTGCCAGACCCTGCACCCCCTACCAGCGCCTCCTGCATGCAGCGCAGTGTCTCTGCAGCAACTGGAGTGCCCTCGTACCCCGTCTCCTACAACCAGACAGCCGGTTACGGCCAGGGTTACCCAGCTGCTGCTTCCGGGTCGTATTTCGGAAGCATGGACTGCAGCTCGTATTTGCCAGCCATGCATGGCCACCCGCACCATCATTCGCACCACGCGCAAATCGGGTCCATGTCGGGCACCGGAGTGTCCGGGCACCATCACGCGCACCACCCGCATCACCTCGGGCAAAGCAGCGGGCACCACCACCCGCACACCCACCCGCACGCTCACCCGCACCAGGGCTACGGCAGCTCGGGGCTCCCATTCAGCTCCACGGACTGCGTGGATTACAAAGACTACAAAGACCAGCAGGCAGCTGCCGCCGCTGCGTCGTCATGGAAACTGAACTTCAGCTCAGACTGCTTGGACTACAAAGACCAGGCCGCCTGGCGCTTTCAGGTTTTGTAAGTTTGTTTTGTTTTTTTGCTAGGGTTGATTTTTTTTTTGTTTGTTTAGAAACTTTTTCAAACCCCACATAGGAAACATATGAAATGAAAAAGTTGAAATGTGACTTTAAAGCCCGGATTTGGAAGCTCCAGCTTTTTCCAAATGGATTCCTAGCTAAAACAAAAACAGCGGAGATGTCTTAGTGGTGGTGCAGGATTCATTTTATATATATATATATACATATATTTTTGGGGGGTATCAAAGCATGGATACCTGCTGCCTTTGCCTCTGAACACTTTCTGTAACCTTCACCAAAGTTTCACTCAAAAAAAAAATAATTATAAATGCTTTTTGTTTCCCCTTAAAAAGAGGTCAGACTGTAGCTGGTCCTCTTTTAATAGGCCATAATTGGGTTTTTGAAGATCTAGTCAAACTGACGCTATCAAGAACCAGATCGGTGCTGTGATGTCACAGGCTGAAGTTGGCTGAAGTCCTCTTCAAATTTTCTGCTCCACCTTAAATGGTGGATTTTTTTCTTTCTGGTACGTTTTGCATGAATGTGCCAGAATGAAACTGCTGCACAATTTAAGGTGGAACGGAATATTTGACTCGGAAGAAAACTTAAACCTCATCTGTTGCTGTGAGTGCGCTGTGTGTGTGTTAGTGTGTGCATGTGTGTGTGCGTGTTAGTGTGTGCATGTGTGTGTGTGTGTGTGTGTGTGTGTGTGTGTGTGTGCATGAAGACTAATAATTCTGTGCTCTCAACTCTCCTTGTGAAAATGAGCTGATATGTTTTTGCATTATGTTCATTAAATAAAGTAAATAAAGCTGAATTGGTCTGAATGGCTTTCTTTAATGAAGACCTACAAAGAGAAACGTCTAGGCTAGTTTAACTGTTGCATATAGAACAATATAGGTGATATATATATATATATATATATATATATATATATGTATACACTTTCCTTTTACCATATGTCACGTGTCATTCCAGGCTCCGCCCACAAATGTCTTCTGTCCTATTCACTGTCAGGTTGGACAAGCTTTCCAGAGAAAAAAATCAAATTGTAGCTCAACCTTATGTAGACTCAGCAAAGACTGCTACACTTTCCTATTCAGTTCAAGGGGCTTTTTGCCCAAAGTTTGTCCAACCTAGCAACAGTTGCTATGGAAAGCTTTTGGAGGTGAAGCACGGACATGGACACAGTTCTATGCTGTTTTCACTCATACTTTATACACTCAAACAAATAACGTGTTGAATGAGCTTAATTCAATCATAACACACATTTCCATTCAGTCTTATAGAGTCAGTCAGCCCAGACTTCGGGTACCTCAACATAAATCCAGCTGTTGATGGAAGAAACATACATACATACATACATCATCTAAACCACTTATCCTTCTGGGTCGCGGTGGGATGCTGGAGCCTATGGAAGAAACAATCGCAGTGTAATTTATTTCAGTTTCAGTGAATTTACTTTGGATCAGCAACAGTTTTCATTCACTGAAATGCACTTTCATTACTTTTTATCCATTTTACATAAAAATGTTCAAAACAACACAATTAATGTATTTAATGTCAACGTGTTTTCAATTTCAAGTCCAACAACTTATTTTTTTGCGTGTAATTTTCACTTTTTTCTCATACTTGTCTTTTCACTCATACCTTTCATAAGTTCATATACACTTTCACTGTCCAATAACAAACATTTCCCCTTATTTATTTACTTTTTAATTTCTTTACATCATTTAAACACAGCAGCTGCCTTCTACATTGCCTACATTGTGTGGACCGATAGAAATTCTCCAAAATTGCAAAAATACTATGTAAAATAATTTTACATTAATCTACATTGAAAGATAAGAACGTTTTTGCCTTTTTGTGTGGCTTTTATTTTGAAGAAGACGAATATATATGTATGTATATCCCCTACAGAGAGCACACTTCTGCACATTTTAATGCACAGCTATTGTTTATTTGCTGAATTCAACAATTGGAAATAAATAAATAAATAAATAAATAAATAAATAAATAGCACATCTCATCTTTTATGAAAATTCAGCAAATACATAGAAATTTGCACTAAAATTTTCAAAAATAAAAATGCCATATTTCAACATATTTAAATCAACATCATTTGAGCGGGAGTGTTCAAACATTTGCATAGTAGGGCCTATATTTTTATTGTGATACAGTTACTGTAATAAAATGTGAGAAAAGGCGCAGGGCTCGTGCTGAAGGGCAGTGATGAGGTGCTGAGGGTCGGCGGGAGCGCGCGCTGGGGGAGACAGCGCTCTGCAGTCAGTTGATACAAAAACCCAAACGCTGAGATTCTTCAGACTGGGAGAAATGATTTACTACAGCTGTTAACAAACAACACAAACGCCGTTAAGTCCTATGAACACGCGCGCGCGGACTGTCCTCCCGGGCAGCGGCGAGTTTGTTTATCCAACAGGGAAAGCGCAAATCACGATTTCAATTAACACGCAGTTTTCTGGTTTTCCCGAAGTCGCCGCACAGCTGAGTACACACGCTCAGCGTGTCTGTGTGTGCGTGTGTGTGTGTGTGTGTGTGTGTGTGTGTGTGTGTGTGTGTGTGTGTCTGAGCTCGTGTACAAACAGCGCAGGATTTGGTACATCTGCATCAGACAGCACTGCTAATCTCCCATCATGCTTCAGGGACAGAGCGCGCTGGTTTACTCTGTAAACACCTGTTTACTCTCAGCGCGCGCTTTTCACGCGATACAATTTATTATCCCACAATACAACATCTCACTGCGTCATAATACATCTCACTGCGTCATAATATAATAACTCACTACATCCTAATACATCTCACTGCGTCATAAAACAACATCCCACTGCGTCATAATACATCTCACTGCGTCATAAAACAACATCTCACTGCGTCATCATACATCTCACTGCGTCATAACACAGCATCTCACTTTACCATAATACAATAACTCACTGCATCCTAATACATCTCACTGCGTCATAATACATCTCACTGCGTCATAATACAGCATCTTACTTTACCATAATACAATAACTAACTGCATCATAATACATCTCACTGCATCATAATGCATCTCACTGCATCATAATACAATAATTCTGCATCATAATGCATCTCACTGTGTCATAATACAATAACTTACTGCATCGTAATACAACATATCATAGTACAACATAAATAACAAATAGATCATATTAATACAGTACATAAGTCGTAGGTACATATCATATAATACATATCGCTGCTGTCCGAATAAAACCTCACATCTCCATTTTGGTCATTTTCATAATTTGAAAATACCTGTTGTCCCTCACAATATGTGTAAATTTAATAAAGAATGGACCAAAAGAAACAACTCAAAATGACTTTGAAAAAAGTCTGGTTCCACTGACTTACATTAAAAGTAAAGTACTTTTTTCCTTCTCTTGTAAAGTTACCATTTTGGAGATATGAGGTTTTGTTCCGACAACAGTGATGTGGATGTATGTATGACCCTGTATGTCCTGACAAAGTATGAAAACAATTTTATGTGTTATGTCCCTGAGTGCACTGCAACCTGTAGCTGACCTTTTCATTGCCTTCACAAATCACTGAGGCATGGCACTGCCACGCCGCTATCACACTCTCATGAGCAGATACCTATCTGTGCCAGAGAGAGAGAGAGAGAGAGAGAGAGAGAGAGAGAGAGAGAGAGAGAGGGAGAGCTATGATAAATAGAGGCTTAAGGATGAGCATCAGACTTTGGGCGTCTGTCAACAAACTCTGAATCTGTGGCATCTCCTGTTGTTCCCGCAGATCGGAGACGTGTTGCTGATTCTTGCGATTAGTTCTCAGTATCGGTCAGCACGGAGTCAAATGGAGGACAAAGTCTAAGGTGTTCAAATAACCGCTCGCATTCATTACTGCACTGTTTCTCAATCTCATTGTCATAAACCCTGACTTCACTGTACAGCTCTAGGAAAAGCCTTAAATTTGTATAGAGGCTTTACATTATGTGGAGCTCCTTTAAGGTTTATAAATATGACTCTTAAAAACCCTGTGTCCAACATTTGTTTTGCATTTGATTGATCCCCTGAGATTCATGCATAATGTTTGAGTAGTTCTATATTTCAAAAACTGTCACAATTTTAAATTAACATTTTCTAGAGATATAAGTCACTTCTTGCAAGTCCAAGTCAAGCCTCTGGAGTGAAAGTACAAATTGTCTTTTGTCTCTGCGTTGCAAGTCTGAGTCAACTCTTGTGTCTCTGAAATGCAAGTTTGAATAATGGATCAAGTCTCTGGGTGCGATTCAGAGCCAAGTCTGGAGTCAAGTCCAAGTCCAAGTTGAGTGTTAAGTCTCAGGAGTGTGAGTCCAAATTATGTCTCAATTTCTGAAGTGCATGTCTGAGTCAAACCTTGAGTCTCCTGGGTGCAAGGTTGAGTCAAGTCTTGAGTATCTGGAGTGCGAGTCTGTGTCAAGTCTGGAGTCTCTGAGTTGCAAGTCCAAGTCAACTCTGGAGTTTTTGGGCTGAGAGTCTGAATCAAATCCCAAGTCTCTGGAATGTAAGTCTCAGTTGAGTCTCGAATCTCTGGGGTGAGAGTCTGAATCAAGTCTTGAGACTCTGGAATGCGAGTCTGACTTGAGTCCCTGGGGTGACAGTCTGAGTCTAGTCTTAGATCTCTGGGAGTCCAAGTTGAGTCTTGAGTCTCTCAGTGCAAGTCCAAGTCAAGCCTTGATTCTCTGGAGTTTGAGTTTGGATCGAGTCTTGATTCTCTGAGCTGTCCAAGTCAAGGCTGGAGTTTCTGGGATAAGAGTCTGAGTCAAGTCTAGAGTCCAAGTTGAGTCTCAAGTCTCTGGGGTGCAAGTCCAAGTCAAGCCTTGTTCAAGTCAGGTCTCTAAAGTGTGAGTCCGAGTTGCGTCTCAAGTTTCTGGGGTGTGAGTCTGAGTCGAGCCTTGAGTTTCTGAGGTTCAAGTTCTGGAGTGTGAGTCCAAGTTGAGTCTCAAGTGTCTGGGGTGTGACAGCAAGCCAAGTGTCTGGGGTGTGAGTCAATTTTCAGTGTTGCAAGTAAAGTCGACTCTCAAGTCTCCAGAATGTAACCCTGAGTCAAGTCTCGAGTCTTGGGGGTGTGTTTGAATTGAGTCTTGAATCTCTGAGGTGCAAGTCCGAGTCCAATCTGAGGTCTCTCAGAGTCGAGCCTTGAGTATTGAAGGTGCATGTCTGAGACAAGTCTTGAGTCTCAGATGCAAGTCCAAGTCAAGCCTTGCATCTTATGGGAAGGTCAAATCAAGTCTTGAGTTTCTAAAGTGCGAGTCTCAGAAGTCTTGAGTCTCTGGAGAGTGAGTCTGAGTTGAGCCTTGAGGCTCTGGGATGCAAGTCCAAGTCAGGTCTTGAGTCTCTTGTCCCTGAGGTTCAAGTCAGGGACAAGTGTTGAGTTTCAGGTGTGTGTCCAAGGCAAGCCTTGAGTCTCTTGTGTGCGAGTCTGGAGTCTCTGCAGTGCAAGTTCAAGCTGAGTTTTGAGTCTCTGAGGTGTGAGTCGAGTCTCTGGAGTGTGAGTGTGAGTCAAGTCTTGAGTTTATGTATTGTGAGTCAAGTTGCCTCTCAAGTCTCTGGGGTGTAAGTCTGAGTTTGAGTCAAGTATTGAGTCACTGGGGTGCGAATCTGGGGTAATTACTGAGTCTTATAGTTTTGAGTCCATGTCAAGCCTGGAGTTTCTGAGTCTGAGTCAAGTCATGAGTCTGTGATGTGCAAATCTGAGTCAAGTCTTGAGTCTCTGTCCAAGTCGAATCTGAGTTGAGGCACGAATCAGTATCTTCATTTCTTAGAAATAAACAGTCTGTTTTAATGTGGCTTTAAGACTGAAATATGTAAATGTTCTCTGTTCTGATTGGCTGCACTGTATTATGCCTCATCAAAAAAGCAGCGTGGACTGAAACACTCATTCTAACTTCACCGTAAATGGGTGGAGCTAAACTGCTATAGACTAAATAGGCATTGAAATGTAATTTGTCATCTGTGACATCACAAAAACAACGAACTCCAAATGGCCTGTTTTTGCAGCGTAGTTTCCATGTATGGAGTGTTGAGTGGAACTTTAATTACAGTAAATACTACATCAAACGTTTACCTTGATTTGAGCATTTAAAGAACCATCCACTGAAAGGTTCTTTAGGGAACCAAAAGTGAGCCAGATGGCGCATGGCGCTGCTGGGGCTCAAACCTGAACCTGAACTCATTTCTGCCCTGCTGCAGCGTCTCCTCACCAACCTCACCTTCAGACTGAGCATAAGTGTGAATAATGAATGAATGTCATTCCACATAAAAACGTTATTGATTTGCTCCAGTTGTGGTGGATAAATGTTTGATGTTTGTGTGGATTAGCTGAGGCTGCTAATAATGAATGAATCTGAACGCACACAGTGACTGTACAGGCTGGGCTCAGGAGCGTGTAGTAACGTTTTAATCTCATCACGCTGTGGGACGTCAAAACGTGGTGATTAACTCGAATGTGATTAATTACTCTGATGAGGCTTAAACGACTTTAATATACACCAAAGAACCATAGACTTTTTCTTCTTCGTCCGGTCTCATTCTCTCTTTCTTTTTCTCTCTCCATTTTATCTTTCTCCAACTTTCTGTCTTATTCCTCCTCTTTTTCTCTTCCTTTGTTCTTTCTCATTCCTTCTGTCTCATTCTTTCTCTCTTTTTCTCTCTCCTCTTTTCTTTCTCATTTTTTTTCTGTCCCCTTTTTCTTTCTCATTCATTTTAGTGCTTTTTTCCTCAACATTTTCTCTCTCATTTTTTCTTTCTCACTTTCTGTCTCATTCTTTTTCTTTTTTCTCTCCTTTATTTCTCATTGTGTTATTTCTCATTACACTGTCTTTCTCTGCATCTTTTTCTCTCTTTCTATCACTTTTTCTTTCTTTCTTTCTTTCTTTCTTTTCTTTCAGTTACTCTCTCTTTTTCTCTTTTTTCTGTCTTTCTTTTCTTTTAGTCGCTCTCTCTTTCTCATTCTTTTCCTTTTTTCTCTCCTTTATTTCTCATTATGTTATTTCTCATTATATTATCTTTCTGTGCATCTTTTTCTCTCTTTCTATCACTTTTACTATCTATCTACCTATCTATCTATCTATTTATCTATCTTTTCTCTCATTCTTTTTCTTCTCTCTCTCTTTATATATATATATATATATATATATATATATATATATAAATATATATATACATATATATATATAGTCTCTGACTGTTTCTTGCGTGATTCTCTCTCTGTCTCTCTGTCTCTCTCTCTCTCTCTCTCTCTCTCTCTCTCTCTCTCTCTCTGTTTGTGTATTAGCTCTTATTAGTTCTGTAGTTTTCTCTTTGAAACCGAATCTCTTCCCTCTCTCGCCCTACAGCCTGGTGTGTGTTGTGTTTTTGCTTTGTCCTGCATGTCTCTGCACGCGTGAAAGCTGATATCCCAGAAGCCTTTGGGTGCTGTCAGGGTTTTGATTGGCAGGTCAGGGGACAGCGGTGGGATTAAAGGGTGGTCCGGCATAAACAGACCCCGAGGTCTCAGTCCAGTGCAGCCCGAATGCCAGAGGTGGGTCAAAACTAGTTCTGTTTACTTATTGACATGTACGCAACGTTACATTCGGATGGGGCTCCAGTTTCCCGAGTGCTTTCAAAACATTTTTATTTCTACGCAAATAAAGTATATTACTGAGGAAAGGAATCAACTTTTTACTCAGTTCCAATTTGGTCGTTGACATTTAGACCCTGTTTTAGCGTCTGATTTCATTTGTGTTGTGTTGGTTCAGCTCTTGTTCTGCTTTACTGCTGCTCACTTCTCTCACACTGGAGCTTTATCTTTTCAATGTACAGCAAAAAGAGAAGAGCAGTCTCATAAACTTCATATCCTCTGCTGATAGATGCCGGAACTACTAAGACATTCCACCACAGGTTTATAAGGTGCTTTTACTTTTACTTGATTCTTTATTTCATAAACTTCAGAGCTCTATTTAAGTCTAAAACCAGCCTGAAGTAACTCAGAAGTGCAGTTCAGACATGAAATCATGATGATTTGACCCACAATGATAAAATGACCATATATTTTTAGCACATTTTCACTGTTATAACCTCTAAATCAGTAGCTTTCAGGAGAAGAAAAAAGTTTTATTTTACACACACACACACACACACACACACACACACACACACACACACATACATATATATATATATATATATATATATATATATATATATATATATATATATATATATATATATATATATATATAGTTAGATAGATATAATACCTAAATATATTGCTTGACCCCTTAACAACTATGTGGGCCCTAAGTTTTATTACACACTAATGGAATACTTCCATTAGTTTGCACTAAAGTCCCTGTAGTTACTAAATAATACGCTTTGTATGAAATAAACCTGGATTGTTAAAGGGTTAACTATGACTTGCTGCTTTATTAGTGTTGCTAAAAGCTGGGTTTGCTTGTTTTACTGAGAAACAGATTAAGAGAAAATAAAAATAGTTTTCACTTTTCAGTTTGGTCCCCAACCTCTCTTCAGTTTCTATAGCCATAAAGAATAAAGACAGTTTTATGTGTATACACATTGACAGGCCACTTTAATGCGTACATCTCCTTGTATCTACACCCATAGTTCAGGTTATCAGCTCCACGTAACCATATATGTGCACTGTAGTTCTACAATTACTGTAGTTCTACAATTAACCCCTTAAATGGCCAGGGCTCACTGCCACACCCCAAATTCTACTACACACTTCTATAACTTAAGAATTGCTCAGCTAGTTTACATTGTAGTCCATGTAGTTACTGAATAATAAGCCTTAGTATGTCATAAGCCCTGGATTTTAAGGAGTTAAGGGTAGTTTTGAGATAAGATTTTGGCCTAAAACGTATTTATAAATCCTTCCAAGGAGAGGTACATAGTAGCCCCCCCCCTCCCCCTAAAAATGGTATTTTTTTTCTGATTTAACACTGTTTTACCATCATCAACATTACACATAAACACTCATAAGACATGTGTAGGTTCACTGGTGGTTTTGGAAGGTAGATAAAATGGCCATATTTGTGACCACTGGTTCCTATCAGCACCACTGTGAAGAAATCAGTCTGTAAATTTCTCTACACTGAATTGTTTCACATCAAACCACTCTGAATGACTTTGTTTACATATCAGAGATTAAACTATACAGAGGTTTTTAAAATTTAGTGGAATTCTCCTTTAATCCAATAAGATTTTATTACATATAATTGTGGGCCATTTCTATACATCCATCCATCATGGGACATCTGGACAATGTAAAGAGCAGCAGCTGTAATCAAATGATAATAATAATTAAAAAAAAAACAACAAAAATAGATTAATGAGGTTTTTACACAACGGTGGTTTATCTGTTGAAATTCAGGAGAGAGAGAGAGACAGAGAGAGAGAGAGAGAGAGAGAGAAAGAGAGAGAGAGAAAGAGAGAGAGAGAATTAAAAACAATGAAAAGGTCATCAAAAGAGCTCTGTTCACATTACAAGCCTTGTAGTTCGATTCCAATTTTTTGCTCAGATTTGATCTTTCTGTCTCATGTCAGATATGGGTCTGTAAGTGACCCATATCTGACATTAGCATGACCACACCTGTGTCCTAAAAGGACTTGCACTTTATCACCATGTGGAAGCAGTTGCTGACCTGCTGGATGATGGTGTGAAAAGCTCATGCACAATGAACTATGATATGTGGGGGAAAAAAAATATGAATTCAGATCTAACCGTTGTCATTATGGTCTCATGGATCATGTATTGAATATGGATCTGATCAAAGAGAACATATAAAAGTGGCTCAAATCTGATCTGAAAAGATATAAATATTGTGTTGTGAGAAAAAAATCACATCTGTTTACATTTAGGCAAAAAAGTCAGATTTGTTACACTTCAACCCAGCAATGTGAACATAGACAACACATCTATTTATGGTCCTGAATGTGACTCCGAGAGA